>NC_082711.1:104444568-104783407 GCF_030144855.1 Hypanus sabinus
TTCCCTTTGCCTTTTCAATTTCCCAATTTTTCAATTTCCCTTTGTCTTTTCTTTTACATCTTCAAATTGCTGGCAGGTTTTTTTAAAAAAGTTCCTTGTTTCTTTCACCAGAGATGTTGCCTGATTTGCTGATTAACTCCAAAACTTTCGGCTTTTATTTCTGATTTCTGGCATCTGCAGCATTTTGATTTTGTGCACAATGTTATTAACAATAAATAGTCCTTGAATGTTTCACAGTATCTCACTCAACTACTTTGAGTCACCATAAGCACATTCATCTACTCAGGTATTTGAGAGACCATAAACCCATTCATCTTCTCAGTGTATGTTCAGGTAAAACTACTAAAGCTACTAACTACTGCTCTTTCACACTTCTATTCCTCTCAAAATCTAAAAGAGTTGAAACTCAGCTTGGTAATATCAAAGTTGTAGTTAACTTTGTTGTTTTTCTATCTCCTTTAAAATAAAAAGAGAAAGTAGGAGAAATATTCAGCAGGTCAGGCAGAGAGCAACAGTTGACATTTTAGATCAATAACTAAATCAACGTTAGAAATCAGACTTGTGTTAGGGTGGAAGGGTTTAGGGGCTGGGGTTGGTTAGTGATGGAGAGAAGAAAGGGAATGTCTCTGACAGAGCAGAGACAAAGGAAGACTTAATCACGCAAGTGGTCATGGTGAAGGGTTAATAATCCAGAGATAGAAACTGAAGGAGGTCAATGAAAACAGTGAACAAGGGGGACATTGGTGCTAGGACATTGAGGTCCACAATGGTGAAGATGCTGGAAATCTGAAATAGAAACAGAAACTGCTCCAGCAGTTCAGCAACATCTGCTGAGAGAAAAACAAAATTAATGCTTCAGCTTGGTTACCTGACAGCAGAATGGGCCATGTTCAACACAAACTGGAAAGGCTGGTTATCTGAAATCGATGAATTCAATGTTAAGACTGTAAGAATCTAATGATTTCAGATTTCTGGCCTTTCCAGTTTTCACCAGAAATGGTCAGCAATCTGGAACACTTTCTTCCCCCAAGGCTGCATGACCTGGTGTGTATTCCCAGTTTTATTTCAGGCAGCAGTTTATGTCTCCAAGTTCCTATATTATTCGTGTATACACTTACTTATTCTCTGTTTTCATTTATCCTGCTCAATTTCATCCCTCCTCTCAAATCAGTGATTAACAAGACTTTGCTCAGCCAGCACCACCACTGTGTCATTCAGTTCCTCTTGGTCTCCACCCTATCACTGACTTCTCTTCAACCATCACCAGCTCCCTTCCCTTCTACTTAAAATCCACTTGATTTCCAGCTTTTCTCTTTTCTGATAAGTTGTCTGATAATTGTCATTAACTTGAAACATGAGACTGATTTTTCTCCCCTGTCTGACCTACTACGTGTTTTCAACATTCTGTGTTTCTATCTCCAGTTTCCAACCTGTTTTGATCTTACAGCTTTTGACCCTAGTATGGGGTTTATTTACATATGAGGAAGTCTAAGAACGGTCCCCCTTAACTTTCTGTCCCTCAGGTTGATACTCACATCCACGCGGCCGCCTGCATGAACCAGAAGCACCTCCTGCGCTTTATAAAGAAGACTTCCTTGATGGATTCAGATCGTATTGTCTGGAGCACCAAGGACAAGAAGTTAACCCTGAAAGAGCTCTTCACGAAGTTGAAGTTGAACGCTTATGACCTAACTGTTGATTCCTTGGATGTGCATGCTGTAAGTATTTGGCTACACTTAAGATAAACCACCAGACAGCTGCGTTCAAAGGAGGGGCAGGATGGTGGTAGATCACGGAGTCTCTGGCCACTTCACTTGGTGCACTCTCTCATTAGGAATGGATCAGCCGTTTCTGTGTTCCATCCCGGGAAATGTCCTGGTGAATCTGCTCAGCACCCTCTCCAGGGGGTGTGGTGATCAGAGATACACACAATGCTGCATCAGTGACCTCACCATTGTTATATTAAGCAGTACCATAATCTCCCTGCTCTCATATTCTGCTCCTCTTCATCTACCTGTGCTGTCACATTTTGGAATTCTTACTCTGGTAAACCGAGCTGCCTCTTATCATCAAAATTTCCAATAGTCCTATCATTCATTGTGTTAATCATTAGTCCCTGGGGATTTATTGACATTTAAGCCCACTGCAACACTTATCCCTGTTAATGCTAACATGTTCCCAAATTTCCCTGCTGCTCTCCCCAATTTCCAGCTATAGTATTTTTCTTACTGAATTCAGGTAAGTAGTATTACTTTGAGACGGCACGTGTGTCTTCTCATTCTGCACCCATATCATTAATTTGGTCCCTACTGTGTTTTATTCTTTCCTTGATTACCCTTAATATACATGCAAAGCTGTAGCATTTTCCTTCCTCCTGCCTGACAGTCATACTTCATGGCCCTCCTTTGTCCTATCAATCTCCTTAGCAAGCACCCACCCCATATGAACACACTAGCTGCACTCGGAATGGCCTTCCCATTTCAATAGGTATATTTAATGTCAGAGAAATGTATACAATATACATCCTGAAATTTTTATTCTTCAGTTCTCCGTACCTGCCACATATTTACTTTTCCCCCTTTATCCGACCATCAGCCTTCTTTGACATCTGTGATTCCCTGGATTTTCTACATTGCCTTTTATTCTTACAGGAACATATTGATCCTGAGCTCTCAATGTCTCAGGTTTCAACTTGTTCCATTTCTTGGTGTGGATCTACCAGAAAGTAATTGTTCCTAGTCTCCTTCTGATATCGAAAGGACATTAATTTCTAGACCATCTCAGTTCCTTTCCCTTTCCATAACTATCTCGAATCTTACAGTTGTACATGTCACTGTCTCCAAAATGCTTTTCTATTATACTACAGCCACTTGGTAAGCTACATTTCCCAAGATTAGGTCAGGTATTGTAACAGAGGTGTTTGCCAGACTGGGTTGAACTGGAGTTGTTAAGATATCCTTCACCTATGATCTACTGGGTGAGACATAGACCAGGTGGATCAAAGTGCAGAGGAGACCAGAGATAAGGATGGAGTGGAATGAAAAATATGTACTTGAGGATTGTTTTGTAGAGAACACAAACTAGGACTACCCACAGGCTAGGTAAACTCAAGACTGAACAAAGACAAACAAAACAGAGGAAACTTAAAAAGAGAAATAAAACTAAGATACAAATGCACTGATAATTAAAATGACATACAGGTGAAAATAACCAACGAATAACCAGGGAGGGGGAATGATGAAGCCTGGAGAACTCTAGCACCCCTGGTGATCAGACGGAAGAATGACAGGTCTCCTTCCCCACTAAGACTTGCACTTGATTGTCCAGAGTGTTCTGGGTGGCAGCAGTGGAAGCCTCTCATCAAATCTGGGTCCAGAATATCACAGGAGGGAATCCATAACCTTTCCTCTGGGCCGTAACTGTCCCAATCCACCAACTGCTGCCTCTGACAGTTAGCATGCCGCTGTTGTTAAAGAGATACCATCAACAGGGCTGCTCAAGCTTTTTTCACTTCTGCCAGCAATGATGGGGCTCCTACTCAGGAAACAGAGGGTGGATAACCAAACTGATAGAAAGGCAGACATGCCATTAGAGGAGTGAGACAGAGTGTTATAAGCAAACTCTGCCCAGAGCAGATAATCACACCAAGTTAATGGGCTGCCCATGGTAAGGCACCCCAGGGTCTTCTCCATCCACCCATTGGACTGGGCATGAAATCCTGATGAGTGGCTGACCACAGCTCCAATGAGCCAACAGATCTTCCACAACCAGGGGCCTTGTTCAGAAACAATGCCCCATGGAAAGCTGTGCACTCTAAACATGTAGTGCTTAATGTAAGGTGGCCCATCTCTCGAACTTGAGAGAGGCACAAGGGGGCAGGCCTTGGAGATCTGGTCCAGCACCATCGTAATCATGGTGTTAACTCACAATGGTAGTACGGAGATATAGGAACAGGGCCAGGAAAGAGTGGGTAGGGGACATGATCTGGGTTTCTTGCTCTGGATGCATGAGTGACGGGCTGCCATGTATGATTTAACATTCCCATTCTTGCCCTGCCACCAGAACCACCTCTTGATGAGCTGTGATGTTTGTGCAGTCCCAGATGTCCTGTGATACATCATGTGTTCCCCGACTGTAACACATGTGAATGGGCAGAGTTAGGGACAAAAAGGTGACCTGAGACCTGCACCCTTGGTTTGTCTCCTGTTCTTCTGACAGTGTTCTCAACCTCCTGTTGAGCCCATGTCACTAGCCTGGACCACAGGAGGATTGGTTGTGGGATGTCAATGAGATCTGGTTGTACAAACTGCCTGGAGAGGGTGTCCAGCATCTGATTCTTTGAATCTGGATTGTAAGTAATGATATAATCAAAATGGTTAAGAAAGAGAGACCATCAAGCCTGGTGCAAATTTAACTGTTTTGCCTCCTGAATGTTGGTTAGGTTCTTGTGATCAGTCCAGACCACAAATGGATGTTTGGACCCTTGCAACCAATGTCTTCATTCCTTCAGGGCTAATCTGACCACCAGCAGCTTTCTGTTCCCAATATCCCAAGTCTTCTTCACCAGAGACAGCTGCAGTGAGGTGAAAGCACAGGGATGGAGTTTCTGATCAGACAGGGGTTGTTGTGAGAACTCCAGCCTCTGAGGCATTTACTTCAATGATGGTTGGCAGCTCCGGGTCAGGAAAAACAAGGGTGGAAGCTGTTGTGAAGCGACACTTCAATTCCTGGAAAGCTACCTCAATTTCTGGGGTCCAGTAAAATGGGCCAGAGATTCTCCTAGTCAGAGCTTTTAGGGATTCTGCAATGGAACTAAAGTTGTGGATGAGCTCCTGGTAAAAACTAATGAAACCTGGAAAGATCTGGAGCTGCTTAATCATGGGGTTTACAGCCAATCCCTGACACCACAGGTCTAGCTAGGGTCCATCTCCAAGTTTCTCTCAGAGACAATAAATCTGAGGAAGAAGACTTTGGAGACATGGAGCTCACAGTTCTCCAGTTGGACGATTAGTTGTTTCTGGAGAAAACATCAAACATATGGTAGGTCTTGTCAAAGATGAGCATATTATTCAGGTACATGAAGGCAAAGTGATTAAGTATTTCTCATAGAACATCATTGAGGAGGGCCTGGAAGACCACAGGGGCATTGACTAAACTGAACAGCATCACGAGATTTTCATAGTAGCCAGTGGCAGTGTTAAAATGGGTCTTCCATTCATCACCATTCTGAATGTGGGGAACCAGGTTATATACATCTTGGTCTAGTTTAGTAAAGATGGCTGCCCCTTGCAGCAACTCAAATACCATGTGCACCAGTGGCCAGGGGAATTGGTTCTTCACTGTGATTTTACTGAGGCCACGTGGTTGGAGTCTACCATCCTACTTCACCATGAGAAAGAAGCCCACAGCAACAAAGGAGGTGGAGGAATAGATTAAAACAGATGCTAGACCATCATAAAAGAATTCCTCCATGGACACCCATTCTGGAGTTGACAGGGAGTAGAGTCTTCCTTGGGGTGGACAGGTTCCAGGCAGGAACTCAACTGTTCAGTCGTGGGTTTGATAAGGTGGGAGCATTGTGGCCCTTTTTCTCACTAAAAACATCTAACAGGTCAGCATTCTTGGTAGGAAATCAGGACAGCCCGAGAGATGTGGGGAGGCAGTTGGCCCATTCTGTGAGAAGACCATCATGGAGTGCATTATGGGTTGTGGAGGGCTAACTATGGGTATCCTAGGATCAACAGAAAAGCAGGGGAATGAATAAGATAAAACTGGGCAGTCTCGGTATGCTGTCCTATAACTAATCAGATGGGAGCAGTGAGGTGGCAAGTCCTCCCAAGACTCAGAGATCTTCTGTCCAGAGCTGTGACCTTGACCAGTTAGTCAAGATAGGCCGGGGAACTCAGAGATGTTTTGCTAACTGAGGTCCGCGAAATTGCCTGCTGCACCAGAATCCATCTAAGGGCACGTTGCTGTTCTCCCAGGAGATGGGGGTAGACAGCACAACACTGGATGCAGCAGACCTGGGAGAAATGGTGAAATCAGTGACAGACCTCCCTTCCCTGGAAGGGTCTGGATGTTTTCCCGACAACTCAGGACAGGTAGAACGCAAATAACCTGACTCACCACAATAGAGGCAGCACTTGCCCTTCATTTTGGAGAAAGGTGGGTTCTGCCCACTTGCATCGAACACTATGGAGGAAGTTGAGAGGAGCTGGGGGTGCTCAGAGACTGGAATCCCTAGAGGATTTACCGTGACGCGCCCTTGCTGGAGACGATTGTCAAACTGGATGGAGGTGCTGACAAGAGTCTCAAGATCCTCAATGGGGTCTCTAGCTGGCAATTCATCTTTAACTTCACCGGATAACAAGCCGTGAAACATTGCCATTAGGGTTTTGTTGTTCCAACTGGTCTTTATCATCAGGATGTAGAACTCGATTGCGTAGTCAGCCGCCACGGGTACCCTCACGAAGTCAGAGCAGTCAGTTGGCTGCCTCTCGTCTGCTGACTGGGTGGTTAAACACACTCTTCATCTCCCTGGTAAGAAGGATACAACTACACAACTTGGAGAGTTCTTTGCCCAGAACATGTTAGTGCAGGTGAGAGCTTTGCCAGCGAGGGAAGAGATGATATTGGCCATTTTGCAGCAGCTGGAGAGAAGTTTGAGTGAGACTAGAACTCGAGGTCATGGGTCAAGAATGAACGGTGAAGTGTTTAAGAGGAGCATGAGAGGGAAATTCTTCACTCAGAAGATGCTGAGTATGGAACGAGTTGCCAGTATAGGTGGTGGATGCAGGTTCAATTTCAACATTTAAGAGAAATTTGGATAGGTACAGGGATGCAGAGGACTGTGGTCCAGGTGCATGTCGATGGAACTAGACAGATTAATAGCTGAATGTGGACTAGATGGGCTGAAGGTCCTGTATCAGTGCTGTGGTATTCCATGACTCTATGACGATGCTGTTTTCTATAGTTCCACCTGTCACACACCAGCTTCTGTCTCCAGAGGATCTCTTACTCATGTAAGATAATGTTTTTCATGACAAGGTAGGGAGTCATTCTGCTTGGCAGGAGAGATTTGTGGCAGTGAAACAATCCTTTTGGAAAACCACCTCACACTGCTTTGTCCATTCCATTTCTTCCTGATCTGTAGTAATGAGTTCACGGGGTGGAGCACAGTAACCAAGTTCGGCAGGAACCTGTTACTATAATTGACAAATCTTTAAAATGACCTCAACTGTGACACATCGTTTGCCCTTGGGGCATCCACTACTGCTTGAATTTTCTCAGCAAACTTGTGTAATCCTTTTGCGTCAATAGTATAACCAGAGTAAGTGTTGCTTGGTTTAAAGAATTCACACTTGTCACATTGTGCTCTGAGCCTATAATCTTCTAATCTTTTTATCACTGTCTTGAGATTTCGAAGGTGATCATTGTCATCCTCACTAGTGACAATGTTGGCATCCAGGTAACAATGAGTGCCTGGACAGCCTTGTAGCTCCTGGCCCACAGCTTCCTGCCAGACTGCAAGTGCAGATGCCACTCCAAAAATAAGCCTATCAGAGTGATAATTTGTGAGTGTTTATGGTGAGGAACACTTTGGACTCTTCTTCCATCTCCATCTGTAGATATGTCCTAGCTAAGTCCACTTTGCTGAAGTGCTTTCCTATAGAAAGGTTTGCATATATATCCCCTATCCTAGGCAGAGGGTATTGATCTACTTTTAAGATAGGGTTGATTGTGACTTTAAAATCACCACAGATCCTGACAGACCCATTCTGTTTGGCTACTGAGACCACTAGCATTGCCTATGGGCTCCACTCAGCATTGGAAAGAATTCCTTTCCAATCTAGCTCACTGGTTACTTTATCACGGTTTGTATAATTTGCTGGATGGGCTTTGACAATATTGGGTGTGGCATTTCCATTTAACATTATTTTATCCTTGACATGTTTGAGTTTTCCAGTGTCATCCTTGAAAAGCGCTGTGACATCATCCAGTACCTCTCTTAATTCACTTTCAGTTGATTCTATTACAGGGGATGTGGCATGCAAATAGTGAATGGACCTCCAATCAAGTTGTAGTTGTCTCAGTCAATCTTGGATCCACAATGCTGGCCCTCTTGTGTTTACCACCTACAAGCCCAATGTAGCTTGTTGGTTGTTGCATTTCACCATTAAGAATATCATTCTCACAGGAATTATCTTTTCTTCAGCATAAGTTCTTAGTTGGATATCTGCAGACTTCAGTTCATTATCACTGAAGTGCTATTCCAGCTCATTTTGTGGAATGACTGAAGCAGCCGAGCCAGTGTCCAATTACATTTTAATTAATTTGCTGTTCACCTCTGGTGTAATCTGTGTTGCTTGCCTCTCGTTAGTTTTCACATTGTAACTCTCAACACTACTCAGTCCTGTGTCACTCCCATCACTCTGTTTTTTCATCATCATATGCAGTTTACTGCTCTTTTTTTAAACTAAAACTTAACTTTTTATCTTTAACTCTTCCTTGGGCACTCCATTTATTTTTGTCTGCCTGGCATGCTTGTTGTATATGTCCTACTTTGCTGCATTTTCTGCAAGTTTTGCCTTTAAACCTGTGCTGGCCTGGTGTTTGCGAATCCCTGCTACAACAATAACACAATTTGTTCAGCCAGGCAGGTTTCTGTTTAGATGTTTCAATTTTGTTCACTATCATTTTAATTCCTGACTGCAACTCAGTTGTGTTTCTCTCTGCAATTTCCATTGAAACAGTGATTTCAACTACTTTTTTAAATGTGAGTTGTGCTTCAGTTAGGAGCTGTTTCTGAATGCTTCCAGTAAGATTTCACAAACTAAACAATCTCTCAATGTATTGTTAAGCCCATCGCTGAACTGACAATGCTCAGACAATTTCTTCAAATCAGCCATGCAAGCTGGAATGGTCTCCTCTTTCTTTGGATTCCATTTATGAAACCTAAATCATTTTGAAATTGACAATAGCTTAGGTTCTAAATGTTCCTGCATTATGTCAGAAATATCACCAAGTTCACTTTGGCTAGTTTGCTTGGAATAGTTAAATGGCAAAGCAAACTATGTTTTTCCACCTATTGCACTCAACACTGGCACTCACTTTTCATTGGCTATTTCATTTGCTTAAAAATACTGCTCAGTTTGTTCAGTATATATCATCCAGTTATCTGTTGTGCAATCGAACAGGTCTATCTTTCTGATGTAACTGCCATTTCTGTTTTTTAAATTTTATTATTATTATCACCCTGTACTCACCATTGATGAAGCATGGCTTGTTAATTTCATCTGTTTTCTGCCTTTTAAAAGAGATATAAAGTCTCACTCCCCTCCCGAAGTAAAACATGCTGCGCTTCAACCGATAGGTATTCATCTTGGGGTCATTTTCAAACTTCTTTGTCACCACTGCTAAGTTTTGTAACTTCGGAAAGTAATCAAAAAAAAAACACAGGAGTCGGGATACTCGGCTGCTTAGGTTTTATTTTCCTTTTTTGTTAGTGCAGCTCTCACATATGACACAGTGGCACATATGACACAGTATGCCATTCACATACTTTTATATATATATCACACATAGTGAATTAAGTAAACAAATAAAGAATACTTAATCAAACAACACATTTACAAAATTACTCAAATATTACTGAAATATTGAATACACTACACTTCCCGTTCCCACAACACACACAAACTGCTGGTGGAACACAGCAGGCCAGGCAACATCTATAGAGAGAAGGGCTGTCGACATTTCAGGCTGAGACCCCTCGTCAGGACTTCCTGTTCCCATTTGTTCTGGATGCAGGGTCTCAGTCCAATACATCTGCTTTCAACTTGTACTTCACAGGTGCTGTTTAACCCACAAGAGGTTTTCTATACTTGTGTTTTCCTGTGCCTACAGTCCTGTCCTTTATCCTCATTATGCATTTGCTCAAAATGCTGTGCTGGATGCATGCTAAAAATTCCACCCCCTCTGGGCCTTTCCCATTAAAAGATGCCAAGTGAATATAAGAGAAGTTGTAATCTCCTACCACTCTGACCCTATTACTCCTACATCTCTCTGTGATGTGTCCTCAATCTCGTGCAGTATGTAGTATATCCCCAACAAAGCTATTACTCTCTTTGTGTTCCTGAGTTCCACACATTTAGGAGAATAATGGCTGATTTTATTGATGCATGTAAGAGGACACAACAGCATAGATCAGAGTATCTACTAGTATTTCTACTAGTAGGAGCAAGGTTAAAGAGTGATCAATTAAAACTGAGCAGCATCAGAGTTTCTCCTGCAATGATGGTGAATCTCTGGAATTCAGTATTATTGTGAAGATTAGATCATTGTTAGCTTTTAAAGAGGAAACAGGGAGCTTTTTGTGAATGGCATCTTTTTGTGAATGGCATTGAAGATGAATTGAGGCCTGTGGCAGGTTAGGCATAGTCTTATTGAATGGGAAGGTAGGCTTGAGGGGTCTGCTAGCTCATTCTTATTTTCTTATGCTTTTGAGTTCTTGTGAGATAGCAGAGTGACTGAGATAACTGAACAGAACAGTGATGAGGTGAACAGTAGGAAGGCACAGAGATAGGAACATGATTTAACAATTGGAGAGTGATATCATGTAAACTATGATACCTTATTTGGGTGATCATGGTCTTTCCATGACCATGATTGGTCTTGGCATAGTTTTCTGCACAAGTGGTTTGACATTGCCTTCTTCTGGGCAATGTCTTTACAAGATGGGTGACCCCAGCCTTTATCAACACTCTCCAGAGATTGTCTGCCTGGTGTGAGTGGTTGCATAACCAGGATTTGTGATAAGCACCAGCTGCTTATACGACCATCCACCACGTGCACCTATGGCTTCACAAGATCCTGATCAGGGATAGGGAGAGGGGCTAAGCAGGTGCTACATCTTTCCCAAGGGTGACTTTCAGGCTAGCGGAGGGAAGGAGAGTCTTACACCTCCTTTGGTGGAGACATAGCCCTACGCTGCCACCCAAACATATGGTACATACAATATTTATACAAAATTGGTTGACATTCAGATTCAAAAACCTAGATTTTGGGTTAGAATTACTTTGAGAAACATGATTGACATGGTGTGACTAAATGTATCCCAGCTGTTTATATGTAAATATCTGACCTGGAAACTAACCGAGTAACTTAGTCAAGGAATGGCCAGCAAATATCTGTTTTGCAAATAATTTTATATCCCAAGAATGGATTTTAAAAATACAATCATCAGTACAGTACAGAAACCGACCTGTGTCTGAAATTATTTTTATTCAGGGTCGTCAGACGTTCCAGCGTTTTGATAAGTTCAATGCCAAGTACAATCCAATGGGTGCCAGTGAGCTCCGTGACCTTTATCTGAAAACAGAGAACGCCATAGATGGAGAATACTTTGCTCATATCATCAAGGTATGTGGTCTTGTAAATTATTTGATATATTCCTGTGAAGGAATTGTAATATGATTCTTCACTCTCTTCAGCTTACCATCACAATAAATTCCTGGTCCCATAATTTGAATCTTTCACTGTTAAATACTTCCAATGGTCCATCCTTCCTTTCTGTATAGTCTACACACTCTTCTTACGTTCTGGCCTTATGTGCACACCTCCACCTCTTTCTCACCATGGATAGGGAACTGTTCAGCTGGCCTTCAAGCACACTCTGAGACGATTTCCTTAACTCCTTCCACTTTACACACTTTACCTTCTGAAAACACATATACTTGACCAGTCTCTCAGCCAATCTCATTAGTTTGAAATCTATAGCCTGCCTTTACTAATATCTTGTCCGTTAGTAAAGTTTTGCAAGGTGTTACTTACAAGCTGTGTGTACCATGTAGAACATGAGAAATAGGAGCGGCAGTAGGCCACCTGGCCTGTTGAGCTTGCTCCATCTTTCAATAAGATCATGGCTGATCTAGCCATGGACTCAGTTCTACTTAACTGCCTTTTCATCATATCCCTTAATTCCCCTGCTATGCGAAAATCTATCTAACTATGTCTCTAATGTATTTAATAAAGTAGCCTCCACTACCTCCCCAGGCAGAGAACTCTCTGTGGGAAAAACAGTTTTTCCTTATCTTTGTCCTAAATCTATTCTCCCAAATATAGAGGCTATTTCGCTTTGTTCTAGTCTCACTTACCACTGGAAACATCTTCCCTGCCTCTGCCTTATCTCTCCCTTTCACAATTTTATGTTTATATCAGATCCCCTTTTGTTCTTCTGAATTCCAGCAAGTCAGGTGACAGTCTCTCCTCATAGGCTGTCCTTCATCTCCAGAATCAACCTGGTGGACCTCCTCTGCCCTTTTTCCAAAGGCAGTGTATCTTTTGTCAAGTAAAGAGAGTAGAACTATATTCCATACTCCAGTTGCATCCTCATCTGTGCTTTGTACAGTTGCAACATAACCTCTCTGCTTATAAATTCAATCCCTCTAGCAATGAAGGCCAATATTCTATTTGCCTTCTTAGACCATAAGAGCATAAGACATAGGAGCAGAATTAGGCCATTCAGCCCATCAAGTCTACTCCTTATTCCATCATGGCTGATCCCAGATCCCACTCAACCCCATACACCTGCCTTCTCACCATGTTCTTTGATGCCCTGACCAATTAGGAAACAATCAACTTCTACCTTAATTATACCCACAGACTTGGCCTCCAACACAATGCATTCCACAGATTCACCACTCTCTGGCTTAAAAATATCCTCCTTACCTCTGTTCTAAAGGGTTGCCCTCAATTTTGAGGTTGTGCCCTCTAGTTTGGGATACCCACACCAGAGGAAACATCCTCTCAACAACCACCCTACCTAGTCCTTTCAACATTCGGTAGGTTTCAGTGAGATCCTCACGTATTCTTCTAAATTCCAGTGAGCCCAGGCCCAAAGCTGCCAAACTCACCTCATGTATTAACCCCTTTGTTCCCGGAATCATCCTCATGAACTTCCTCTGTACTCTCTCCAATAACAACTCATCCTTTCTAAGATAAGGGTCCCAAAACTGTTGACAATACTCCAAGTGGGGCCCGACTGGTGTCTTATAAAGGCTCAGCATTATCTCCTTGTTTTTATATTCTATTCCGCTTGAAATAAGCGCTGACATTGCATTTGCCTTCTTTATCACAGACTCAGCCTGTGCGAATCTTGCACAAGGACTCCTAAGTCTCTCTGCACCTCTAATCTTTGGATCTTCCTATGAGCACCCGGGTTTCCTCCAGATGATCTGGCTTCCTCCCAAAGATGAACTTGTTAGCAGGTTAATTGGTCATTGTGATTAGGCTAATTAGATGGGTTGCTGGGCAGCGTAGCTCATTGGGCCAGGAGGGCCTATTCCACATTGTATCTCTAAATTGGGGGCTCCCAATCTTTTCTTTTATGCTATGGACCAAAACCATTAAGCATGGGGTCCATCAACCCCAGTAAAAACAAACAAACAAACAAACAAATAAATAAATAAATAAATAAATAAATAAATGGATAGATAGATAGATAGATAGATAGATAGATAGATAAATAAATCAATAGTCACAGTTTGTATATTTCTTTGTGCTGCCCCCTCATTCTAATAGAGGCCAGAGAGTATAGGCCAGTCTGGTAAATGTTTCTGCATGGGACAATCCCACTATCCCAGGAATCAATCCGGCGAACCTTTGGTGCATTCCTTAGATCACAAGCCTATCCTTGTTCAGGCAGGGAAACCAAGCATCCACACAATGTTCTGGCTGCAGTCTCACCTGTGCCCTGTACAATAGAAGCACAATACATTCGCTCTTCTATTCAATCTTTTAACATTAAATTCCAATAAATCTAATTGCTTCTTCTACCTGCAAGTTAATTTTCAGTGACCTATGCACAGGAATACTTGCTGGACATCAAAGCCTTACAATATTTTACCTTTTTAAAATTCTCCAAATTCTATTCTTTTCTACTAAAGTGGATGAATTTGCATTCCCCTATGTCATAGTTCCATCTGCCACGTTCTGGACCATTTACCCAATCCCGCTTAATATTCCAATCTCCAGCTTCTTCTCACAATTCTGTCCTCTACAAGAAGCATCGTAACATACAAAGTTTGTAAATCAATAGAATTAATGGCCTTATTCTCCTGGTGTATGTTATAAAACCAGGTTATATGGCCCAGGTCTGGAACTCAAGGTCAGTACCTCACCCATCAATGTATACGGCCATGGAGTTCTCTCTGTAAGGAGTATGTGCATTCTCCTTGTGACTGCATGGGTTTTCTCTGGGTGTTCCAGTTTCCTTCCATGTTCCAAGATTGTATGGTTATGGTTGATGAGTTGTGGGCATTTTATGTTTGTGCTGGAAGCATGGTGACACTTGTGAAGTGCCCTCAATGCAATCCATGGACAGTGTTGCTTGTTGAAGCAAAACAACGCACTTCACTGTATGTTTCAAAGTTTCAATGTATATGCGACAAATAAAACTAATCTTCAATCTTTAAACACTGGCCTTGTCAACGATGCTCACATCCCTGTGTGTGCATGAACATTTTGTAAGTAGTCCAAAGTACTTCACTTCTCAAGTTCACACTCAACTGATTGGTCTCTGACGCTGATCAAGCTTGTTAAATTGGCATCAACATGGCAGTGGTGGCCTTGAGACTGGGTGAAAAATGTTACACATTGATAATACGTGGATTGGAGGATCCAAAATCCCATCTGGTGAACTGCCCACACCAGGATGATGCAATGGCCAGCCTGTGCTTCTGTTTAATGGGAGTGAAGGTTCAGATCCTTTCAGCTACTTAGGACCATTTCTGCCATTCTAGGTCAAAACTTAACGTGGAGTAGATCTTAATGTCATGTACTTGACCAGACAGAATGAGACAAAAGTAAAGGAATATTACACAAGAGCTTTTTGGGATTCTGGAGGAAAACTTTTTTGAGAAGCTACTTTACACTCTAACCGCCTTTCCAGGAAGTATATTTCTCATACCTCCAGAGTGTTGCTTGCTCCAGAGCAGAACACGCATCTTGGCAGACAAACTTATGTGAAGATTGGGCCCTGAAATGGTTCAGGTCACTTTTTACAGTGTTTAAGTAATGGAGTAATTTATACCATCTGAATTAACTGTCCTCCAATGACCAGCTGTCCATTAATCAATGAACCTGTTAGACAATTCTCTCCATTGAATGGGCATTAACAGTTATAATCTAACTTTATGAATGAAAGTTGTGTGAAGAGAAGATAAAGTCAGCTAGGCTGCTGAAGTTCAACATCCAAGTATACCTGTTGTGGAAATGAGGAAGAGAAAGCTCTGGGCTTCAGGATAAATAGGGCAGGAAGTGCCAAAAAAGTTGCTTCTTGTTCTTTAACTTCACCACACCAAAAGGTGTGTGTGCCCACTTGAATCTTGAAAAGGTGCACATTTTTTTTCTTCTTAAAAATTTAAGAGCAAATCTTCTTATCATGAATGACTGAAGAAATTAAATCAAAACATGCTGGAGTTTAAAAGAATGAGGGATGATCTTAATGAAATATACAAGATCCCGACTGGGCATAATACAATCTGTTGAAATGTTTCTGTGGAGGCCAGATCATTAGGGGCATAAAAAGAGAAAATAGAAAATGTTCAGGAAGGATCAAGGAGGGCTACAAATATAATCGGATATAATCTTATCCTCTTTCATTGGATGCAGAAGCCAAGGGATCAGGGGAAACGTTATTCTGCATCATGTCTATAATCCTTTTCCCTTGTTAAATCCGATTTGATGCCCAAGCACGTGATTGTTTCAGTTTTCAGAACCAGAATTGGGTTTATTATCACTGAGATGCATGTGTTGTGAAATTGTAAACACAAGAGATCCCACGAACACAAGAAATTTTGGAGTTTAACTGCATCGCTGACAGTGGCGTTGTTGTATGGCAGGAGGTGGCGTCAGACTTCGAGGATGCCAAGTACCAGTTTGCAGAGCCACGTTTGTCCATTTATGGGCGGTCGCCAGATGAGTGGTCAAAGTTGGCAGCGTGGTTTATCAAACACAGGCTCTACTCTCCCCACATGAAGTGGATGATCCAGATCCCCAGAATCTAGTAAGTTGGAAGTTGCATTGAATAAGTGTCTCTGAGAGATCTGTTGGATATACTGGATCGATTCTTATATGAATGGGTTGCCTGTATGTGAAACCTTAAGGTTGTTACAGCCAGGGTCAGTGATGGGGAGAAGCTCCCACTACCTATTAAATGCTACCAATGTTGTGTGCCTCAAATAGCCTCTGACTACCAAATCCAGCTCCTGGACTTCACATGGGGCTAAGCCCAGCAGAACTGTTTCTACTGACAGGAGAAGGGGCAAAGGTGGATTACTGATGTCTTATGACCAGTCGGTTTGGACAGTAGGGGCTTGTCAGCTCTGGCTGGCAGCTCATCCAGGAGAAGGAAATCTCTGATCTCAAACTTCAGCTGCCTTGTGGCTGTATCCACTCCTGGGGAAGGCTTTGGGAGGAATCTGTAGCTGGAGTCCCTAAGGCAGTCCTATGTTAAGTCCAATGGTGACTAGCAACTCCTGCGATGCTGCTGGCCCCAAACTGTATCGGTCCCTCTGGTTCCTTTGGGTTCATCAGATGAGTGGAGAGGGAGAACTTGCTACATGGGCAACAATTTGCTCCCCATATCATACTGCCCAGGCCTGCATATCTAGACAGCTAGGACACAATATCCACGGTTGACCCCGACTGAAGGAGGCCTCTCATGTGTAAGGAAGTGTGAAAAAGATGAAAGGGTAACAGGCATAGTGAAGTAAAATAAGAATTCTGATTAGAGAGACTGGTTCACAGCTGAACTTGCTTCTTGTTTCACTATTAGGCTTTGATGACGTGTCAGGTTTGAATATTGTGCTATCAGAGCAGGCACAATACAATCTAAAGGCAGCTGCACCTGTTCCACCTAACCTTGCTGTACTTTGAACGCAATGTTGTGGAGGGAGAAAGATGCAATGGACAAAACAGAATATTTTTGCAAGAAGTGACATAGGAGAAGCAACCTAATAATCTGGGAAGAATGAACACAGAAAATTAGGAAGATAAGGATTCACTATTGGGATTAAGAAAATGTGATTCTCATGGACATTGTCATACAACACAGAAACAACCCTCTGGCCCGTGCTGTCAGTACCATCCATTAAGCACGTGTTTCTGGAATTCTGAACCAATTCCACTGTATTTTCCCATACTACCATTACCTCCCCCGGCTCCATCTGCACGTTGGGAACAATTTACAATATCTGCAAGCACATAGAGTCATACTGTGCAGCACAGAACCCAGCCCTTTATCCCATGTAGTCTGTGTCGAACCATTTAAACTCCCTACTCCCATTGACCTGCACTTGGATCATAGTCCCCCATATCCTTCCCGTCCATGTCCTTGTGGATGTGACCTCTCTGTCAAGCAGAAGGGGAGAAGTACTGGGGGCAGAGCCATGGGTACAAGCAAGCAATAGTGCCTCCTCGGCTGACACGATAGCTGACAAATCCTATCGTGTGCCACAATTGCGTACACCATTTAACTCAATTTCATTGACAGAAAAATTTTGTGAAGAGTTCTTTAGGCCTGTATGGGGCACCAGAAAGCATTGGGTCCAAGGTTTTTAGAGCATCTGAATTGATTAATTGTTGTTTATTAATAGTCATTAATTGGTTAGATTTCCTTGTGTTTTTCTTGAGCGACTCACTCTTTGGAATTTGGTTTTCTGGTGCCTCCTGGTTCACCTTGTTAAGTTTATTTTGATTGGCTCAGGGGTTCCATGTTACTTGTATTATTCAAGTGGATGCCTGAGTAGCGCTAGTCACAGGGTCCTAGTTTTGGGAATGTTACTTCTTGTAGTGTTGCTTGGCTGAGTCACCAATGTTCTTTTGGAATTATTATGAATAAACTCTCGTCGCCATCTCTACATCAGAGTCTGTCTTTCCTCTAGACTTGGGTTCTGATTTTGTCAGCAAATGTTGTGACAAATTAGCCATAAAATTTAGGTGTGGATGGAAGAGGCTAGCTGTGAGCAGTGTACAAATGAACCACCCTCAGGGGGCTACTGGCTTTCCTGAATGCTCTCTAACTGTTGAAATTAGTCACTGTTTAGATATTCTCACATTTCTGTCACTTGCTCTTCTACTTTCATTCTTATTTTTTTTCCATATATTTTTAAGTGATATTTTCAGGGCTCAAAATGTCATCCCACACTTTGGAAAAATGCTTGAAAACATCTTCTTGCCGATCTTCGAAGCCACAGTGAATCCTCAGAATAACATCAAGCTCAGCATTTTCCTCAAACACGTGAGTAAAGATGCCAGGTGCTCTTCAGTAAGGCCCACCTCCCCATTCCATGGGCTCTGTGATGTCAGTATTCATGGAGAGGGGTCATTAACTTCAAGTGGTTGATAGTGAGCTCTCAGTGGAAGCAAACATCAAAGATGTAAAAGTGGTTGCCAGTTCCTTATGACCTAAAGCAAATGAGTGCACAAAAGCAAAATTACCTCAGATCCTGTGATATAATAGCACTGAAATTGTGTAGCATTTCCAGATGCTGGTTCTCACTTCTGGTGGCTGAAACAGAGTTTCCATTACAACTGTTAAAATACTTATACCATCTTTCGTGGGCCAACGTTCCTTCATGTGTTGTCAATTATCCTGAGGCATCTTAAGAACCCAAGAGTTTTCCTAATGTCTTGAATAACAAAGGACAGAGTAAATGTATTATCAAAGTACATATATACAACCCTGAGATTCATTTTCTTGTGGGCATACTCAATAAATTCATAATAGAATAATAACCATAATAGAATCTAGACCCCACACCAACTTGGGTGTTCAACCAGTGTAACAACAACAACGAATTTAAAGTTGCTGATCCTCTCAACCTCTGGTCCTCCAGTGAGGACTGACTCATGGACCTCAGGTTTCCTCCTCCTGACGTCAATAATCAGCTCCTTGGTATTGCTGAGATTGAGTAAGTGGTTATTGTTGTGGCACCACTCTGCCAGATCTCCATCTCCGTCCTATATACTCATTCATCACCATCTTCCTAACAATCATCCTTTCTAACAAAATACCTGATTGAAACACATTCATCTCACTGCTGCCTGAGGAAATCATTAGATTCAATAAAAAACAAAAATACTGGAAACATTCAACAGGTCAGGCAGTATCTATAGAGAGAGAAGCAGGATTAATAGTTCTGGTTAAAATCATTGCATTCGAACCAGCATCTGGGAATGTTTGCCTTTATGGTTATATGTAAAATGTTTCTGTCAACAATAGTAATGGTGCCAGTAATGAGTGATCAGGAGTTCAAGACCTTTTGGACACCTTGAGTAGAAGAGTTATGCTGATGTTTGTATTGTAATTCTGTGCAAGTTCTGTACTGTCAGAACAGCCAAGACCTGTGATCATAAAAGATGAATGACATTGTCTTCATAATGAAAACACCAGTTATCCTCAGTGCCCTAATCAATATTTATCCCATAGCTGTTATAATTAATGCAGATTAATTGAACTATTGTAAGATTACTATTTATGGATCTTGCTACATGCAGATTGAATTGGATAAGATCACAGAATTATTCCAAGGAAGGAATGTGTTCAGCCCATAAATCTATGTTGGCTGCTGACCAGCTTAACAAAATCCCATCACTTCCAACTTTTATTCCCATTGCCATAAAGATTCTCCTCCATTAAGTATCTTTTTGAAGGCAATGTTTAATCACACTGTGAAGACATGCTTTTCCTCACATAATCATTTTATATTTTTCCAGAATTGTAAATCTCTGCCTTCTAGTTCCTGAACTAATGCAGATGGAAACAGATACCCTCTTTTTATCCTATCTCGACCAGTCACCATCTTGTGTGCCTCCACCAACCCACTTTTCTACATTAACCTTCAAAAAATAGTTGGTTAGCCATTAAGGTGATGCATGCAGACCTTAAAAATTATTTTATCCTTAAAAATAATTGGAAGGATTGGAGTGTGTTGTAGGGGAAAGAATAGTGAGGGCTAGTAACTGGTACCTAGGGATGCGGATTATTCTAATGTGGGAACAGGGAGCCGTAGACTAAAATAGAGACATGAAATGAAACAGCAAGTCACAGGAACTTCACTAATGATGTTATATGTGCACCCAGTGTTGTAATAGAAAATTGGATTTATTGCTAGACAATAATTTTAATCTGTAATCAAGATCTAGTCTGTTACTTAATTAAGTCTTGCCGTAGCCACCATTCTGTTATCAAAACGTAGTTTTACCAGTAATCTCATCAACCAGGAATACAGTACAAGCTGTATCGAACACATACTCAGGTGGACAGGCATTAGCCAGTCTCCTGTTGCACACTAGTTTTTAATAACTTGACTGTTCTTTTGAACACGGACTCTGTATGATTAAGTCCTCTGTAAAGTCAAGCCTTTATTGCAACATCAGCCTTTGTGATCAATGAGAGCTTCAGGTAAGCCTCATTTTCTCTTTCCTTCATTGACCCAGATCACTGCCTTTGACAGCGTGGATGATGAGTCAAAACACAGTGGCCATATGTTCTCCACAAAGAGCCCAAAACCTGAGGAATGGAACATCCCAAAGAATCCTTCGTACTCCTACTACCTCTGCTATATGTATATGAACATCATGGTCCTAAACAATCTGCGGAGGTAAAGCCCTTTAATTAGTTCATGCAGGTCATAGAATCTGTTCTTGTATTGTCAGATGTACAGAAAGTTCTGATCTCTTCATGTTGTTGAAATCTTATTGCCTTCTTCTGCCTTTATTCAAAGCCCATCCCCTTCACTGGCTGAGCCTGCCTGCTGCTGAACACCTCATCTGTGACTACGGCACCTGTCACTTTCTACACCTTGGTGATTAGTGCACATTAAAAATTACCTCTTATATTGCAATCCACAGCACACTGTCTTCTGGTGCTTATTCATTTACAACTCTGGATTAGGCGATGTTTCAGTTACATTGCTGTCATCATGGAAATCAATGCACTACACAGAGTCATCTCACTAACATCACCTCTGGCTTTACAATCTGTAAGGATCTCAGCACTCTTCCAATCCTGGTCCTTGCTCATTGTCTCTGGAGATCAATCCACTACACAGAGTCATCTCTTCCTTCCGCTATTATCACCCCTTGCTTTGCAGTCTGAGAAGATCTCTGGGCTCTTCCAGTTCTGGTCCCTTATTCAATGTGGTTATATTTGCTGATACTTGGCTTAAACTGCAAATTCATCCTAATCCGCTCTGCCTCCCTAGCTGCCCTCCTTGACATTGCTCCCTAATGTCTCTGTCTTTGTCCTAGCCTTTAATCAGTTGTCCAAGTGTATATTCTTTGCCTCAGTTTCAAATATTACATGATAAAAGTTGGAGGAGAAGAGCATTGGAACAGTTTATTATGTGAACAGTTTATTAAATGTGAATATCTCTTTTGTTGCATACACACTCATAACAAAGAGATTGATCCTTATTTGGTTGAACAAACTCCAGAACTGTGACAGTCACAGCACAGAGACAGCAAACGTTAGCTTTAAGATGTAGGATTTCTTTATTTGTTCGATTGCAACTGGTTTAGGGTAGGAGATATAACTGTTTTAATGTGGAGATGGCTGCATTTAGTGTCTCTGGAGGAATGTGGAAGTGATTGAGGGTAAAATTTGATTGAAAATTGCCATCCAGGAGGCTAAGATCCAAACTGAACCATGAGATGGAGGAACATCTTCTCTGAAAGGTTTTCCAGTTTGAAAATGAAATCAGAATCAGAATCAGGTTTACTATCACTGACATATGTTGCAAAATTTGTTGCCTTGTGACAGAGGTACAGTGCAAGGCATAAGAATTATTATAAGCTATAAAGTAATAAATAAATAATGCAAAAGATGAAAAATGAGGTAATGTTCATGAACTGTTCATAAATCTGATGACAGAGGGAAATAAGCTGTTCCTAAAATGTTGAGTGGGGGTCTCCAGTGGTAGTAATTTCCCAGATGGTGAGGATAAAGTTTTGAGTGGGGGTCTCCAGGCTCCTGTAACTCTTCCCCAGTGGTAGTAATGTCCCAGATGGTGAAGGTCCTTAATGATGAAGCCCCCTTCTAGAGGTATCACCTTTTGGAATGTGGGGAAGTTGTACTTGTGATGGAGAAGGCTGAGTTAAAGCTGGTTTGACTTGTCATGACAAAGCAAGACGTTGCATCTGGACTCTGACATATTGTACGCTATGGGTCAATTCACTGAATGGATTATGCACTGAGTGCTACATTCTACAGGCTGCTTTTCTTTGTGAAAATGTTCAATAATTTTGAGCTGCTCTTGAGGTCAGGGTGGTTAAAATGACTGGGTAATCTTGAATACTTTGAAACTAGTGGACTTTCTTTGGCTTTCTTTCAGAGAACGAGGGCTAAACACCTTCACATTTCGGCCTCACTGCGGTGAGGCAGGAGCAGTGACTCACCTCCTGGCAGCATTCATGACTGCTGATAACATCTCACATGGGCTTAACCTGAAAAAGGTTTGTACCAGAGAGAAGGGGGATCCGGGGAGGAAGAGAGATGAGTCAAGAACATCTTCAGCTGCAGGAAACATTCATTCATGCAAGGTTCTCCATTCATATAGCTGTTCAGCTGGGAATAGCCCAAGCAGACCCTCAGCCTGGAAAGATGTAGATTAGTGGAGATGGTGATATGGCTTGGAATTTCTGAATCCCTGGCCCAGGTTAATGGAAGATTGGAGACCAAATATGAGAATGTGTGCAGATCTTTAGAAACCTTATGTTCACCAACAGTGGTCTCTTAAGGAGAGCTCCCAGATGGGTGCCCCATTGAACATTTCCATTAGGGGGCACAACGAGTTCTTCTGCCAATTGGTAACTGGCAGGGATCCCAGCTCAGTGATCCAGCAGAGATGGGGTAGGAGTTCTCAGCTATGAAAATAGATTGGGCATACCAAAAAATGTATCACATGAGGGAGAGAAAGAGATATACAGGGACAGAGATTGAGAGTGTGAGAGAGAGATTCAGACAGAGACAGAGAGATACAAACAGAGATGCTCAATATAAAATAGCAAGACAAGAGAAGATTTGATACAAGGGAAAATAGAGGATCTGGGGATATTAAACCAGATTTAAAACTGAATAGCAATGATACTATGAAAAAGAGAAACCATAAATAAATTAATAATAAACCTGACTGATTTAAACATCAAATATAGAATATTATCAGTGTTTAGACTGATATTGTACTCTGTACACAACTGTGTCCCTAAGCAAAGCCGTGAAGTTGAAAGGTTCTTTGATGAATTAGTATCTGCCCTATGGGCATGTTTCAGTGAGCTGTTCAAATGTTGCTCCTTCATTTCTCTCGCTTTCTCTTGGGAAGGCCTGAGGTCGGTTTGTAAGTCAGATGAACACACTCCAACACAAGGAGGCACTGGTGAGGCAGTCACACACTGGGTGGGGCCAGAAACTGTGAAGCTTATGTTTAGGAATGCTTTTTATCTTTCAGAGTCCAGTGCTGCAGTACTTGTACTTTCTGGCTCAGATCCCCATTGCCATGTCTCCTCTCAGCAACAATAGCCTCTTCCTGGAGTATGCCAAAAATCCACTACCTGAGTATCAGAAGAAAGGCCTGATGATCTCGCTCTCCACTGATGATCCCATGCAGTTCCACTACACCAAGGTTAGAACTGCTTAGGTGACTCAGCCTTTAAACCTGGAACCAGCCCAATGTCTTACTGAGGGTTCATTAAGGAAAGCTATGCATCCTTAAGACTAATTAGGACAAGACGTTGTACACTATCCAATATGGCACATACAGGCCTTGATTTTTGCTAAACTGGTTGCTTCTACCTAGGGAACCAGTGACTACCACTCCCTATAGCAGCAAGGAGTTTCTATTTCTAAAGCACCTTTCAGGGCTTCAGAGTGAACCAAATTACATTATGGAAGCTGAGGCTCCCAACATGGGGACCATGGACCCCTCAGTTAATGGCATGAAGAAGGTTGGGAGCCTCTGTTCTAAGGCAGTATCTGTGTTTGTAAGTTGGCAGATTGTGTATTGCAGAGCAAGGCTTAGCTAATCAGTATTTTATTGATATTTTTGAGGGATCGAGAATAGTAGGGATGTGACATTCCTTAATCCTCCTCAAATATTGCTGTGGAATTTGATAGCTCCTCTAACGTAGACTGAAGTGGACCTGGATAAACATTATTGCTGATATATATCATGAAATCTGGTGTATTGTGGCAGCAGAACAATGTAAGACCTAAAATTAATTTAAGTTTTGCATAATAAATTAATAAATAAATAGTGCAAAAGAGGAGTAGGTTAGTTCATGGACTGCTCAGATATCCGAAGGCAGAAGGGAAGAAACTGTTCCCAAAATGCTGAGTGTGGGTCTTGAGGATCCTGTACCTCCTTCCTGATGGTAATAATTAGAAGACGGCATGTCCCAGATAGTGCAATTATTTATTAATGGAGGCCGACTTCGTGGGGCACTTCCCCTGGAAGATGTCCTCAAATAGTGGGGAGGCTTCTGCCTGTGATGAAGCTGCCAGAGTCTACAACCATCTGCAGCCTCATTTGATTCTCTGCTCATTGGCGACTCCATATCAGTCATGATGCAACCATCAGAATACTCACCACCACAGATCTATAGAAATTTGTAAGAGTCTTTGTTGATATATCAAATCTCCACAAACTCCTAATGAAGCAGAGGTGCTGGCATGCCCTCTTTGTGATAGTATTAATGTTGTCATGAGCGCTGTATTTGTTACATTATCTAGAGCCGTTTAGCCCTTCTGTTTTCTGTTTAATCTTGTAAAGTTTATTTTGACTGGCACGAATTGTCAGCACACTGTGATTATTGAAGGTGAACTCCCAGTCTGTGCTGATCGCAGGGTCCTTGTTTGTGTGTTTGGACAGTGATCCCTCTCATGGTGTCGCTCAGTCACACCACTGATGTTCAGTTGGAACTCCTATGATTGAACTCCTGTTTCTGTTTATCCATGGGAGTCTGTCGTTCCTCCACACCTGGGTTCAGTCATTTGTCAGCCCTAACTGTGACAAATGTGTTGAGCCCAAGATAAATCCTCTGAAACATTGGTGCCCAGGAACTTAAAGCTGCTCACCTTTTCCCAGGTGCATGGAAAGTTGAAGGGCTTGTTTCTGTGCTGTATGATATCATCTGTGATTTCTATGATCATTAGTCCATCCAATAGTTTCCAATCCAGTAATATAACCATACAGCACAATTCTTCTGTGCTTCAATATTAATGTGTATTGCTTAACATGCCTAGCCTGTTTTTAATTGTGTCTCACACGGACAGGAGCCACTGATGGAGGAATATGCCATTGCCGCTCAGGTCTTCAAGCTGACTACTTGCGACATGTGTGAAATAGCACGTAACAGCGTCCTACAGAGTGGCCTCTCCAAGGAGGTAAATGGTCCATTCGGGGATATCTAAGCCTCTGTCTGGGAGCTTTCCAACACAAAGGCAGGCAGGGGCAACTCCTTTGCAGAGACAGGTGAAGTATTGTGGAGACTAGATCACTGGAGGTATCTAAAGTGAAGACAGGTTTTCTTTTTGAGATTGGAATCTGGATGACTGTAGTGAACTGGCACAGGAGTTGAGACCTGGGGCAGATCATATCCAACGGTTGGGCAGGCGTGGTATTGGTTTGTAAGTACAGAGTGAAACTTTTGTTTGCATGCCTCCAAGACAGCTCATTCCATACATGAGCACGTATGGGTAACATAAAGGAAAATAGAATTCACAATAGAGTGATACAGTTACAACTCAACTCTTCACCATTTGGTGACTGGACCAGGCTCGTGCATCCCATCACACTTCTGTGATTTAGCCCACTTTTCCTGGTCTAACTCCTTTAGGTTTGACTGCACTTCTCGCAGGGGAAGGCCGTGTTTGTAATCAATACTGTGCACCAACGTACACTGGAAAACACAAGGCAATTGCAAATTTAGCATTCACTTACAGATGACTGGAGCACAAAGACAAGGATGTATTGCTCTGGCTTTATAAGGGGCTGGTTATACAATATTTGGAATATTGTGAATACTTTTGGACCCCATTTCTATGGAAAGAAGTGCTGGCCCTGGAGAGGGTCCATAGGAGATTCAGAAGGACAACCTGGAGAATGGAAGGCAAAATATATGAGGAGCCTATGATGGCTGTGGGCCCATGGGATGGTGGAGGGGGGAATCTCACTAAAACCTGCTGGGAACTGAAAGGTCTGGATGTGTGGAGGATGTTTCCATTAGTGGGAAATCTAGAATCTAAGGGCATAACTTCAGAATAAAGGGAATATAGAACTGAGATAAGGAGGAATTGAGTCAGCTCGAAGGTGGTGAATCTGTGGAATTCAGTGCTACATTGGGCTGTTGAAATCAAATCATTGGGTGTACCTGAGGCAGCGATTAGTAGATTCCTGATTGGTAAGGGGGTTAGGAGTAATGGAGCAAAGACAGGAGAATGAGGTTGAGAAAAAATAAGTCAGCCATGACTGAATGGCAGACCAGACTCAGTGAGACCAATAGCCTAATTCTGCTCTATATCTTCTGGTTTTATGTATATGCTACCATTTAATTTTATCTTCTAGGAGAAAGTCTGCTTTCTTGGACCAAATTACCACAAAGAAGGTCCAGAAGGCAATAGCATCCAGAAGACGAACGTACCTCAGATACGGATGGCCTATCGCTACGAAACACTCTGCTATGAACTTAACCTGATCAGAGAAGGACTTCAGGGTCTGGAGTAAAGGGATTGCCAGTGCACCAGCAACGTGAATTAGTCTGTTGTGGGTCAGGATACATTTCCTTGTAGTTCTAGTTGCTCGTGTCTGAAGCGACAATCCTGTCCCATAGGGGAAATAACCAGTGATTGCCGTGAAGTGTCACACAATCCCATAGCAGGCTGATGCTTAGCCTTTCAATGACAATAGATGTGTAATGGGAAGGAAGGAATTCTGCTGCCCGCCAACTCTCAGCTTCAACCACAGCCGGAGGATACTTCAGTTTCCATTCGGGTGAATGTTTCTGTTTGTCTCTGTTGAGTAATTGACAGACAGTAAGTGAAATGGAGGACTTAGTCTATATTTATTTTTATTGTCCATTTTTAAAAAGGGTTGTTACAGGAAAAGTGCTAGCAAGTGCTTGGGATTCTCCACTGTCTGTGTGTACTGCCTCTTTCCTATCAGCTTCTGTTCTCCTCGTACGGTCCCTCAGCATGTCTTGATTCCAATCCGATCATCAGTTGTGATACCAGTGATGGGTACACGAGCTTATTATTGTTATGTGATGAGGAACGGTGAAAAGCTTTGTGTTGTATGCTATGCAAGCAGATCTTCCCAATGCATCAGCTCATTGAGGTCGTACGAGGGAAAGCAAAAACAGAGTGAAGATCAGAGCGTTACTGTTGCTGAGAAAGTGCAGTTCAGGCAGATCATTAGAAGCAAGAGCTAAGATATGAGGTCCACCGTCCCCCTTATCTTACTGGGGGACTATTCAATAGTCTTGTAGAAGCTGTCCTTGATCCTGGTGGTGTCCCTGTGTTCGAATGGTCTCGCTCTCCCTCTTGCTCCATGCTGCCGGAGTCCTGGGTCTTGGGCAAGGTTTAATCAATGCAATTTGTGGATTGGACTTTGCAGCTCACGTTACGATGTGTTTCTAGTTGCTTCTTTTTTTTTGCTGATGCTTTGTGTGATTTTGATGGTACTGGCCTGGAGATAATGAACAACACAGAATTAGATGGAGCTGGACTGACCTAAGCTGAATCTGCCTCAACTCTCTGCATGTTGTGTTTTCTGTACTGCTCTTTTCACTTGTTTTTTTTGCCATTTGCACAGTTTATTTATTTGGTACGTGGAGGGGTGGGGGGTAATGTTTTGCTTTGAGCCGGTTCCATGGTTTCTCTTTGTTTTGTGGCTGTCTGTGGGAAAGTGAATCACGAGGTATATACTGCATGTATAATTTGATAATAAATGGTCTTTGAACCTTTGGTAAAGCCAAAGAGGGAACTGCAATCTCTGTGTAGGTGTCAGGAAGGACTTGGGTGTGCTCATAGTTTGTGCTTCCCTTCCACTGCCTGTGCTCGTGGTGCCCGTGACTTATCAATTCGCTTCTTCCTGGGCTGTCCCACAGGGTCAAGGATATGGTAGAGTACCCTTGAATGGGATGGTGCCATAGTGGTGAGCACAATGCTTTACAGTACAAGTGACCCCGGTTCAATTCCCATCGCTGCCTGCAAGCAGTTTGCACGTTCTCCCTGTGACTGCGTGGGTTTCCCCCTGGTGCTCTGGTTTCCTCCTACAGTCGAAAGGCACACTGGTCGGTAGGTTAATCGGTTGTTATAGATTGTCCTGTGATTAGGCTCGGGTTAAATTGGGAGTTGCTGGGTGCTGTGGCTTGAACAGCTGGAAGGCCTATTCTCTGTTGTATCTCAATAAATAAATACAAATAACAAAGGATAATTTGCTTCCATTTCAATTCTGTAACCTTGGAGATGGTGGATTAGATCAATGCGGGAACCACAGACTCTAATGTATCTGGTGCAGGATACATTGAATGTAAGAGGTGATACATGCCTTGCACCGCATTGTGCTGTGTCTGTTCCCGAAAGTAATGGCTCAATGTTCACCGCGCCGCCTGGAATTTTCCTTCCACATTTTGGTTGATCAAGAGCCATGATTTTCCGAGTGGTGTGGGGATGTTTCACTGTGGCAAGGCGCTTTTCCATCCTTGAGTCACTTCCTCTGTCCTCTTGAGTATCTCTGGTGTGGTGGACCCTAGGTCCAGCTACTGACCTGCCCTTTGCACCAGCAGACACTTGGGCCTGGACCAGGGCAACGACGCAGCATCATCTGTGCAGCAGGAGGATATGGAGGCTTCAGCAGAGTCAGTTTATTGTCATGCACACAGGCACGTACATGTACAGGTGCAATAAAAAAAAACTTGCTTGCATCATCATCACAGGAACATGGCATCACACAAATAGAATTCACAAGAGAAGCATAAATTACTCACAGTTTTACATACATCCCTGGAACAGTACAGTACAGGAAAAGGCCACATGTTGTGCCAAATCAACTGAAAAGTAAATCAAGTCCCTCACGCAAATAGTAATCCCTCCTACCTACACAATGTCCATATCCCTCCATCTTCCTCCCATATCTGTGCCAATCTAAATGTCTCTTAAAAGCCTCTATTGTATTTGCCTCATCACCACACCAGGCAGTGCATTCCAGGCATCCACCACTCCCTTAAATGAAAAACTCACCTTCACGTCCTCTTTGAACCTACCTCTCTCACCTCCAATGCAAGCCCTCTGGTATTAGACATTTCTGCCCAGGAAAACAGATTCTCCCTGTTTACTCTATCATTCTTTTCATAATCTTACCTTCCTCTGTCAAGAAAGAATGCAATTAGAAAAGGAAAGTACACTAAGAGGAAAGTGATCAAAGCAGTCATAATTTTGCTAAAGTGTGGTGATTAGAATAGTGCCGGTTGGTTCAGGTACCAAAGGGTTGAACAGTAATATCTCGCCAACATTTGTTACACATCGCTCAGCCATTGCTTTCAATCATTAAATCCCTCATTTTCACTTTGCTTCTTCGTGTGTCATGCAGGGAAAGTGACTCACCCCTGGCCATGTCGTTAAAAGGAGCGTGATCGTCCACACTGAGCTTTGCAGACTGGTGTTGACTGACATCATCGGGAGGAATAAGAGTGTAAAGTGTCAGCTACAACTAGTTCAGTGTTCCTGGGTTACGGAAGAATAATTATGTTTTACATTGGACAGGCATGAACACCAGCTGAGATCAAGTAAGGCTTCGCTGGTTCAGGTCATGGAGGCTTGAGACTACAACGTAAAGCCTCCTTAAATCGGTCTTGCTCTCCTCACGATAATCTCTGGCTGCGACAAAGCTTGGAGTAGATGGTCTGTTCAGGAGAATGGTAACAGGCATGTGAACTGTGTGACCTGTGGCCAGATTCAGGGAAGGGATGAGTGCTGCGGGCAGCAAACAAATGATTGGTTACATCGCAAAGTTCAAAGTAAATTTATTATCAAAGTACATGTATGTCACCATATACACCCTCGACATTCTTGCGGGCATTCACAATATATACAAGAAACACAGTACGAACAATGAAAGACCATATCCAATAGGACAGACGAACAACCAGCATGGAAACAACAAGCTGTGCAAATACAAAAAGAAGTAAAAAAAAACAAGCAATAAAGAGTCCCTGAAAGTGAGTCCATAGGTTCAGTGATGGAATGAGTGAAATTGAGTAGTTATCCCCTCTCTTCAAAAGCCTGATGGTTGAGGAGTAATAATTGTTCCTGAACCTGGTGGTGTGCGTCCTGAGGCTCCTGTACCTCTTGCCTAGTGGCAGCAGCAATAAGAGAGCATGACCTGGATATTGGGGGCCCTTGATGATGGAGACTGCTTTCCTGTGACAGCTCACTTAATGGTGGGGAGGACTTTATTCATGATACACTTGGATGTATCCACTACTTTTTATAGGATTTTCTGTTTCCATACCAGGCTGTGATGCAGCCAGTCAATATACCCTCCACTATACATCTATAGAAATTTGTCAAAGTTTTAGATGAGATCCCGACTCTTTGCAAAGTTCTGAGAAAGTAAAGGCGCAACCATATCTGCTTTCTAATGGCAAATACATGCTGGACCCAGGTCAGATCCTCAGAAATGTTAACACCGAGGTATTTAAAGTTGCTGACCCTCTCCGTCTCTGATTTCCCTGATGAGGACTGGCTTCATGGACATCCAGATTCTTCCTCCTGAAGTCAGTAATCAGCTCCTTGCTCTTGTTGATATTGAGTGAGATGTTCTTGTTGTGGGTACTACTTTGTCAGATTTTCAGTCTCTCTTCTATATGCTGATTTGTAACCACCTTTGATTCAGCCTACAACAGTGGTATCATCAGCAAACTTAAATATGGCATTGGAGCTGTGCTTAGCCACACAGTCATAAGTGTAAGTCAAGTAGATGAGGGGGCTAAGCTCACAGTCTTCTGGTGCACCTGTGTTGATGGAGATTATGGAGGAGATGTTGTTGCCAATCTGACCTCACTGGGGTTTTGAGAAAGGAAATTGAGGGTCCAGTTGCACAAGGAAGTATTGAGGCCAAGGTCTTGAAGTTTATTGATTAGTTTCGAGGGGTTGATAGTATTGAATGCCAAGCTGTAGTTGAAGAAGAGCACCCTGTTGTATGCACCTTCACTGTCCAGATGTTCCAATATTGAGTGTAGAATCAATGAGATGGAATCTGCTGTTGACCTGTTGCTCCAGTAGGCAAATTGGAGAAGATCCAAATCACTTCTCAAGCAGGCGTTGGTATGTTACATCACCAACCTCTGAAAACACTTCATCACCACTGATATAAGTGCTATGGGATGAGGCAGGTTTCCTCACCGTTTTTGTACTATTGAAGCCTGCTTGATATAACTGGATCCCTCCGACTGCCAAATCGAGGGGTTAAAATTATCGGTGAACACACCAGCCAGTTAAGCTACACTGATCTTTAATACTCAGCCATGTACCCCGTCTGAGCCAGATGCTTTTCATGGCTTCACCCTCCTGAAGGATGATCTCACGTCTTGTAATGGGTCATTATCATCATCACTATGTGCCATGCCGTATGACATCATCATTATGTATGACATGGGCGATCATAGTCTTTCTATGACCAAGATCATTCTTGGCAAATTTTTCTAAAGAAATGGTTTGCCAGTGCCTTCTTCTGAGCAGTATCTTTACAAGACAGGTAACACCCAGCCGCAACACACTTTATCAATGCTCTTCAGAGATTGTCTGCCTGGTGTCAGTGGTCACATAACCAGGACTTGTGATGTGCACCAGCTGCTCATACGACCATCCACAACCTGCTCCCTTGGCTTCATGTGATCGAGTGTCTAAGCAGGTGCTACACCTCACCCAAGGGTGACCTGCAGACTAGTTGAGGAAAGGAGCACTTTACACCTCCTTTGGTAGAGATGTTATCTCCATCTCCCCCAACCACTTGTCATGGGTACAGCATAAATCAGCTGCTTTTATGATCTGTTTGTTCCTGTTGTCCCTCCCTCTTCCTCTCTCACACAACTCTGGCTCCAATATAAACACAGAACATAGGATATAGAACACCTACAGCACAATACAGGCTCTATGGCGCACAGTGCTACGCTGAACATGTACTTACTTTAGAAATTGCCTCGGCTTACCCATAGCCCTCTATTTTCTAAGCTCCATGTACCTATCCAGGCGTCTCATAAAAGACCCTATCATATCCGCCTCCACCACCGTCGCCAGCAGCCCATTCCGTGCACTCACCAATCTCTGTGTAAAAAACTTACCCTTGACATCTCCTCTGTACCTACTTCCAAGCACTTTAAAACTTTGTCCCCTCTGTTAGCCATTTCAGCCCTGGGAAAAAGCCTCTGACTATCCACACGATCAATGCCTCTCATCATCTTATACACCTCTATCAGTCACCTCTCATCCTCCATCGCTCCAAGGAGAAAAGGCTGAGTTCACTCAACCTATTCTCATAAGGCATTTTCCCCAATCCAGGCAACATCTCCTCTGCACCATTTCTATGGTTTCCACATCCTTCCTGTAGTGAAGTGACCAGATCTGAGCACAGTACTCCAAGTGGGGTCTGACCAGGATCCTATATAGCTGCAACATTAACTCTCAGCTCTTAAACTCAATCCCACGATTGATGAAGGCCAATGCACCATATGCCTTCTTAACCACAGAGTTAACCTACGCAGCAGCTTTGAGTGTCCTATGGACACAGACCCCAAAAGTCTTACCATTAATACTATGAAGCATAGCCATCCCCCATGCCCTTCCATTAACAATCCTTTCCCAGTCTGTGCTGTCATCGAGTCATGCAGCATGTAATCAGGCATTTCCAGGGGGTTCCCAACCTTCTTTATACCATGGGCCAATACCATTAAGCAAGGCGTCTTTGGACCTGATGTTGAGAACCCTTGGGCTTTTCGGTCCATAGACTCCACACTGACTATCAAGAACATTTCTTCAGCGGTTTGAACAGGGCACGACTGCGCAAACACGTGGATGTCAGCCAGTGAGAAGAGTTTAAAAACGAGAAGAGTTTAAAGGGAAACAGTTATTCCTTCAGCAGTTTGAACAGGGCACGACTGCGCAAACACGTGGATGTCAGCCAGTGAGAAGAGTTTAAAAACGAGAAGAGTTTAAAGGGAGATGGTTATTCCTTCAGCGGTTTGATCAGGGCACGACTGTGCAAACACGTGGATGTCAGCCAGTGAGAACAGTGAGAAGAGTTTAAAAACGAGAAGAGTTTAAAGGAGATGGTTATGCCTTCAGCGGTTTGATCAGGGCACAACTGCGCAAACACGCGGATGTCAGCCAGTGAGAACAGAGAGAAGAGTTTAAAAGGAGACACCTAATAGTGTGGGCGTCAGAGGGGTGGGCTACAGAGTGGAGGGAGACAGAATGGAAATGCTTTGGCTCAATGAGGCTTCGGCGATAACCGGGTGAGGCGTGGTAGGTTGCCTGTGTAGGATACAGACAGGAAGAATGTGTGTGAGGCCAATTTTCTGTGCTTAGTGTCAGATGTGGGAGATCTTGGAGTCTCCCAGCCTCCCAGACGGCCACATCTACACTAGGTGTGTCAAGCTGCAGCTCCTTAGGGACTGCGTTAGGGAACTGGAGATGCAGCTTGATGATCTTCATCTGGTCAGAGAGAGTGAGGAGAGAGGAGCTATAAGCAGGTAGTCACACAGGGGCCTGGAGAGACAGATAAGGTGGGGAATAGTCAGGAGAAGGAAGGGCAGGAGTCAGATGCTAGAGAGTACTCCTGTGGCTGTACCCCTTGACAATAGGTACTCCTGTTTGAGTACTGTTGGGGGGGGGGGGGAATGGCCTACCTGGGGGAAGCAACCGTGGCCGTGCCTCTTGTACAGAGTCTGGCCCTGTGGCTCAGAAGGATAGGGAAAGGGAGAGGATGGCAGCAGTGATAGGGGACTCTATAGTCAGGGAGTCAGACAGGCGATTCTGTGGACACAAGAAAGAATGGTAGTTTGGTAGTTTGGACAGATGGTAGTTTGCCTCCCAGGTGCCAGTGTCCAGATTGTTTCTGGTCATGTCTACGATATCCTGAAGTGGGAAGGTGAACAGCCAGAGATCGTGGTACATATTGGTACCAATGACAGGCAGGAAAAGGGAGGAAGTCCTGAAAACAGACTACAGGGAGTTAGGAAGGAAGTTGAGAAGCAGGACCACAAAGGTAGTAATCTCGTGATTACTGCCTGTGCCACACCACAGTGAGTATAGGAATAGAGTGAGGTGGAGGGTAAATGTGTGGCTGAGGGATTGGAGCAGGGGGGCAGGGATTCAGATTTCTGGATCATTGGGACCTCTTCTGGGGCAGGAGCAATCTGTACATAAAGGACGGGTTGCACTTGAATCCCAGGTGGACCAATATCCTGGCAGGCAGGTGTGCAAAGGCTACTGGGGAGAGTTTAAACTAGGATTCCTGGGGGGTGGGAACCAAACTGAAGAGATGGAGAAAGACACAGTTGGCTCACAAATAGAGAAAGCTTGGGGACAGTGTGAGAGGGAGGATAGGCAGGTGATAGAGCAGAAATGCACTCAGACCGCTGGTTTGAGATGTGTCTATTTTAATGCAAGGAGCATTATGAACAAAGCAGATGAGCTTAGAGTGTGGATCAGTACTTGGAGCTATGATGTTGTGGTCATTACAGAGACTTGGATGGCTCACGGGCAGGAATGGTTAATTCAAGTGCCAGGCTTTAGATGTTTCAGAAAGGACAGGGAGGGAGGCAGAAGAGGTGGGGGTGTGGCACTGTTGATCAGAGATAGTGTCACGACTGCAGAAAAGGAGGAAATCATGGATGGGTTGTCTATAGAGTCTCTGTGAGTGGAAGTTAGGAACAGGAAGGGGTCAATACTGGGTGTTTTTTATAGACCACCCAATAGTAACAGGGACATTAAGGAGCAGATAGGGAGATAGATTCTGGAAAGGTGTGATAATAACAGGGTTGTTGTGGTGGAGATATTAATTTCCCAAATGTCCCTAGAGTGAGGGGTTTAGATGGGGTGGAGTTTGTTAAGTGTGCTCAAGAAGGTTTCTTGACACAATATGTAGGTAAGCCTATAAGAAAAGAGGCTGTACTTGTATTGGGAAATGAACCTGGTCATGTGTCGGTCTCTCAATGGGAGTGCGTTTTGGAGATAGTGATCACAATTCTATCTCCTTTACCATAGCATTGGAGAGAGATAGGAACAGACAAGTTAGAAAGGTATTTAATTGGCATAAGGGGAAATGTGAGGCTATCAGGCAAGAACTTGGAAGCATAAAATGTTCTCAGGGAAATGTACGGAAGAATTGTGGCAAATGTTCAGGGGATATTTGCGTGGAGTTCTGCATAGGTACATTCCAATGAGACAGGGAAAGGATGGTAGCGTACAGGAACCATGGTGTACAAAGGCTGGTGTAAATCTAAGCAAGAAGCAAAAAAGAGCTTATGAAAGGTTAAAAAAACTAGGTAATGATAGAAACCTGGAAGATTATAAAGCTAGCAGGAAGGAGCTTAAGAAATAAATTAGGAGAGCCAGAAGGGGCCATTAGAAGGCCTTGGTGGACAAGATTAAGTAAAAACCCCAAGGCATTCTACAAGTATGTGAAGAGCAAGAGGATAAGATGTGAGAGAAAAGGACCAATCAAGTGTGACAGTGGAAAAGTGTGTATGGAACCAGAGGAGACAGCAGAGGTACTTAATGAATACTTTGCTTCAGTATTCACTACGGAAAAGGAACTTGGCAATTGTAGGGATAACCTACAGTGGACTGAAAAGCTTGAGCATGTTGACATTAAGAAAGAGGATGTGCTGGAGCTTTTGGAAAGCATCAAGTTGGATCAGTCACCGGAACTGAATGAGATGTGCCCCAGGCTAAAGTGGGAAGCCAGGGAGGAGATTGCTGAGCCTCTGGTGATGATCTTTGCATCATCAATGGAGAAAGGAGAAGTTCTGGAGGATTGGAGGGTTGCGAATGTTGCTCCATTATTCAAGAAAAGAGATAGCCCAGGAAATTATAGACCAGTGAGTCTTACTTCAGTGGTTGGTAAGTTGATGGAGAAGATCCTGACAGGCAGGATTTATGAACATAAAGAGGCATAATACGATTAGGAATAATGAGCCTGGCTTTGTGAAAGGCAGGTCATGCCTTACGAGCCTGATTGAATTTTTTGAGGATGTAACTAAACACACTGATGAAGGAAGAGCAGTAGATGTAGTGTATATGGATTTCAGCAAGGCTTTTGACAAGGTACCCCATGCAAGGCTTATTGAGAAAGTAAGGAGGCATGGGATCCAAGGGGACATTGCTTTGTGGCTCCAGAACTGGCTTGCCCACTGAAGGCAAAGAGTCATTGTAGATTGGACATATTTTGCATGGAGGTCGGTCACCAGTGGTGTACCTTGGGGACCTGTTCTGGAACCCCTACATTTCGTGATTTTTATAAATGACCTGGATGAAGAAGTGGAGGGATGGGTTAGTAAATTTGCTATGACAGAAAGGTTGGATGTGTTGTGGATAGTATGGAGAGCTGTCAGAGGTTACAGCGGGACATTGATAGAATGCAAAACTGGGCTGAGAAGTAGCAGATGGAATTCAACCCAGTTAAGTGTGAAGTAGTTCATTTTGGTAGGTCAAATATGACAGCGGAATATAGTACTAATGGTAAGACTCTTGGCAGTGTGGAGGATCAGAGGGATCTTGGGGTCCGAGTCCTTAGGACACTCAAAGCTGCTGCGCAGGTTAACTCTGTGGTTAAGAAGTCATATAATGCATTGGCCTTCATCAATCGTGGGATTGAGTTTAAGAATTGAGAAGTAATGTTGCGGCTATATAGGACCCTGGTCAGACCCCACTTGGAGTACTGTGCTCAATTCTGGTCGCCTCGCTATAGGAAGGATGTGGAAGGATGGTGCAGAGGAGATTTACAAAGATGTCGCCTGAATTGGGGAGCATGCTTTTTGAGAGTAGATTGAGTGAACTCGGCCTTTCTTTCCTCGGAGTGATGGAGGATGTGAGGTGACCTTATAGAGATGTATAAGATGATGAGAGGCATTGATCATGTGGATCGTCAGAGGCTTTTTCCCAGGGCTGAAATGGCTAGCATGAGAGGGCACAGTTTTAAGATGCTTGGAAGTAGGTACAGAGGAGATGTCAGGGGTAAGTTTTTTACGCAAAGAGTGGTGAGCATGGAATGGGCAGCCGGTGACGTTGCTGGAGGTGGATATGATAGGGTCATTTAAGAAACTCCTGATCAGATACATGGAGCTCTGAAAAATAGAAGGCTATGGGTAACGCTATGTAATTTCTAAGGTAGGGACATGTTTGGCACAATTTTGTGGACCGAAGGGCCTGTATTGTGCTGTAGGTTTTCTATGGATTGCAATCACTTTAGCTGTGAGGGATCAGCTTTACTGATGGTGCAACAATGCTTTGGAGATTTTCATTCCCTCTTCTAAACATCTCCAGACCGTGTGTCCAGGCTGGTCCAGAAATGCTGAAACATCCACAAGTAACGATACATGATATTTTGCATTGAGAGAACAGGATTTACAAGGAACAGGCAGAAAAGTAGAGCTGAGGACAAGATTAAATCAGCCAGTCATGTCAGAATGACACAGCCGATTCTTGCCCCCACGTCCTTTATCCCTAAAGCTGTCAGAATTGTCCAATGTCCCATCCCGTACTGACAGCCAGTGCTCATCGTGAGACAATGACGCTGGCTCAAGTGTATGGGTCATATCGGATGGAATCAGGCATTTCAGTCAGGAAGCTTTGTCTTCCCACCCAATTTGTTGGAAGTAGCAGAGGCTGGGTGGATGAGGAAAGAGTGAGGCCTTTGTTCAAGCCTTGTGCTTTTGTCCGGCCTCAGTGCACAGTTGTGATCCCACAACGGACTCATCAGTAGGCTGAATATTATCACTGCTTAGCAGATATGAGCTATTAGTTCATCATCTGTAGATAAATTCACTAACAGGCACAGAAGTCTCTAACCAACAATTAATCCAAATTTATATAAGTGAATGAAGCAGCAGAATAAATTTGATCAGGTTTTCCAAGAGCCCCATCCAACTGGCCAGAGTTTCTTGACCAGCTTGTGATAACACACTCTGACGTGCAAAGTGGATGCATTAATCCATCACTGGAGCCAGCTGAGTAAAGATGTGGTAACAACACTGAGACAAACGTAAGCAAGAGGCGATGTCAAAACACAGAACTGAGTGAAGCCATGAGGAGGGTCAGATTGGCCTTTGTGATATGATGAAACCAAGTTGTCTGTCATAGAGGAGATAGTTGTATGTGAGCAGAGTAGGGGCGGGAGGATAGTTATGCTTGAGAGTGGTATTGCTGCGCATAGTGTATGGGTGCAGTATGGCATCAGTATGTGTGTGAGGTGGATCAGTGTGAATGGGTGTAGAGGAACCAAATCCTGTCTGTGCTCAAACTGTGAGGGTGTGGGGTTGGCAGAGTGTGGATGTATCTGTCTATGCTAGTGGGTATGTGATACACCATCAATAACTCTCTCTGAGACGTGAAGGTGAGATATCGGCTTTTATTGACTGGAAGAAAGAACAAGCAGTGGTTGACCACTATGCTACGTCCTGGAAACTGAGGGCCGGGCTCAGGCCTTAATCGCCTTTATACCGAGGTCTGTGGGAGGAGCCACAGGAGCAGTCAGCAGGGGGCATGTCCAGACAGGTATATGTAGTTCACCACATTCCCCCCCCCCCTTTGTTTTAAAAGAGAGTCGCCATGGGGCGAAGTTTCTTACAAGTATATTTACAGGTTAAGTCTATCAGGTGGTTGAATCTGTCGCTGCGATCTACGTAGCACCGGCTGTGATTGCACAGGTGCCGGTGCAGGTGGTGGTGATTGCACCGGAGACGGTGGTTGTGCTGGTTCCGGCCTGATTGGAGGTGTCAGCCCACTAGGCGTCAGTGATCCCTCATGCATGTCCGAGGCACCTGGTATATGCGCGTATGAGACGCCCAGTATAGGAGTGTCATGAGGAGTCTGTGTAGGGCTCAGAGTGCGCGGTGTCACCTTGGGTACAGGGTTCATAGTTACCGGGGGGTGTTCGGGGTAGTGGTCTGCTGCTCCTGCGGGCGCCAGGTCGCGGACAGAGACCATGTCCTCCTGCCCATCAGGTAAGACCACGTAAGCATACTGGGGGGTTCGCATGTAGAAGGTGAACTCTCTCGACCAGCGGGGAGTATTTATTACTCCTCACATGTTTCCAGAGCAGCACTGGCCCTGGGGACATCAGCCAAACTGGTAGGGTGGTCCCAGTGACAGACTTCCTGGGAAAAGAGAATAGGCGCTCGTGAGGGGTGGCATTGGTGGGCGTACATAACAGGGAGCGGATGGAGTGGAGTGCCTCAGGGAGGACCTACTGCCATTGAGAGACCGGCAACCCTTTTGGCTTAAGGGCTAAAAGTGTGGCCTTCCACACTGTGGCATTCTCCCTCTCCACCTGTCCGTTTCCTCAGGGATTAGCAATGCTCCTAGCCAGCAGGTACTGTCGCAGCTCGTCACTCATAAACGAGGACCCTCTATCACTGTGGATATAGCAGGGATATCCAAACAGAGTGAAGAGCTGGCGCAGGGCTTTTATGACGGACGTGTTAGTGGTGTCGGGGCAGGGGATGACAAAGGGGAACCGCGAGTACTCGTCGATAATATTGAGAAAGTAGACATTGCGGTTGGTGGAGAGAAGGGGGCCCTTAAAGTCAACACTCAGTCGCTCAAAGGGGCGGGTGGCCTTGATAAGTTACGCCGTTTCAGGATGGTAGAAGTGCGGTTTGCACTCAGCGCAGACTTGACAGTCCCTGGTCATTGTCCTGATGTCCTCAAGGGAGTAAGGCAGGTTCCGGGCTTTCACGAAATGGTAATATCGGGTGACCCCCAGAAGGCAAAGTTGTGCATGGAGGGCATATAGCTGGTCGAGCTGTGCGCTGGCACACGCTCCCCGGGATAGGGCATCAGGGGGCTCATTGAGCCTTCCAGGCCGGTACAGGATGTCATAGTTGTAGGTGGAGAGTTCTATTCTCCACCGCAAAATTTTGTCAATTTTGATTTCGCCCCGCTGTTGGTTGCTGAACATGAATGAAACTGAGCGCTGGTCGGTCAGCAAGGTGAACCTTTTGCCGGCGAGATAATGCCTCCGGTGCCTAATAGCTTCCACTATGGCCTGGGCTTCTTTCTCCACAGCGGAGTGCCGAATTTCAGAGCCTTGAAGGGTACAAGAGAAGAATGCTACTGGCCTGCCTTCCTGATTGAGGGTAGCAGCAAGCGCGAAATCAGAGGCGTCACTCTCTACTTGGAAGGGAATGGTCTCGTCCACCGCATGCATCGTTGCTTTGGCAATGTCCCCTTTAATGCAGCTGAAGGCTGCGCAGGCCTCGGCAGAGAGGGGAAAAGTGGTAGACTTGACCAAGGGGCGGGCCTTGTCTGCATAATGGAGGACCCACTGGGCGTAATAGGAAAAGAAGCCCAGGCACCGTCTGAGGGCTTTGAGAGTGGTGGGAAGAGAGAGTTCTAACCGGGGGCACATACGGTCGGGATCAGGGCCAATGACCCCGTTTTCCACGATATACCCAAGGATAGCGAGTCAGGTGGTTCCGAACACACACTTGTCCCTATTACAAGTAAGGTTCAGAGCTTTGGCCACTTGGAAAAATTGTTGGAGGTTGGCGTTGTGATCCGGCCAGTCATGACCACAGATGGTAATATTATCCAGATAGGGAAATGTGGGCCTTCCGTCAGTACTGGTCCATTTCCCTCTGGAAGACAGAGACACCATTTGTGACACCGAAGGGAATGCGCAGGAAGTGATAGAGCCTGCCACCCGCCTCAAAGGCGGTGTAGGGGCGGTCCTCTGGGCGGATGGTGAGCTGGTGATAAGCGGATTTCAGATCTATTGGCGAGTACACCTTGTACTGAGCTATCTGATTGACCATATCCGCGATGCTGGGTAGGGGTTACGCGTCAAGCTGCGTAAACCTATTGATGGTTTGACTATAGTCCATGACCATCCTATTTTTCTGCCCGGTCCGAACAACAATCACCTGGGCCCTCCAAGGGCTTGTGCTTGGCTCAGTGATCCCCTCCCTGAGCAGCCGCTGCACCTCTGACTGAATGAAGGTCCTGTCCCCTGCGCTGTACCTCCTGCTTTTAGTTGCCACAGGTTTACAGTCGGGGGTCAGGTTGGCAGACAGCGGTGGGGGAGGGATCATGAGGGTGGAGAGGCTGCAAGTGGTGTCAGTAGTGCAGCTGTCGGCATGGTGCTGGGTGGGATGTGTGGTTCGGTGTGTGTGTGTGTGGTCAGTAGCGGGGTATATGGCGAAGTCCCACAAAACTGAGGATTCCGGACAGTGAGTGGTGGGAGGGGCTCGTCATATGCCATAGTCACACTTTCGAGGTGTCTCTGGAAGTCCAGCCCCAGTAGCACAGGCGCGCACAGTTGAGGCATGACCAGTAGCGTGAAGTTCCGATATTCTGTGCCCTGCACCACCAATGTTGCTACACAACCCACCCGGATGTCTGTGGAATACGACCCAGGTGACCCTCTGGCATACCAGCTGTGTCACGAGTCTGCAACGTTGCACTGTGTCCGGGTCAATAAAACTCTCAGTGCTGCCCATGTCAAACAGGCAGCTAGTCCTGTGCCCCTCCACCAGGATGTCCATCATTGACCTTGCAAGCTGGTGTGGGCACTTTGGTCGAGGGTTATGGAGGCCAGAGTTGAACTGCTGTCTTGGTGCCCGGTAAGCATCGGTGGGTAGGGGGTGGGGCATGTTGGCACTGACAAAGATGGCTGCCCCCATCTGGGCAGGCAAGATGGTGGCCCCCTTGTCTCACACGCAGCGCTGCCCGACCCCGCTCGTGGTTTAGACTTACAGACCTTGGTGAAATGGCCCTTCTTCCCTCAGCTGGAGCAGGTCGCTTCTCGGGCCGGGCAGCGTTTTCGGGGGTGCTTTTCGAGTCCGCAGAAGTAACACTGCACGGGCTTGCGACTGGTAGCAGCTGTGGTCGGGTTCGGGGAGTTTGTGGAATCGTGACTGGCAGCGGCGTTGACAAATTCGCTCGCGGGAACCGGTGGCTGTGGGGTCTGAGGTGTCCACGGAACCGGCGGGGAATCGCGCGGCTGGACAGCGTCAGCGTTGTGCAGAGCAGCCTCCAGTGTATCGGCCGTCTCGATCGCCGAGCGTAAGGTAAGATTGGCATTCTCCAGCAGCCGCTGGCGCACATACACTGACCTGATTCCTGTAACAAAGGCGTCTCGTACTAGCAGCTCCACGTGCTATTCCGCCATGAGAGTTTTGCAGTCGCAAGTCTGCACGAGTGTCTGTAGGACTCAGAGAAACTTGACGCTGGACTCTGCAGGCCGCTGTCGTCGCGTAGCTAAGCGATGTCTTGCGTAGACGGTGTCCACCGGCCGCAGGTACTGTCTTTTGAGGGCATCCAGTGCCCCTTCATAGGTTGGCAGGCCTCTGATAAGTGAGTAAACTTTTGGGGTGACCCTCGAGATGAAAATTCGGTGCATAACAGCGGGTTCAGTTGCCCTAACCTCCTCCAAGTATGATTGGAAGCATGCAAGCCAGATTTCAAAGGCAAGAGCTGCTTCAGGGTCTTGGGGGTCCAAATCCAATCTCTCCGGATGTAAAACGCTTTCCATGTTTTAAAACTTCCAGTCAATAAAATTGATGCACCATCAATAACTCACTCTGAGACGTGGTGGAGCTATCAGCTTTTATTGACTGGAAGAAAGAACAAGCAGTCGTTGACCACCACACTACATCCTGGAGACTGAGGGCCGGGTCAGGCCTCAATCGCCTTTATACCGGGGTCTGTGGGAGGAGCCGCAGGGGGCGTGTCCAGACAGGTATATGTAGTTCACCACAGTATGAGTGTGTAGTTTCATCCTGTGTTTGGGTGTATCTGTGTGAGTGTGTGTCTAAGGGCGGGTGGGTGTGTGTGGTAGGCAGAGGATCCCCGCTTTGTGTGTGTGTGTCTGTCTGATGGAACAATATTTATGTTTACACATTTCTGTGTATATGTTTGTGCGCACGTGATATCTGTCTGCATTTATGACTCTGTGCTTGTGTATGTGTGTGTGCATAAATTGCGTATGTTTAAGTACGTCTGTAACTATGAGGTTGCACGTATTTGTATGATATCTTTCTGTACAGAGAGACACGTGACCACCCGCTCCAGCTATGTCTACCATCCAAAAACCTTTGCAAACGTCTGGAGTCAGCTGGAAAGAGAGTCCCCCCTGCCCCTGGCGCAGATGAAGAATAGTTTCCCTTCAGCTTGTGGAACTGAACCTGTGAGTGGGTCCCATCATAAGAGGGAGGACAGAGAGGCTGGAACAAACTGTTCAAATACAATACAAAAGAAATAATAACACTTAATAAATATCGAGAACGTGAGATGAAGAGTGCTTGAAAGTGAGTCCATTGATTGTGGGGACATTTCAATGATGGGGCAAGGTGAAGTTGAATGAAATTATCCTCTTTGGTTCAAGAGCCTGATGGTTGAGGGGTAGTAAGTGTTCCTGAACCTGGTGGTGTGAGTCCTGAGGCTCCTGTACCATCTTGCTGATGGCAGCAGTGAGAAGAGAGCATGGCCTGTGTGGTGGATGCTGCTTTCATGTGACGATGCTTTCTGTAGATGTGCTCAATGGGTGGGAAGGACTTCACCCGTGATAGACTGGGCCGTATCCACTACTTTATGTAACATTTTCCATTCAAGGACACTCACTACAGTTCATTACATCCCTGAGCATTTGAATTACCGCACCAGACCAATGCAACTAGTCAGGATACCTTCAACCTGTGGAAGTTTATAAGACTGTTCAGTAATAAGCCGGACTTCATTATTCTCTGCCTCACTACGAGGCTCCACCATCTACATTACCCACCACTTGGGTAATCAGCTTTGATGATACATGGCTGTCTAAGATGCAGAATGAAATGATATTCTTGTCAGGGTTCCTCATCACCATGGAAACGAGTGGCAAAAAGGCCTAGCTGCAATGTATTAAATGTGCTGCTCACTTTGAGCAGCTGTTCTCTGGGCTGATACTTGGCCTTGAGCCTTCATCCATAATGCAAATAATCTGACATCAAATCACTGCTGGCAGTTTCCAGTGGAAAATTGCCAGACATGTTTCAAACATCACCAGTGTGAACCAATTGAACTGCCTGACCATATGACCTGACATTTTTGTGGTGTGAACTGAAGTCTGGAAGGTGCCAGACAGTGGCGGCGTGGCAGGTCTGGGCTGAATTGAGATAGCAGGGCCCAGGCCCAAGAGCGGGGAATGAGCCAATCTTTGGCCAATGGTGGTGCGGACTTGGAGGCGATTCGATGTGGCAGAACTGAGATGAGGTGAGCGGAGGCGAGGCAGGGTCGAAGTGCCGGGGCCTGGGGCCGGGTCCATGAGTGAGGAACAACCTGAGGCTTCGATGATTTAAGTGCTGGACCAGATTGAAATGGCCAGGGTGTCAGGGCCGGAGGCGAGGGACAGGCCAGTGTTCATCTCGCTGCATCAGTGGGTTTACTTGTCCCTGCGCCAAACTGAGGCTGTGGCCTGCAACAAACAGGCTCCTGGATCGGCAGTGACTGGCTTTGTGGCTGTGGACTCACTTTCATGAACTGTAGTTCTGAATGTTATTTGCTTACTTTTATTATTTGCACGATTTGTTTTTTTCTGCACGTTGGGTGTTTGATGTTCTTTTTTTTAATGGGCTGCACTGGGTTTCTTTGTTTTGTGGCTGCCTATAAGGAGTCAAATCTCAAGATGGAGATTAGTGTGCAATCTCCACACAGGAGATTAGTGTGCAATCTCCACACAGGAGATTAGTGTGCAAACTTAAAGCACACGGTATTGGGGGTATGGTATTGATGTGGATAGAGAATTGGTTGGCAGATAGGAAGCAAAGAGTGGGAGTAAACGGGACCTTTTCAGAATGGTAGGCAGTGACCGGTGGGGAACCGCAAGGCTCAGTGCTGGGACCCCAGTTGTTTACAATATATATTAATAATTTAGACGAGGGAATTAAAAGCAGCATCTCCAAGTTTGTGGATGACACGAAGCTGGGCGGCGGTGTTAGCTGTGAGGAGGATGCAGGGTGACTTGGATAGGTTAGGTGAGTGGGCAAATTCATGGCAAATGCAATTTAATGTGGATAAATGTGAGGTTATCCACTTCGGTTGCAAGAAAAGGAAAACAGATTATTATCTGAATGGTGGCCGATTAGGAAAAGGGGAGGTGCAACGAGACCTGGGTGTCATTGTACACCAGTCATTGAAGGTGGGCATGCAGGTACAGCAGGCGGTGAAAAAGGCAAATGGTATGTTGGCATTCATAGCAAAAGGATTTGAGTCCAGGAGCAGGGAGGTTCTACTGCGGTTGTACAAGGCCTTGGTGAGACCGCACCTAGAGTATTGTGTGCAGTTTTGGTCCCCTAATCTGAGGAAAGACATTCTTGCCATAGAGGGAGTACAGAGAAGGTTCACCAGATTGACTCCTGGGATGGCAGGATTTTCATAGGAAGAAAGACTGGATCGACTAGGCTTATACTCACTGGAATTTAGAAGGTTGAGGGGGGATCTTATTGAAACGTATAAAATTCTAAAGGGATTGGACAGGCTAGATGCAGGAAGATTGTTTCCGATGTTGGGGAAGTCCAGAACGAGGGGTCACAGTTTAAGGGTAAAGGGGAAGCCTTTTAGGACCAATATGAGTAAAACTTCTTCACACAGGGAGTGTTGAATCTGTGGAATTCTCTGCCACAGGAAACAGTTGAGGCCGGTTCAATGGCTATATTTAAGAGGAAGTGAGATATGGCCCTTGTGGCTAAAGGGATCAGGGGGTATGGAGAGAAGGCAGGTGCAGGGTTCTGAGTTGGATGATCAGCCATGATCATACTGAATGGTGGTGCAGGCTCGAAGGGCCGAATGGCCTACTCCTGCACCTATTTTCTATGTTTCTAAAACATCTAGATGAAAAAAAATCACAAGCCAAGCCATGTCTGTTAGGTTAGAACTACCTGCTTCCAGTTAACATTAAAAAGAAATGAAGGGTTTGAATTTCATATGTCCCCATCAACCCTCATCGATTGTTATCTATGCGCTATAGAAAGCATCTTATCGGGAAGTATCACAGCTTGGTTTGGCAACTGCACTGCCTGAGAATGCAAGAAATTGCCGGGAGTTATGGACACAGTTGAAATCATTACAAAAATCAGCTTCCTTTCCATGGGCTATATCTATATGTTGCTGCTTTGCAAACACATCAATGTAATAAAGGACCCTACCCACTCCAATCATTCACTCTCCAACCACCACCCTGCACTCCAGCCGCCCCCCCATTTGTGCCATGTTCGTATGACAAGGGCGATCAAGGTCTTTCCATGACCATGATGGCTCTTGGCAAATTTTTCTACATTTTCCAATGCCTTCTTCTGGGCAGAGTCTTTCCAAGATGGATGACCCCACCTATTATCAATATTTTCCGGGACTTGTGCACCAGGTGCGGTACCCCACCAGTCACTGCCTGCCATTCTGAAAAGGTCCCGTTTACTCCCACTCTTTGCTTCCTGTCTGCCAACTAATTCTCTAGCCACATCAATACCATATCCCCAATACCGTGTGCTTTAAGCTTGCACACTAATCTCCTGTGTGGGACCTTGTCAAAAGCCTTTTGAAAATCTAAATATATCACATCTGCTGGCTCTCCCCTATCCACTCTACTAGTTACATCTTCAAAAAATTCTATAAGTTTCGTCAGACATGATTTTCCTTTCACAAATCCATGCTGACTTTATCCGATGATTTCACCTCTTTCCAAATGTGCTGTTATCACATCTTTGATAACCGACTCTAGCATTTTCCCCACCAACGATGTCAGACTAACCGGTCTTTAATTCCCCGGTTTTTCTCTCCCTCCTTTTTTAAAAAGTGGGGTTACATTAGCCACCCTCCAATCCTCAGGAACTAATCCAGAATCTAAGGAGTTTTGAAAAATTATCACTAATGCATCCATTATTTCTTGGGCTACTTCCTTAAGCACTCTGGGATGCAGACCATCTGGCCCTGGGGATTTATCTGCCTTTAATCCCTTCAATTTACCTAACACCACTTCCCTACTAACATGTATTTCCCTCAGTTCCTCCATCTCACTAGACCCTCGGTCGCTTACTATTTCCAGAAGACTATTTATGTCCTCCTTAGTGAAGACAGAACCAAAGTAGTTATTCAATTGGTCTGCCATGTCTTTGTTCCCTATGATCAATTCACCTGTTTCTGACTGTAAAGGACCTACATTTGTCTTGACCAATCTTTTTCTTTTCACGTATCTATAAAAGCTTTGACAGTCAGTTTTTATGTTCCCTGCCAGCTTTCTCTCATAATCTTTTTTCCTTTTCCTAATTAAGCCCTTTGTCCTCCTCTGCTGGTCTCTGAATTTCTCCCAGTCTTCAGGTGTGCTGCTTTTTTTTGCTAATTTATACGTTTCTTCTTTGGACTTGATACTATCCCTAATTTCCCTTGTCAGCCATGGGTGCACTGCCTTCCCTTGTTTATTCTTTTGGCAAACTTGGATGAACAATTGTTGTAGTTCATCCATGCAATCTTTAAATGCTTGCCATTGCATATCCACCATCAACCCTTTAAATATCATTTGCCAGTCTATCTTAGCTAATTCGCGTCTCATACCTTCAAAGTTACCCTTCTTTAAGTTCAGAACCTTTGTTTCTGAATTAACTATGTCACTCTCCATCTTAATGAAGAATTCCACCATATTCTGGTCACTCTTACACAAGGGGCCTCGCATGACAAGATTGCTAACTAACCCTTCCTCATGGCTCAATACCCAATCTAGAATGGCCTACTCTCTAGTTGGTTCCTCGACATGTTGGTTCAGAAAACCATCCCGCATACATTCCAAGAAATCCTCTTCCTCAGCACTCAGCACTTGGCAGATGGATATATAATTGACCAATTCCTGCCTGGAGATTGCCCAGAATGCGAGTTCACCAGCGCCATTCCAACAAGCCTGAGTGACAGGAGCCTGAGAGACATCTCCACCCAGCTGTCACAGGAGAGTGTGCTTGAGTCAGGATGTGAGTAATGGATAAGCCCTGGGGCTTCACCCTGAGCTGACCTGATCAAGGCAGGCAAGTGAGTGATGGGCTTCCCAGGGACAGGGTGTTAATGCAGCTGAAGTGGGGGATGCAGGAGGGAGGCAGTGTGAGACTCGTCTTAGCCTGGCTAAACGCAGGAGAGTTTGAATGACATGCAGTCCGGGACAGGTATTAGTATAGCTGTCGGGTGAGAGTGAGGGACGGGCAGTACCTTGGATCCCGCTCTATCGAGCCGACTTTTGGCAGGGGCGGTGGCTGCCCCTCATCACCACCAATCCTGCTCAGCTTTCAACTGCTTTTGTACAGTTGGCCGCCGCAGGGCCGGCCACCTTAAGGTGAAAGCAAGATCTTTGATGTTTCCATGAGCTCAGGGACCCGCCGCAGGCTGGCTCAGCCCAGGCTGGTTCCCATGGCAACTACAGTCTGAACCGCATCCATTGCAGCTGCCACGGCTGAAATTTCAGCTTTTGGCAACTGCATTAGAGCAACGGCATTCATCTGCCTTCAGTCCATCGCACATCACTGTCACTTCCCTGCAGGGAGACAGTATCTTTCATGTTACGATGGCCAGACCACAATCTGACAGTGAAGATGGGTCTCTCATCGTCAGAGGGATGAGGGAGACCTTACAGAAACCTACTGTACACTGCAAGGCCTGGATAGAGTGGACGTGGAGAGGGTGTTACCATTAGTAGGAGAGTCTAAGATCCAAGGGCAGAACTTCAGAATAAATGGACATCCCTTTAAAACTGAAATATGGAAGCATTCCTTCAGCCTGAGAGCGATGAATCTGTTAAATTTATTGTGATAGAGGGCTGCAGAAACAAAGTTATCTGTTGTGCTTAAAGCAATGATTGATGGGTTCGTGATTAGTAAGGGGGTTTGGAGTTATGGAGAGGACATGGGAGAATGGGGTTCAATACAATCATGATTAAATGGTGGAGCTGACATGATGGGGGTGAATGGCCTAATTCAGCTTCTATACCTTACAGTCTTTTACAGTCCTATTTTACAGTCTGGATCAATAACACAGGCAGTCCTGTGTAACAGTATTAGTGTATCAAAAATGTCACAGGCAAACCGGTCTGGTGTTTAACACTAACTCAGGAGATACTGCAGATGCTGAAAATCCGAAGCAATATGAAGGAGCTCAGCAGGTCCGGAAGGGAATAAACAGTTGATGTTTTGGGCTGAGGCTCTTCATCCCAAAATGTTGACTGTTTATTCTTTTCCTTAGATGCTGTCTAATCTGCTGAACTTCTTGGTCTGGTGAGTAAGCATGACTTTGTAGGCACATCTGGAAAGCATCAAATGTGACCAATGTTTGACTAATATTACACTTGACATTCAACCCAAGTTAACCACAGACATCATCGATAACTGGATATTTCACCCTACAAGCCCCGCAGTATTCAGAACTTTTAATGACGTCAGCATTCACACTATGCTATAAAAGGGCAGTATTTCTAATAAAAAATGCAGCACATTTTACCACAAGCCACTGGTAAAATTTTTAAAAATCGGAAGACACGGGAGGCTGCAGTTGCTGGATCCCAGAGCAGTAAACAAGATGCTTGAGTAACTCAGCGGGTCAGGCAGGGAAATGGACACTTGACATTTTGGGTCGAGATCCTTCATCAGGATTCACCCGTCAGCTGCATATTTCCTTCACAACTGCTGAGTTCCTCTAGCTTTTTGTTTACTGCAGTTTTTAAAAAGCATTGCCGTTAAAAGACCTGTCAATCCCTTTTCTTCAGCTTCTGCTTGGTATGTTGCGAGATCCCGGCGGGTGAGTCTGATCGGTGCGATATGTGTTTGAGAGTTGGAGACATGTCTGGCATCTGTTCAGATAGAGGGAGTGGTAGCTTGTGCTACAGTTGTCCCACGAGCAGCTCACTTATGGTCAAACTCCTTTAAGGCACTTATTGTTTGTTCCAAAATTAAGCACCAATCTAAGTGTCGCAATCTTGTGGAGTACAAGGAAGTTGGGCTTAGGTTGGCTTCTTTGATTGGAATCTAATTCTGGGGATCTGTGTGCCACGACATTTGTACATTAAATCCCGGACATGTAATGAGGTACACAGTGAAATAGACCCATCAGATATTTACACCGTTCATTTGGATTGGTTAACTGTGGATACCAGAGCAGAGCAAAGGCTAGGAATTCTGCAACACGTAACTCACCTCCAGACCCCCCAAAGCCTGTCCACCATTTACAAGGCTCAGGTCAGGAGTGTAATGGAATACTCGTCACTCGCCTGGATGAGTGCAGCTCCATCAACACTCAAGAAGCTCGACACCATCCAGTACAGGGCAGCCCACTTGATTGGTACCCCTTCCACAAGCATCCAATCCCTGCACCACCGATGAACAGTTGCAGCAGTGTGTACTATCTACAACATGCATGACAACAACACACTGAAGTTCCTAAGGCAGCACCTTCCAGACCCACGACCACTACCATCTAGATACCTGGGAACACCACCACTTGGAAATCCCCCTCCAAGTCACTCACCATCCTGACTTGGAAACATCGTGCCATTCTTTCATTGTCACTGTGTCAAAATCATGGAATTCCCTCTCTAACAGCACTGTGGGGCACCTACACCAGAGGGACTGCAGTGGTTCAAGAAGGCAGCTCATCGCCACCTTCTCAAGGGCAGCTAGAGATGGCCAGTAAATGCTGGCTTAGCTGCCAGCACCCACATCCCGTGAATTAATAACTTTGAATAAAAGCTGGCACCTCTGCATCATGTTAACATAGCCACTTTGCCCAGAGGAAGAAGGAAATGTCACCTGAAAGGGTGGTTGTGGAAACAGAGCCATGGTGAGGAAAGCAACGTGAATGAGAAAGGGGCAGTTTGTGGAGAACCATGTTGGAAGGGAATGAATGGCAAGCAGTAGCTGATGAATGGCGAGGACAGGGTAAATTGGCAGGGGTGACTGGTAGGGAACTTCTTGGTTTTTATTAAAGCAGATCTTAACAAGGTAACAGCTTGTTCACCACCAAAGTAGCTCAATGAATTCTGAGATTGGCAGGCTCTAGTCCTGTTCATTGCAGTCTCCGTAAGACTAACCTGAATTCCTGGAAGATCTATGGACATTGCCCTGGGAGGTTCCCTGAGTATTCTCCATCTGCCATTTCTCTGCCCATATCTGCAACTGATCTACATCATATTGTATTCATTGCTAGTCTTCTACACTATCCACAACTCCACCAATCTCGGTATCATCCGCAGATTTACTAACCCACCCATCCACATTATCATCCAGGTCATTATATACAACACAAACAGCAGAGGTCCCCACACAGATCCCTACAGAACATTACTAATTATAGACCGCCAGCTCAAATAAGTCCCTTTCACCACTACCCTCGGTCTTCTATGCGCAAGCCAGTTCTGAATCCAACAACTATTTCGCCATAGACCCCGTGCATCTTAATCTTCTGGATTAGTCTTCCATGAGGAACTTTTTCAAGCACCTTACTAAAATCCACGTAGACAACATCCACTGCCCCACCTTCGTCAATCCCTCTCATCACCTCATCAAAAAACTCGACCAAGTCGTTCAGACGCAACCTGCCCCACACAAAGCCATGCTGACTCTCCGTAACTGGGCCATGGGTTTCCAAATGCTTATATATCCTATCCCTAAGAATTTTCTCCAGCAATTTCCCTACAACTGACGTGAGACTCACCAGTCTAGAGTTCCCAGGATTTTCCCTTGTACCCTTCTTAAACATAAGCCACTCGCCAGTCCTCCAGGACCTTGAGGTTAGAGAGGATATGAAGATACTGGTCAAGGCCCTTTTCATCTCGTCTCCTGCCTTCTACAGTAGCCTGGGGTAAATCTGGATATACCCTCAATGATGAAAGGCATTGATCGAGTGGATACCAGAGGCTTTTTTCCCTGGGCTGAAATGGCTAACACAAGGGGTCATGGTTTTAAGGTGCTTGGAAGTAGGTGCAAGGGGGATGTCAGAGATAGGTTTTCCACACAGAGAATGGTAGGTACGTGGGATGCACTGTCACCGATGGTGGTGGAAGTAGATACGATAGGGTCTTTTAAGAGATCCTCAGATAGGTATTATGGAGCTTAGAATAATGTGGTAGGGAAATCCTAGGCAGGTTCTAGAGTAGGTTACATGGTCGGCACAACATTGTGGGCCAAAGGGCCTGTAATGTGCTGTAGATTTCTATGTTTCTATGATCTATTCCATTAGGCCCTGAGGATTTATCCACCTAATTACTCATTAGGAGGCCCAACACTTCCTCCAGCTTGACTTTTAAGGGCCCTAACATATTTATACACTCAGTACTGATCTCCTGGTCCTCCATATCCTTTTCCTTGGTAAATCCTGAAGCAAAGTACTCATTAAGTGCCTGACTCACATTCTCCACATTCTCCTCGTTATCCTTTCTTCTTGATGTATGCACTATGACCCTACTTGCCAAGGACTTTTCATGACCCCGCCTGTTTTACCTAATTCCCTTCTTTTGTTCTTGTCTGTCTTCATATGCTCCAGTTGATCCTAACTTCTGAAGCTTTTCAAACCTTTCCTTTTTCTTCTTAACTAAATTCATCACCTCTTTGGAGATCTAAAGTTCTCTTATCTTTCCATCCACCCCCCCCACCCAATCCTCCCTTCTAACAGGAACATACCTTTCCTGTACTCTGTGCAATTGATCTTTAAACACTTCCACATGTCTGATGTAGACTTTCCAGAAAAAAAGTGCTCCCAATTAACTCACCGTAGTTCCTGTCTAATGCCTTTGTAATTTGTCCTATTCCAATTTAAGACTCTCCCACAAGGACCATACCTATCCTTATCTACAGCTATCCTGGAAGTTAAGGAGTTGTGGTCACTGCTCCCTAACTGTTCACCCACTGAAAGGTCAGTCATCTGGCCGAGCTCATTACCCAGCACCAGACTGAGTATGGCCCCCCCGACCATGTTGGACTATCCACATATTGATGTAAGAAGCCTTCCTGTATACACTGTACTAGCTCTGCCCCATCCAAACCCATTACACCAAGAAGGTCCCAGTGTATTTTAGGAAGTTGAAGTCCCCCATGACAACAACCCTATTATTTTTACACATTTCCTTAATCTGATTACATATTTGTTCCTTAATGCCCTGGTGGGTATGTGGGGGGTCTGTAGTACAGTCCCATCAGTGTGACTGCACCCTTCCTATTCCTGAGTTCCACCAAACAGGCTCAGTTTCTGATCCATCCATTATGTCTTCCCTGAGTGTACCTGTGATACTGTTACTGGGAGTAATCCAGAGATTATCACCTTGGAGGTCCTGCTCTTCAGTTTTCTTCTTAACTCCCTAAACTCACTGCGTAGAACCTTTTCCCTTTTCTCCCTAGGACATTGGTGCCAATATGCTTTTCCCCCTCCCCCTTGAGAATATCTTGATACTCAGATACATCCTGGACCACAGCACCTGGGAGGTATCCTGGTGTCTCTTTTGCGGCCGCAGAATCTCCTTTATGACCCCCTAAGTCCCCTGTAACTATTGCACACCCTTCCCTGTTGAATCACAGTGCCACCAGCCTGGGTGCTGCTGCTATGAGCTGATGGACCGTGCCCTGCTGCAGTATCCAAAGAGGTATACTTGTTACTCGTTGCTAATATTGGAAGGTACTCTGGTTACATACTTTATTTAGCTGTGGCTTGATAATTATTCAGGATTTGCCCACTGGCTCAGTCCAGGCTATTCATGTTTATTGCTGGCTCTCATCAACCTCCTACACTTGACACTTTATCGTGCAGGCGCAAGAACATGGGTAAGACAAGGAATTAATTTAAGTCCTAGCACCAGGCCAGGTGCATGACATACGACACCCACCCTCAACAAATATCAAGCAACCTAATCTTTGATTGGCCAAAGAACCCTGAGTAAGGGTTTTATAACTTTCAAAATCCAGGTCAGCATTCACTTGAAGGAAAAGCAACTTACAATCTATTGGAGGAAATCAACAGGCCAAGAAGTAGGGGATCAGCAATTCCTAACCGCCCCCCCCACCCCAGCAGGGGATCAGCAATTCCTACCCCCCCCCCACCCCAGCAGGGGATCAGAAATTCCTGCCATCCCCACCCCCACAGACGCTGCTCAACTGGCTGAATTCCTCCAGCAGGTTACTCGCTTCAGCTTCCAGCGCCTGCCGTCTCTTTGCCACTTTGAACAAAGTTGCAGACCTGACACGCTGAGCTCCTCCTAAGTTTTATGTGCGTTGTGAAGAAAGACACGTGCCGACGTCTGTCATGAATAAAGTTTAATTTTGAAATAAAGAATATTATTACAAAGCATTGGTAATCACTCTACAGCGGGGGTTCCCAACCTTTTTTATGCCATGGACCCCTGCCAATAAACGAGGGGTCCATGGATCCCTCATTGGGACACCCTGACCTAAGTTCATTTAGCCTAAGCCTCCTGTGGCTAACATCCGAACATTGAATTGCTCTGGATGTGGCGACACATGGTGCAGCACGGATTTCAATTACTAGGCAGCCTCTCGGGAATAAACTAACCACGGCCTTGCTCTTCAGTGCCATGTGTGTGACTCTGTGCATCACTGAAGTGGGACTGAGAGAACATGACTCATGTGAGGTTGTTTATTAATGTTTCAGACTGTGCATTAGTATTCTTACTTGTGTCGGAGTGAGATTTCCCAGGAGAAGTCTGGATATAGTGAACTTTACAATTCTAGAGGTAGGAAGTGTAGCGGACAACACAATGGCAGATATTGGGTAACTAGATACCTAACAGTTATTTAATATTGTGCAAAATAATAGGCATTCATCAAGGTTAATGTCATAAGCCCTGCAGCCTCTGTGGTCAGCGGGGTTTTGGTCCAAAACGTTGACCATATACTCTTCCATAGATAGTGCTTGGCTGACAGGTTTCCTCCAGCACCTTGTGTTTGTTGGTTTGGGCTTCGAGATTTTGCGAGAGCCTGTATTATATCACTGTTGGATGACAAAAAGCTGTTGAATCCATGTGCCTTCCATTTAATCCTGTCAAGTTAATTGTGAAAGGCACGACTTTTCAGCTTTCTATGATTATTTAATTTCGACTCGATTACTGCAGATCATGGAGTCCTTGCATTTTATTTAATTGATATGTCTTGGGGTGTTGCTCAGTCGTCCCACAGAAGTTCTGTTTATATTCCTATGTATCACCTTGGGTTTCCCAAACTGCATGGGAGTCTGCCGTTCCTCCACACCTGGGTCGAGTCGTCACCAACACTCACCGTGACAGAGTCGGCCGTCCATACACACCTGGGATCAGTATCACCAACACTCACCGGGACAGAGTCTGCCGTCCCTCCACACCTGGGATCAGTATCACCAACACTCACCGTGACAGAGTCTGCCGTTCCTCCACACCTGGGATCAGTATCACCAACACTCACCGTGACAGAGTCTGCCATTCCTCCGCACCTGGGATCAGTATCACCAACACTCACCGTGACAGAGTCTGCCGTTCCTCCACACCTGGGATCAGTATCACCAACACTCACCGTGCCAGAGTCTGCCGTTCCTCCACACCTGGGATCAGTACCACCAACACTCACCGTGACAGAGTCTGCCGTTCCTCCACACCTGGGATCAGTATCACCAACACTCACCGTGACAGAGTCTGCCGTTCCTCCACACCTGGGATCAGTATCACCAACACTCACCGTGACAGAGTCTGCCGTTCCTCCACACCTGGGTTCAGTATCACCAACACTCACCGTGACAGAGTCTGCCGTTCCTCCACACCTGGGATCAGTATCACCAACACTCACCGTGACAGAGTCTGCCGTTCCCCCACACCTGGGATCAGTATCACCAACACTCACCGTGACAGAGTCTCCCTTTTCCCCACACCTGGGATCAGTATCACCAACAGTCACCGTGACAGAGTCTGCCGTTCCTCCACACCTGGGATCAGTATCACCAACACTCACCGTGACAGAGTCTGCCGTTCCTCCACACCTGGGATCAGTATCACCAACACTCACCGTGACAGAGGCTGCCGTTCCTCCACACCTGGGATCAGTATCACCAACACTCACCGTGACAGAGTCTGCCGTTCCTCCACACCTGGGATCAGTATCACCAACGCTCACCGTGACAGAGTCTGCCGTTCCTCCACACCTGGGATCAGTATCACCAACACTCACCGTGACAGAGGCTGCCGTTCCTCCACACCTGGGATCAGTATCACCAACACTCACCGTGACAGAGTCTGCCGTTCCTCCACACCTGGGATCAGTATCACCAACGCTCACCGTGACAGAGTCTGCCGTTTCTCCACACCTGGGATCAGTATCACCAACACTCACCGGGACAGAGTCTGCCGTTCCCCCACACCTGGGTCGAGTCGTCACCAACACTCACCGTGACAGAGTCTGCCGTTCCTCCACACCTGGGATCAGTATCACCAACACTCACCGTGACAGAGTCGGCCGTTCCTCCACACCTGGGATCAGTATCACCAACACTCACCGTGACAGTGTCTGCCATTCCTCCACACCTGGGATCAGTATCACCAACACTCACCGTGACAGAGTCTGCCGTTCCTCCACACCTGGGTTCAGTATCACCAACACTCACCGTGACAGAGTCTGCCGTTCCTCCACACCTGGGATCAGTATCACCAACACTCACCGTGACAGAGTCTGCCGTTCCTCCACACCTGGGTTCAGTATCACCAACACTCACCGTGACAGAGTCTGCCGTTCCTCCACACCTGGGATCAGTATCACCAACACTCACCGTGACAGAGTCTACCGTTCCTCCACACCTGGGTTCAGTATCACCAAAACTCACCGTGACAGAGTCTGCCGTTCCTGTTCACCTGGGATCAGTATCACCAACACTCACCGTGACAGAGTCTGCCGTTCCTCCACACCTGGGATCAGTATCACCAACACTCACCGTGACATAGTCTGCCGTTCCTCCACACCTGGGATCAGTATCAACAACACTCACCGTGACAGAGTCTGCCGTTCCTGTACACCTGGGATCAGTATCACCAACACTCACCGTGACAGAGTCTGCCGTTCCTCCGCACCTGGGATCAGTATCACCAACACTCACCGTTACAGAGTCTGCCTTTACTCCACACCTGGGATCAGTATCACCAACACTCACCGTGACAAAGTCTGCCGTTCCTCCACACCTGGGATCAGTATCACCAACACTCACCGTGACAGAGTCTGCCGTTCCTCCCCACCTGGGATCAGTATCACCAACACTCACCGTGACAGAGTCTGCCGTTCCTCCGCACCTGTGTTCAGTATCACCAACACTCACCGTGACAGAGTCTGCCGTTCCTCCACACCTGGGATCAGTATCACCAACACTCACCGTGACAGAGTCTGCCGTTCCCTCACACCTGGGATCAGTATCACCAACACTCACCGTGACAGAGTCTGCCGTTCCTCCGCACCTGGGATCAGTATCACCAACACTCACCGTGACAGAGTCTGCCGTTCCTCCGCACTTGGGATCAGTATCACCAACACTCACCGTTACAGAGTCTGCCGTTCCCTCACACCTGGGATCAGTATCACCAACACTCACCGTGACAGAGTCTGCCGTTCCTCCACACCTGGGATCAGTATCACCAACACTCACCGTGACAGAGTCTGCCATTCCTCCACACCTGGGATCAGTATCACCAACACTCACCGTGACAGAGTCTGCCGTTCCTCCACACCTGGGTTCTGTATCACCAACACTCACCGTGACAGAGTCTGCCGTTCCTCCACACCTGGGATCAGTATCACCAACACTCACCGTGACAGAGTCTGCCGTTCCTCCGCACCTGGGATCAGTATCACCAACACTCACCGTTACAGAGTCTGCCGTTCCTCCACACCTGGGATCAGTATCACCTACACTCACCGTGACAGAGTCTGCCGTTCCTCCGCACCTGTGTTCAGTATCACCAACACTCACCGTGACAGAGTCTGCCGTTCCTCCACACCTGGGATCAGTATCACCAACACTCACCGTGACAGAGTCTGCCGTTCCCTCACACCTGGGATCAGTATCACCAACACTCACCGTGACAGAGTCTGCCGTTCCTCCGCACCTGGGATCAGTATCACCAACACTCACCGTGACAGAGTCTGCCGTTCCTCCGCACCTGGGATCAGTATCACCAACACTCACCGTTACAGAGTCTGCCGTTCCTCCACACCTGGGTTCAGTATCACCAACACTCACCGTGACAGAGTCTGCCGTTCCTCCACACCTGGGATCAGTATCACCAACATTCACCGTGACAGAGTCTGCCGTTCCTCCACACCTGGGATCAGTATCACCAACACTCACCGTGACAGAGTCTGCCGTTCCTCCACACCTGGGATCAGTATCACCAACATTCACCGTGACAGAGTCTGCCGTTCCTCCACGCCTGGGTTCTGTATCACCAACACTCACCGTGACAGAGTCTGCTGTTCCTCCACACCTGGGATCAGTATCACCAACACTCACCGTGACAGAGTCTGCTGTTCCTCCACACCTGGGATCAGTATCACCAACATTCACCGTGACAGAGTCTGCCGTTCCTCCACACCTGGGTTCTGTATCACCAACACTCACCGTGACAGAGTCTGCCGTTCCTCCACACCTGGGATCAGTATCACCAACACTCACCGTGACAGAGTCTGCCGTTCCTCCACACCTGGGATCAGTATCACCAACACTCACCGTGACAGAGTCTGCCGTTCCTGTTCACCTGGGATCAGTATCACCAACACTCACCGTGACGGAGTCTGCCGTTCCCCCACACCTGGGATCAGTATCACCAACACTGACCGTGACAGAGTCTGCCGTTCCCTCACACCTGGGATCAGTATCACCAACACTCACCGTGACAGAGTCTGCCGTTCCTCCACACCTGTGATCAGTATCACCAACACTCACCGTGACAGAGTCTGCCGTTCCCTCACACCTGGGATCAGTATCACCAACACTCACCGTGACAGAGTCTGCCATTCCTCCACAACTGGGATCAGTATCACCAACACTCACCGTGACAGAGTCTGCTGTTCCTGTTCACCTGGGATCAGTATCACCAACACTCACCGTGACAGAGTCTGCCGTTCCTCCACAACTGGGATCAGTATCACCAACACTCACCGTGACAGAGTCTGCCGTTCCCCCACACCTGGGTCGAGTTGTCACCAACACTCACCGTGACAGAGTCTGCCGTTCCTCCACACCTGGGATCAGTATCACCAACACTCACCGTGACAGAGTCTGCCGTTCCTCCACACCTGGGATCAGTATCACCTACACTCACCGTGACAGAGTCTGCCGTTCCTCCACACCTGGGATCAGAATCACCAACACTCACCGTGACAGAGTCTGCCGTTCCTCCTCACCTGGGATCGGCATCACCACACAGTCACCGTGACAGAGTCTGCCGTTCCTCCACACCTGGGATCAGTATCACCAACACTCACCGTGACAGAGTCTACCGTTCCTCCACACCTGGGTTCAGTATCACCAAAACTCACCATGACAGAGTCTACCCTTCCTCCACACCTGGGATCAGTATCACCAAAACTCACCGTGACAGAGTCTACCGTTCCTCCACACCTGGGTTCAGTATCACCAACACTCACCGTGACAGAGTCTGCCGTTCCTCCACACCTGGGATCAGTATCACCAACACTCACCGTTACAGAGTCTGCCTTTCCTCCACACCTGGGATCAGTATCACCAACACTCACCGTGACAAAGTCTGCCGTTCCTCCACACCTGGGATCAGTATCACCAACACTCACCGTGACAGAGTCTACCGTTCCTCCACACCTGGGTTCAGTATCACCAAAACTCACCATGACAGAGTCTACCGTTCCTCCACACTTGGGATCAGTATCACCAAAACTCACCGTGACAGAGTCTACCGTTCCTCCACACCTGGGTTCAGTATCACCAACACTCACCGTGACAGAGTCTGCCGTTCCTCCACACCTGGGATCAGTATCACCAACACTCACCGTTACAGAGTCTGCCTTTCCTCCACACCTGGGATCAGTATCACCAACACTCACCGTGACAGAGTCTGCTGTTCCTCCACACCTGGGATCAGTATCACCAACACTCACCGTGACAGAGTCTGCCGTTCCTCCGCACCTGGGTTCAGTATCACCAACACTCACCGTGACAGAGTCTGCCGTTCCTCCACACCTGGGATCAGTATCACCAACACTCACCGTGACAGAGTCTGCCGTTCCTCCACACCTGGGATCAGTATCACCAACACTCACCGTGACAGAGTCTGCCGTTGCTCCACACCTGGGTTCAGTATCACCAACACTCACCGTGACAGAGTCTGCCGTTCCTACACACCTGGGATCAGTATCACCAACACTCACCGTGACAGAGTCTGCCGTTCCTCCCCACCTGGGATCAGTATCACCAACACTCACCGTGACAGAGTCTGCCGTTCCTCCACACCTGGGTTCTGTATCACCAACACTCACCGTGACAGAGTCTGCCGTTCCCCCACACCTGGGATCAGTATCACCAACAGTCACCGTGACAGAGTCTGCCGTTCCTACACACCTGGGATCAGTATCACCAACACTCACCGTTACAGAGTCTGCCGTTCCTCCACACCTGGGATCAGTATCACCAACACTCACCGTGACAGAGTCTGCCGTTCCTCCGCACCTGGGATCAGTATCACCAACACTCACCGTGACAGAGTCTGCCGTTCCTCCACACCTGGGATCAGTATCACCAACACTCACCGTGACAGAGTCTGCCGTTCCTCCACACCTGGGATCAGTATCACCAACACTCACCGTGACAGAGTCTGCCGTTCCTACACACCTGGGATCAGTATCACCAACACTCACCGTGACAGAGTCTGCCGTTCCTCCACACCTGGGATCAGTATCACCAACACTCACCGTGACAGAGTCTGCCGATCCTCCACAACTGGGATCAGTATCACCAACACTCACCGTGACAGAGTCTGCCGTTCCTCCGCACGTGGGATCTGTATCACCAACAGTCACCGTGACAGAGTCTGCCGTTCCTCCGCACGTGGGATCAGTATCACCTACACTCACCGTGACAGAGTCTGCCGTTCCTCCACACCTGGGATTAGTATCACCAACACTCACCGTGACAGAGTCTGCCGTTCCTCCACACCTGGGATCAGTATCACCAACACTCACCGTGACAGAGTCTGCCATTCCTCCACACCTGTGATCAGTATCACCAACACTCACCGTGACAGAGTCTGCCGTTCCCTCACACCTGGGATCAGTATCACCAACACTCACCGTGACAGAGTCTGCCGTTCCTCCGCACCTGGGATCAGTATCAACACAGTCACCGTGACAGAGTCTGCCGTTCCTCCACACCTGGGATCAGTATCACCAACACTCACCGTGACAGAGTCTGCCGTTCCTCCGCACCTGGGATCAGTATCAACACAGTCACCGTGACAGAGTCTGCCGTTCCTCCACACCTGGGATCAGTATCACCAACACTCACCGTGACAGAGTCTGCCGTTCCTCCACACCTGGGATCAGTATCACCAACACTCACCGTGACAGAGTCGGCCGTTCCTCCACACCTGGGATCAGTATCACCAACAGTCACCGTGACAGAGTCTGCTGTTCCTGTTCACCTGGGATCAGTATCACCAACACTCACCGTGACAGAGTCTGCCGTTCCTCCACACCTGGGTTCAGTATCACCAACACTCTCCGTGACAGAGTCTGCCGTTCCTCCGCATCTGGTTTCAGTATCACCAACACTCACCGTGACAGAGTCTGCCGTTCCTCCGCACCTGGGATCAGTATCACCAACACTCACCGTGCCAGAGTCTGCCGTTCCTCCCCACCTGGGTCGAGTTGTCACCAACAATCACCGTGACAGAGTCTGCCGATCCTCCACACCTGGGATCAGTATCACCAACACTCACCGTGACAGAGTCTGCCGTTCCTCGACACCTGGGATCAGTATCACCAACACTCACCGTGACAGAGTCTACCGTTCCCCCACACCTGGGATCAGTATCACCAACATTCACCGTGACAGAGTCTGCCGTTCCTCCACACCTGGGATCAGTATCACCAACACTCACCGTGACAGAGTCTGCCGTTCCACCACACCTGGGATCAGTATCACCAACATTCACCGTGACAGAGTCTGCCGTTCCTCCACGCCTGGGTTCTGTATCACCAACACTCACCGTGACAGAGTCTGCTGTTCCTCCACACCTGGGATCAGTATCACCAACACTCACCGTGACAGAGTCTGCTGTTCCTCCACACCTGGGATCAGTATCACCAACATTCACCGTGACAGAGTCTGCCGTTCCTCCACACCTGGGTTCTGTATCACCAACACTCACCGTGACAGAGTCTGCCGTTCCTCCACACCTGGGATCAGTATCACCAACACTCACCGTGACAGAGTCTGCCGTTCCTCCACACCTGGGATCAGTATCACCAACACTCACCGTGACAGAGTCTGCCGTTCCTGTTCACCTGGGATCAGTATCACCAACACTCACCGTGACGGAGTCTGCCGTTCCCCCACACCTGGGATCAGTATCACCAACACTGACCGTGACAGAGTCTGCCGTTCCCTCACACCTGGGATCAGTATCACCAACACTCACCGTGACAGAGTCTGCCGTTCCTCCACACCTGTGATCAGTATCACCAACACTCACCGTGACAGAATCTGCCGTTCCCTCACACCTGGGATCAGTATCACCAACACTCACCGTGACAGAGTCTGCCATTCCTCCACAACTGGGATCAGTATCACCAACACTCACCGTGACAGAGTCTGCTGTTCCTGTTCACCTGGGATCAGTATCACCAACACTCACCGTGACAGAGTCTGCCGTTCCTCCACAACTGGGATCAGTATCACCAACACTCACCGTGACAGAGTCTGCCGTTCCCCCACACCTGGGTCGAGTCGTCACCAACACTCACCGTGACAGAGTCTGCCGTTCCTCCACACCTGGGATCAGTATCACCAACACTCACCGTGACAGAGTCTGCCGTTCCTCCACACCTGGGATCAGTATCACCTACACTCACCGTGACAGAGTCTGCCGTTCCTCCACACCTGGGATCAGAATCACCAACACTCACCGTGACCGAGTCTGCCGTTCCTCCTCACCTGGGATCGGCATCACCACACAGTCACCGTGACAGAGTCTGCCGTTCCTCCACACCTGGGATCAGTATCACCAACACTCACCGTGACAGAGTCTACCGTTCCTCCACACCTGGGTTCAGTATCACCAAAACTCACCATGACAGAGTCTACCGTTCCTCCACACCTGGGATCAGTATCACCAAAACTCACCGTGACAGAGTCTACCGTTCCTCCACACCTGGGTTCAGTATCACCAACACTCACCGTGACAGAGTCTGCCGTTCCTCCACACCTGGGATCAGTATCACCAACACTCACCGTTACAGAGTCTGCCTGTCCTCCACACCTGGGATCAGTATCACCAACACTCACCGTGACAAAGTCTGCCGTTCCTCCACACCTGGGATCAGTATCACCAACACTCACCGTGACAGAGTCTACCGTTCCTCCACACCTGGGTTCAGTATCACCAAAACTCACCATGACAGAGTCTACCGTTCCTCCACACTTGGGATCAGTATCACCAAAACTCACCGTGACAGAGTCTACCGTTCCTCCACACCTGGGTTCAGTATCACCAACACTCACCGTGACAGAGTCTGCCGTTCCTCCACACCTGGGATCAGTATCACCAACACTCACCGTTACAGAGTCTGCCTTTCCTCCACACCTGGGATCAGTATCACCAACACTCACCGTGACAGAGTCTGCTGTTCCTCCACACCTGGGATCAGTATCACCAACACTCACCGTGACAGAGTCTGCCGTTCCTCCGCACCTGGGTTCAGTATCACCAACACTCACCGTGACAGAGTCTGCCGTTCCTCCACACCTGGGATCAGTATCACCAACACTCACCGTGACAGAGTCTGCCGTTCCTCCACACCTGGGATCAGTATCACCAACACTCACCGTGACAGAGTCTGCCGTTGCTCCACACCTGGGTTCAGTATCACCAACACTCACCGTGACAGAGTCTGCCGTTCCTCCACACCTGGGATCAGTATCACCAACACTCACCGTGACAGAGTCTGCCGTTCCTCCCCACCTGGGATCAGTATCACCAACACTCACCGTGACAGAGTCTGCCGTTCCCCCACACCTGGGATCAGTATCACCAACAGTCACCGTGACAGAGTCTGCCGTTCCTACACACCTGGGATCAGTATCACCAACACTCACCGTTACAGAGTCTGCCGTTCCTCCACACCTGGGATCAGTATCACCAACACTCACCGTGACAGAGTCTGCCGTTCCTCCGCACCTGGGATCAGTATCACCAACACTCACCGTGACAGAGTCTGCCGTTCCTCCACACCTGGGATCAGTATCACCAACACTCACCGTGACAGAGTCTGCCGTTCCTCCACACCTGGGATCAGTATCACCAACACTCACCGTGACAGAGTCTGCCGTTCCTACACACCTGGGATCAGTATCACCAACACTCACCGTGACAGAGTCTGCCGTTCCTCCACACCTGGGATCAGTATCACCAACACTCACCGTGACAGAGTCTGCCGATCCTCCACAACTGGGATCAGTATCACCAACACTCACCGTGACAGAGTCTGCCGTTCCTCCGCACGTGGGATCTGTATCACCAACAGTCACCGTGACAGAGTCTGCCGTTCCTCCGCACGTGGGATCAGTATCACCTACACTCACCGTGACAGAGTCTGCCGTTCCTCCACACCTGGGATTAGTATCACCAACACTCACCGTGACAGAGTCTGCCGTTCCTCCACACCTGGGATCAGTATCACCAACACTCACCGTGACAGAGTCTGCCATTCCTCCACACCTGTGATCAGTATCACCAACACTCACCGTGACAGAGTCTGCCATTCCCTCACACCTGGGATCAGTATCACCAACACTCACCGTGACAGAGTCTGCCGTTCCTCCGCACCTGGGATCAGTATCAACACAGTCACCGTGACAGAGTCTGCCGTTCCTCCACACCTGGGATCAGTATCACCAACACTCACCGTGACAGAGTCTGCCGTTCCTCCGCACCTGGGATCAGTATCAACACAGTCACCGTGACAGAGTCTGCCGTTCCTCCACACCTGGGATCAGTATCACCAACACTCACCGTGACAGAGTCTGCCGTTCCTCCACACCTGGAATCAGTATCACCAACACTCACCGTGACAGAGTCGGCCGTTCCTCCACACCTGGGATCAGTATCACCAACAGTCACCGTGACAGAGTCTGCTGTTCCTGTTCACCTGGGATCAGTATCACCAACACTCACCGTGACAGAGTCTGCCGTTCCTCCACACCTGGGTTCAGTATCACCAACACTCTCCGTGACAGAGTCTGCCGTTCCTCCGCATCTGGTTTCAGTATCACCAACACTCACCGTGACAGAGTCTGCCGTTCCTCCGCACCTGGGATCAGTATCACCAACACTCACCGTGCCAGAGTCTGCCGTTCCTCCCCACCTGGGTCGAGTTGTCACCAACAATCACCGTGACAGAGTCTGCCGATCCTCCACACCTGGGATCAGTATCACCAACACTCACCGTGACAGAGTCTGCCGTTCCTCGACACCTGGGATCAGTATCACCAACACTCACCGTGACAGAGTCTACCGTTCCCCCACACCTGGGATCAGTATCACCAACATTCACCGTGACAGAGTCTGCCGTTCCTCCACACCTGGGATCAGTATCACCAACACTCACCGTGACAGAGTCTGCCGTTCCACCACACCTGGGATCAGTATCACCAACATTCACCGTGACAGAGTCTGCCGTTCCTCCACGCCTGGGTTCTGTATCACCAACACTCACCGTGACAGAGTCTGCTGTTCCTCCACACCTGGGATCAGTATCACCAACACTCACCGTGACAGAGTCTGCTGTTCCTCCACACCTGGGATCAGTATCACCAACATTCACCGTGACAGAGTCTGCCGTTCCTCCACACCTGGGTTCTGTATCACCAACACTCACCGTGACAGAGTCTGCCGTTCCTCCACACCTGGGATCAGTATCACCAACACTCACCGTGACAGAGTCTGCCGTTCCTCCACACCTGGGATCAGTATCACCAACACTCACCGTGACAGAGTCTGCCGTTCCTGTTCACCTGGGATCAGTATCACCAACACTCACCGTGACGGAGTCTGCCGTTCCCCCACACCTGGGATCAGTATCACCAACACTGACCGTGACAGAGTCTGCCGTTCCCTCACACCTGGGATCAGTATCACCAACACTCACCGTGACAGAGTCTGCCGTTCCTCCACACCTGTGATCAGTATCACCAACACTCACCGTGACAGAATCTGCCGTTCCCTCACACCTGGGATCAGTATCACCAACACTCACCGTGACAGAGTCTGCCATTCCTCCACAACTGGGATCAGTATCACCAACACTCACCGTGACAGAGTCTGCTGTTCCTGTTCACCTGGGATCAGTATCACCAACACTCACCGTGACAGAGTCTGCCGTTCCTCCACAACTGGGATCAGTATCACCAACACTCACCGTGACAGAGTCTGCCGTTCCCCCACACCTGGGTCGAGTCGTCACCAACACTCACCGTGACAGAGTCTGCCGTTCCTCCACACCTGGGATCAGTATCACCAACACTCACCGTGACAGAGTCTGCCGTTCCTCCACACCTGGGATCAGTATCACCTACACTCACCGTGACAGAGTCTGCCGTTCCTCCACACCTGGGATCAGAATCACCAACACTCACCGTGACCGAGTCTGCCGTTCCTCCTCACCTGGGATCGGCATCACCACACAGTCACCGTGACAGAGTCTGCCGTTCCTCCACACCTGGGATCAGTATCACCAACACTCACCGTGACAGAGTCTACCGTTCCTCCACACCTGGGTTCAGTATCACCAAAACTCACCATGACAGAGTCTACCGTTCCTCCACACCTGGGATCAGTATCACCAAAACTCACCGTGACAGAGTCTACCGTTCCTCCACACCTGGGTTCAGTATCACCAACACTCACCGTGACAGAGTCTGCCGTTCCTCCACACCTGGGATCAGTATCACCAACACTCACCGTTACAGAGTCTGCCTGTCCTCCACACCTGGGATCAGTATCACCAACACTCACCGTGACAAAGTCTGCCGTTCCTCCACACCTGGGATCAGTATCACCAACACTCACCGTGACAGAGTCTACCGTTCCTCCACACCTGGGTTCAGTATCACCAAAACTCACCATGACAGAGTCTACCGTTCCTCCACACTTGGGATCAGTATCACCAAAACTCACCGTGACAGAGTCTACCGTTCCTCCACACCTGGGTTCAGTATCACCAACACTCACCGTGACAGAGTCTGCCGTTCCTCCACACCTGGGATCAGTATCACCAACACTCACCGTTACAGAGTCTGCCTTTCCTCCACACCTGGGATCAGTATCACCAACACTCACCGTGACAGAGTCTGCTGTTCCTCCACACCTGGGATCAGTATCACCAACACTCACCGTGACAGAGTCTGCCGTTCCTCCGCACCTGGGTTCAGTATCACCAACACTCACCGTGACAGAGTCTGCCGTTCCTCCACACCTGGGATCAGTATCACCAACACTCACCGTGACAGAGTCTGCCGTTCCTCCACACCTGGGATCAGTATCACCAACACTCACCGTGACAGAGTCTGCCGTTGCTCCACACCTGGGTTCAGTATCACCAACACTCACCGTGACAGAGTCTGCCGTTCCTCCACACCTGGGATCAGTATCACCAACACTCACCGTGACAGAGTCTGCCGTTCCTCCCCACCTGGGATCAGTATCACCAACACTCACCGTGACAGAGTCTGCCGTTCCTCCACACCTGGGTTCTGTATCACCAACACTCACCGTGACAGAGTCTGCCGTTCCCCCACACCTGGGATCAGTATCACCAACAGTCACCGTGACAGAGTCTGCCGTTCCTACACACCTGGGATCAGTATCACCAACACTCACCGTGACAGAGTCTGCAGTTCCTCCACACCTGGGATCAGTATCACCAACACTCACCGTGACAGAGTCTGCCGTTCCTCCGCACCTGGGATCAGTATCACCAACACTCACCGTGACAGAGTCTGCCGTTCCTCCGCACCTGGGATCAGTATCACCAACACTCACCGTGACAGAGTCTGCCGTTCCTCCACACCTGGGATCAGTATCACCAACACTCACCGTGACAGAGTCTGCCGTTCCTACACACCTGGGATCAGTATCACCAACACTCACCGTGACAGAGTCTGCCGTTCCTCCACACCTGGGATCAGTATCACCAACACTCACCGTGACAGAGTCTGCCGATCCTCCACAACTGGGATCAGTATCACCAACACTCACCGTGACAGAGTCTGCCGTTCCTCCGCACGTGGGATCTGTATCACCAACAGTCACCGTGACAGAGTCTGCCGTTCCTCCGCACGTGGGATCAGTATCACCTACACTCACCGTGACAGAGTCTGCCGTTCCTCCACACCTGGGATTAGTATCACCAACACTCACCGTGACAGAGTCTGCCGTTCCTCCACACCTGGGATCAGTATCACCAACACTCACCGTGACAGAGTCTGCCATTCCTCCACACCTGTGATCAGTATCACCAACACTCACCGTGACAGAGTCTGCCGTTCCCTCACACCTGGGATCAGTATCACCAACACTCACCGTGACAGAGTCTGCCGTTCCTCCGCACCTGGGATCAGTATCAACACAGTCACCGTGACAGAGTCTGCCGTTCCTCCACACCTGGGATCAGTATCACCAACACTCACCGTGACAGAGTCTGCCGTTCCTCCGCACCTGGGATCAGTATCAACACAGTCACCGTGACAGAGTCTGCCGTTCCTCCACACCTGGGATCAGTATCACCAACACTCACCGTGACAGAGTCTGCCGTTCCTCCACACCTGGGATCAGTATCACCAACACTCACCGTGACAGAGTCGGCCGTTCCTCCACACCTGGGATCAGTATCACCAACACTCACCGTGACAGAGTCTGCCGTTCCCCCACACCTGGGATCAGTATCACCAACAGTCACCGTGACAGAGTCTGCCGTTCCTCCACACCTGGGATCAGTATCACCAACACTCACCGTGACAGAGTCTGCCGTTCCTCCACACCTGGGTTCAGTATCACCAACACTCACCGTGACAGAGTCTGCCGTTCCTCCGCATCTGGGTTCAGTATCACCAACACTCACCGTGACAGAGTCTGCCGTTCCTCCGCACCTTGGATCAGTATCACCAACACTCACCGTGCCAGAGTCTGCCGTTCCTCCCCACCTGGGTCGAGTTGTCACCAACAATCACCGTGACAGAGTCTGCCGATCCTCCACACCTGGGATCAGTATCACCAACACTCACCGTGACAGAGTCTGCCGTTCCTCGACACCTGGGATCAGTATCACCAACACTCACCGTGACAGAGTCTACCGTTCCCCCACACCTGGGATCAGTATCACCAACACTCACCGTGACAAAGTCTGCCGTTCCTCCACACCTGGGTTCAGTATCACCTACACTCACCGTGACAGAGTCTGCCGTTCCTCCACACCTGTGTTCAGTATCACCAACACTCACCGTGACAGAGTCGGCCGTTCCTCCGCACCTGGGATCAGTATCACCAACACTCACCGTGACAGAGTCTGCCGTTCCTCCGCACCTGGGTTCAGTATCACCAACACTCACCGTGACAGAGTCTGCCGTTCCTCCACACCTGGGATCAGTATCACCAACACTCACCGTGACAGAGTCTGCCGTTCCTCCTCACCTGGGTTCAGTATCACCAACACTCACCGTGACAGAGTCTGCCGTTCCTCCACACCTGGGATCAGTATCACCAACACTCACCGTGACAGAGTCTGCCGTTCCTCCGCACCTGGGTTCAGTATCACCAACACTCACCGTGACAGAGTCTGCCGTTCCTCCACACCTGGGATCAGTATCAGCAACACTCACCGTGACAGAGTCTGCCGTTCCTCCACACCTGGGATCAGTATCACCAACACTCACCGTGACAGAGTCTGCCGTTCCTCCGCACCTGGGTTCAGTATCACCAACACTCACCGTGACAGAGTCTGCCGTTCCTCCACACCTGGGATCAGTATCTCCAACACTCACCGTGACAGAGTCTGCTGTTCCTGCACACCTGGGATCAGTATCACCAACACTCACCGTGACAGAGTCTGCCGTTCCTCCACAACTGGGATCAGTATCACCAACACTCACCGTGACAGAGTCTGCCGTTCCTCCACACCTGGGATCAGTATCACCAACACTCACCGTGACAGAGTCTGCCGTTCCTCCCCACCTGGGTCGAGTTGTCACCAACACTCACAGTGACAGAGTCGGCCGTTCCTCCACACCTGGGATCAGTAACACCAACACTCACCGTGACAGAGTCGGCCGTTCCTCCACACCTGGGATCAGTATCACCAACACTCACCGTGACAGAGTCTGCCGTTCCTCCGCACGTGGGATCAGTATCACCAACACTCACCGTGACAGAGTCTGCCGTTCCTCCACACCTGGGATCAGTATCACCTACACTCACCGTGACAGAGTCTGCCGTTCCTCCGCACCTGGGATCAGTATCACAAACAGTCACCGTGACAGAGTCTGCCGTTCCTCCACACCTGGGATCAGTATCACCAACACTCACCGTGACAGAGTCTGCCGTTCCTCCGCACGTGGGATCAGTATCACCAACACTCACCGTGACAGAGTCTGCCGTTCCTCCACACCTGGGATCAGTATCACCTACACTCACCGTGACAGAGTCGGCCGTTCCTCCGCACGTGGGATCAGTATCACCAACACTCACCGTGACAGAGTCTGCCGTTCCTCCACACCTGTGTTCAGTATCACCAACACTTACCGTGACAGAGTCGGCCGTTCCTCCGCACCTGGGATCAGTATCACCTACACTCACCGTGACAGAGTCTGCCGTTCCTCCACACCTGGGATCAGTATCACCAACACTCACCGTGACGGAGTCTGCCGTTCCTCCACACCTGTGTTCAGTATCACCAACACTCACCGTGACAGAGTCGGCCGTTCCTCCGCACCTGGGATCAGTATCACCAACACTCACCGTGACAGAGTCTGCCGTTCCTCCGCACCTGGGTTCAGTATCACCAACACTCACCGTGACAGAGTCTGCCGTTCCTCCACACCTGGGATCAGTATCACCAACACTCACCGTGACAGAGTCTGCCGTTCCTCCACACCTGGGATCAGTATCACCAACACTCACCGTGACAGAGTCTGCCGTTCCTCCACACCTGGGATCAGTATCACCAACACTCACCGTGACAGAGTCTGCCGTTCCTCCACAACTGGGATCAGTATCACCAACACTCACCGTGACAGAGTCTGCCGTTCCCCCACACCTGGGTCGAGTCGTCACCAACACTCACCGTGACAGAGTCTGCCGTTCCTCCACACCTGGGATCAGTATCACCAACACTCACCGTGACAGAGTCTGCCGTTCCTCCGCACCTGGGATCAGTATCACCAACACTCACCGTGACAGAGTCTGCCGTTCCTCCACACCTGGGATCAGTATCACCTACACTCACCGTGACAGAGTCTGCCGTTCCTCCACACCTGGGATCAGAATCACCAACACTCACCGTGACAGAGTCTGCCGTTCCTCCTCACCTGGGATCGGTATCACCACACAGTCACGGTGACAGAGTCTGCCGTTCCTCCACACCTGGGATCAGTATCACCAACACTCACCGTGACAGAGTCTGCCGTTCCTCCACACCTGGGATCAGTATCACCAAAACTCACCGTGACAGAGTCTGCCGTTCCTCCACATCTGGGATCAGTATCACCAACACTCACCGTGACAGAGTCTGCCGTTCCTCCACACCTGGGTTCAGTATCACCAAAACTCACCGTGACAGAGTCTACCGTTCCTCCACACCTGGGATCAGTATCACCAAAACTCACCGTGATAGAGTCTACCGTTCCTCCACACCTGGGTTCAGTATCACCAACACTCACCGTGACAGAGTCTGCCGTTCCTCCGCACCTGGGTTCAGTATTACCAACACTCACCGTGACAGAGTCTGCCGTTCCTCCACACCTGGGATCAGTATCACCAACACTCACCGTGACAGAGTCTGCCGTTCCTCCACACCTGGGATCAGTATCACCAACACTCACCGTGACAGAGTCTGCCGTTCCTCCCCACCTGGGTCGAGTTGTCACCAACACTCACAGTGACAGAGTCGGCCGTTCCTCCACACCTGGGATCAGTATCACCAACTGTCACCGTGACAGAGTCTGCCGTTCCTCCGCACGTGGGATCAGTATCACCAACACTCACCGTGACAGAGTCTGCCGTTCCCCCACACCTGGGATCAGTATCACCAACACTCACCGTGACAGAGTCTGCCGTTCCTCCGCACCTGGGATCAGTATCACAAACAGTCACCGTGACAGAGTCTGCCGTTCCTCCACACCTGGGATCAGTATCACCAACACTCACCGTGACAGAGTCTGCCGTTCCTCCGCACGTGGGATCAGTATCACCAACACTCACCGTGACAGAGTCTGCCGTTCCTCCACACCTGGGATCAGTATCACCTACACTCACCGTGACAGAGTCGGCCGTTCCTCCGCACGTGGGATCAGTATCACCAACACTCACCGTGACAGAGTCTGCCGTTCCTCCACACCTGTGTTCAGTATCACCAACACTTACCGTGACAGAGTCGGCCGTTCCTCCGCACCTGGGATCAGTATCACCTACACTCACCGTGACAGAGTCTGCCGTTCCTCCACACCTGGGATCAGTATCACCAACACTCACCGTGACGGAGTCTGCCGTTCCTCCACACCTGTGTTCAGTATCACCAACACTCACCGTGACAGAGTCGGCCGTTCCTCCGCACCTGGGATCAGTATCACCAACACTCACCGTGACAGAGTCTGCCGTTCCTCCGCACCTGGGTTCAGTATCACCAACACTCACCGTGACAGAGTCTGCCGTTCCTCCACACCTGGGATCAGTATCACCAACACTCACCGTGACAGAGTCTGCCGTTCCTCCACACCTGGGATCAGTATCACCAACACTCACCGTGACAGAGTCTGCCGTTCCTCCACACCTGGGATCAGTATCACCAACACTCACCGTGACAGAGTCTGCCGTTCCTCCACAACTGGGATCAGTATCACCAACACTCACCGTGACAGAGTCTGCCGTTCCCCCACACCTGGGTCGAGTCGTCACCAACACTCACCGTGACAGAGTCTGCCGTTCCTCCACACCTGGGATCAGTATCACCAACACTCACCGTGACAGAGTCTGCCGTTCCTCCGCACCTGGGATCAGTATCACCAACACTCACCGTGACAGAGTCTGCCGTTCCTCCACACCTGGGATCAGTATCACCTACACTCACCGTGACAGAGTCTGCCGTTCCTCCACACCTGGGATCAGAATCACCAACACTCACCGTGACAGAGTCTGCCGTTCCTCCTCACCTGGGATCGGTATCACCACACAGTCACGGTGACAGAGTCTGCCGTTCCTCCACACCTGGGATCAGTATCACCAACACTCACCGTGACAGAGTCTGCCGTTCCTCCACACCTGGGATCAGTATCACCAAAACTCACCGTGACAGAGTCTGCCGTTCCTCCACATCTGGGATCAGTATCACCAACACTCACCGTGACAGAGTCTGCCGTTCCTCCACACCTGGGTTCAGTATCACCAAAACTCACCGTGACATAGTCTACCGTTCCTCCACACCTGGGATCAGTATCACCAAAACTCACCGTGATAGAGTCTACCGTTCCTCCACACCTGGGTTCAGTATCACCAACACTCACCGTGACAGAGTCTGCCGTTCCTCCGCACCAGGGTTCAGTATTACCAACACTCACCGTGACAGAGTCTGCCGTTCCTCCACACCTGGGATCAGTATCACCAACACTCACCGTGACAGAGTCTGCCGTTCCTCCACACCTGGGATCAGTATCACCAACACTCACCGTGACAGAGTCTGCCGTTCCTCCCCACCTGGGTCGAGTTGTCACCAACACTCACAGTGACAGAGTCGGCCGTTCCTCCACACCTGGGATCAGTATCACCAACAGTCACCGTGACAGAGTCTGCCGTTCCTCCGCACGTGGGATCAGTATCACCAACACTCACCGTGACAGAGTCTGCCGTTCCCCCACACCTGGGATCAGTATCACCAACACTCACCGTGACAGAGTCTGCCGTTCCTGCGCACGGGCGATCAGTATCACCAACACTCACCGTGACAGAGTCTGCCATTCCTCCACACCTGGGTCGAGTCGTCACCAACACTCACCGTGACAGAGTCTGCCGTTCCTCCACACCTGGGTTCAGTATCACCAACACTCACCGTGACAGTGTCTGCCGTTCCCCCACACCTGGGATCAGTATCACCTACACTCACCGTGACAGAGTCTGCCGTTTCTCCACACCTGGGTTCAGTATCACCAACACTCACCGTGACAGAGTCTGCCGTTCCTCCACACCTGGGATCAGTATCACCAACACTCACCGTGACAGAGTCTGCCGTTCCTCCACACCTGGGATCAGTATCACCAACACTCACCGTGACAGAGTCTGCCGTTCCCCCACACCTGGGATCAGTATCACCAACACTCACCGTGACGGAGTCTGCCGTTCCTCCGCACCTGGGATCAGTATCACCAACACTCACCGTGACAGAGTCTACCGTTCCTCCACACCTGGGATCAGTATCACCAACACTCACCGTGACAGAGTCTGCCGTTCCCCCACACCTGGGATCAGTATCACCAACACTCACCGTGACAGAGTCTGCCGTTCCCTCACACCTGGGATCAGTATCACCAACACTCACCGTGACAGAGTCTGCCTTTCCTCCAGACCTGGGATCAGTATCACCAACACTCACCGTGACAGAGTCTGCCTTTCCTCCACACCTGTGATCAGTATCACCAACACTCACCGTGACAGAGTCTGCCGTTCCTCCACACCTGGGATCAGTATCACCAACACTCATCGTGACAGAGTCTGCCGTTCCTCCACACCTGGGATCAGTATCACCAACAGTCACCGTGACAGTGTCTGCCGTTACTCCGCACGTGGGATCAGTATCACCAACACTCACCGTGACAGAGTCTGCCGTTCCTCCACACCTGGGATCAGTATCACCTACACTCACCGTGACAGAGTCTGCCGTCCCTCCACACCTGGGATCAGTATCACCAACACTCACCGTGACAGAGTCTGCCGTTCCCTCACACCTGGGATCAGTATCACCAACACTCACCGTGACAGAGTCTGCCGTTTCTCCACACCTGGGATCAGTATCACCAACACTCACCGTGACAGAGTCTGCCGTTCCCTCACACCTGGGATCAGTATCACCAACACTCACCGTGACAGAGTCTGCCGTTCCTGTTCACCTGGGATCAGTATCACCAACACTCACCGTGACAGAGTCGGCCGTTCCTCCACACCTGGGATCAGTATCACCAACACTCACCGTGACAGAGTCTGCCGTTCCTCCACACCTGGGATCAGTATCACCAACACTCACCGTGACAGAGTCTGCCGTTCCTCCACACCTGGGATCAGTATCACCAAAACTCACCGTGACAGAGTCTGCCGTTCCTCCACATCTGGGATCAGTATCACCAACACTCACCGTGACAGAGTCTGCCGTTCCTCCACACCTGGGTTCAGTATCACCAAAACTCACCGTGACAGAGTCTACCGTTCCTCCACACCTGGGATCAGTATCACCAAAACTCACCGTGATAGAGTCTACCGTTCCTCCACACCTGGGTTCAGTATCACCAACACTCACCGTGACAGAGTCTGCCGTTCCTCCGCACCTGGGTTCAGTATTACCAACACTCACCGTGACAGAGTCTGCCGTTCCTCCACACCTGGGATCAGTATCACCAACACTCACCGTGACAGAGTCTGCCGTTCCTCCACACCTGGGATCAGTATCACCAACACTCACCGTGACAGAGTCTGCCGTTCCTCCCCACCTGGGTCGAGTTGTCACCAACACTCACAGTGACAGAGTCGGCCGTTCCTCCACACCTGGGATCAGTATCACCAACAGTCACCGTGACAGAGTCTGCCGTTCCTCCGCACGTGGGATCAGTATCACCAACACTCACCGTGACACAGTCTGCCGTTCCCCCACACCTGGGATCAGTATCACCAACACTCACCGTGACAGAGTCTGCCGTTCCTGCGCACGGGCGATCAGTATCACCAACACTCACCGTGACAGAGTCTGCCATTCCTCCACACCTGGGTCGAGTCGTCACCAACACTCACCGTGACAGAGTCTGCCGTTCCTCCACACCTGGGTTCAGTATCACCAACACTCACCGTGACAGTGTCTGCCGTTCCCCCACACCTGGGATCAGTATCACCTACACTCACCGTGACAGAGTCTGCCGTTTCTCCACACCTGGGTTCAGTATCACCAACACTCACCGTGACAGAGTCTGCCGTTCCTCCACACCTGGGATCAGTATCACCAACACTCACCGTGACAGAGTCTGCCGTTCCTCCACACCTGGGATCAGTATCACCAACACTCACCGTGACAGAGTCTGCCGTTCCCCACACCTGGGATCAGTATCACCAACACTCACCGTGACGGAGTCTGCCGTTCCTCCGCACCTGGGATCAGTATCACCAACACTCACCGTGACAGAGTCTACCGTTCCTCCACACCTGGGATCAGTATCACCAACACTCACCGTGACAGAGTCTGCCGTTCCCCCACACCTGGGATCAGTATCACCAACACTCACCGTGACAGAGTCTGCCGTTCCCTCACACCTGGGATCAGTATCACCAACACTCACCGTGACAGAGTCTGCCTTTCCTCCAGACCTGGGATCAGTATCACCAACACTCACCGTGACAGAGTCTGCCTTTCCTCCACACCTGTGATCAGTATCACCAACACTCACCGTGACAGAGTCTGCCGTTCCTCCACACCTGGGATCAGTATCACCAACACTCATCGTGACAGAGTCTGCCGTTCCTCCACACCTGGGATCAGTATCACCAACAGTCACCGTGACAGTGTCTGCCGTTACTCCGCACGTGGGATCAGTATCACCAACACTCACCGTGACAGAGTCTGCCGTTCCTCCACACCTGGGATCAGTATCACCTACACTCACCGTGACAGAGTCTGCCGTCCCTCCACACCTGGGATCAGTATCACCAACACTCACCGTGACAGAGTCTGCCGTTCCCTCACACCTGGGATCAGTATCACCAACACTCACCGTGACAGAGTCTGCCGTTTCTCCACACCTGGGATCAGTATCACCAACACTCACCGTGACAGAGTCTGCCGTTCCCTCACACCTGGGATCAGTATCACCAACACTCACCGTGACAGAGTCTGCCGTTCCTGTTCACCTGGGATCAGTATCACCAACACTCACCGTGACAGAGTCGGCCGTTCCTCCACACCTGGGATCAGTATCACCAACACTCACCGTGACAGAGTCTGCCGTTCCCTCACACCTGGGATCAGTATCACCAACGCTCACCGTGACAGAGTCTGCCGTTCCTCCACACCAGGGATCAGTGTCACCAACACTCACTGTGACAGAGTCTGCCGTTTCTCCACACCTGGGATCAGTATCACCAACACTCACCGTGACAGAGTCTGCCGTTCCCCCACACCTGGGATCAGTATCACCAACACTCACCGTGACAGAGTCTGCCGTTCCTCCACACCTGGGATCAGTATCACCAACACTCACCGTGACAGAGTCTGCCGTTCCTCCTCACCTGGGATCGGTATCACCACACAGTCACGGTGACAGAGTCGGCCGTTCCTACACACCTGGGTCGAGTCGTCACCAACACTCACCGTGACAGAGTCTGCCGTTTCTCCACACCTGGGATCAGTATCACCAACACTCACCGTGACAGAGTCTGCCGTTCCTCCTCACCTGGGATCAGTATCACCAACACTCATGGTGACAGAGTCTGCCGTTCCTCCGCACCTGGGATCAGTATCACCTACACTCACCGTGACAGAGTCTGCCGTTCCTCCACACCTGGGATCAGTATCACCAACACTCACCGTGACAGAGTCTGCCGTTCCTCCGCACCTGGGATCAGTATCACCTACACTCACCGTGACAGAGTCTGCCGTTCCTCCTCACCTGGGATCAGTATCACCTACACTCACCGTGACAGAGTCTGCCGTTCCTCCACACCTGGGATCAGTATCACCAACACTCACCGTGACAGTGTCTGCCGTTCCTCCACACCTGCGATCAGTATCACCAACACTCACCGTGACAGAGTCTGCCGTTCCTCCACACCTGCGATCAGTATCACCAACACTCACCGTGACAGAGTCTGCCGTTCCTCCACACCTGGGATCAGTATCACCAACACTCACCGTGACAGAGTCTGCCGTTCCCTCACACCTGGGATCAGTATCACCAACACTCACCGTGACAGAGTCTGCCGTTCCCTCACACCTGGGATCAGTATCACCTACACTCACCGTGACAGAGTCTGCCGTTCCTCCTCACCTGGGATCAGTATCACCTACACTCACCGTGACAGAGTCTGCCGTTCCTCCACACCTGGGATCAGTATCACCAACACTCACCGTGACAGTGTCTGCCGTTCCTCCACACCTGCGATCAGTATCACCAACACTCACCGTGACAGAGTCTGCCGTTCCTCCACACCTGCGATCAGTATCACCAACACTCACCGTGACAGAGTCTGCCGTTCCTCCACACCTGGGATCAGTATCACCAACACTCACCGTGACAGAGTCTGCCGTTCCCTCACACCTGGGATCAGTATCACCAACACTCACCGTGACAGAGTCTGCCGTTCCCTCACACCTGGGATCAGTATCACCAACACTCACCGTGACAGAGTCTGCCGTTCCTCCGCACCTGGGATCAGTATCACCAACACTCACCGTGACAGAGTCTGCCGTCCCTCCACACCTGGGATCAGTATCACCAACACTCACCGTGACAGAGTCGGCCGTTCCCTCACACCTGGGATCAGTATCACCAACACTCACCGTGACAGAGTCTGCCGTTCCCTCACACCTGGGATCAGTATCACCAACACTCACCGTGACAGAGTCTGCCGTTTCTCCACACCTGGGATCAGTATCACCAAAACTCACCGTGACAGTGTCTGCCGTTCCTCCACACCTGGGATCAGTATCACCAACACTCACCGTGACAGAGTCTGCCGTTCCTCCGCACCTGGGATCAGTATCACCAACACTCACCGTGACAGAGTCTGCCGTTCCCCCACACCTGGGATCAGTATCACCAACACTCACCGTGACAGGGTCTGCTGTTCCTCCACACCTGGGATCAGTATCACCAACACTCACCGTGACAGAGTCTGCCGTTCCCTCACACCTGGGATCAGTATCACCAACACTCACCGTGACAGAGTCTGCCGTTCCCTCACACCTGGGATCAGTATCACCAACACTCACCGTGACAGTGTCTGCCATTCCTCCACACCTGGGATCAGTATCACCAACACTCACCGTGACAGAGTCTGCCGTTCCTCCACACCTGGGATCAGTATCACCAACACTCACCGTGACAGAGTCTGCCGTTCCTCCTCACCTGGGATCAGTATCACCAACACTCACCGTGACAGAGTCTGCCGTTCCTCCACACCTGGGATCAGTATCACCAACACTCACCGTGACAGAGTCTGCCGTTCCTCCTCACCTGGGATCAGTATCACCTACACTCACCGTGACAGAGTCTGCCGTTCCTCCTCACCTGGGATCAGTATCACCTACACTCACCGTGACAGAGTCTGCCGTTCCTCCACACCTGGGATCAGTATCACCAACACTCACCGTGACAGAGTCTGCCGTTCCTCCACACCTGGGATCAGTATCACCAACACTCACCGTGACAGAGTCTGCCGTTCCTCCTCACCTGGGATCAGTATCACCAACACTAACGGTGACAGAGTCTGCCATTCCTCCACACCTGGGATCAGTATCACCAACACTCACCGTGACAGAGTCTGCCGTTCCCTCACACCTGGGATCAGTATCACCAACACTCACCGTGACAGAGTCTGCCGTTCCTCCACACCTGGGATCAGTATCACCAACACTCACCGTGAGAGAGTCTGCCGTTCCCTCACACCTGGGATCAGTATCACCAACACTCACCGTGACAGAGTCTGCCGTTTCTCCACACCTGGGATCAGTATCACCAACACTCACCGTGACAGAGTCTACCGTTCCTCCACACCTGGGATCAGTATCACCAACACTCACCGTGACAGAGTCTGCCGTTCCCCCACACCTGGGATCAGTATCACCAACACTCACCGTGACAGAGTCTGCCGTTCCTCCACACCTGGGATCAGTATCACCAACACTCACCGTGACAGAGTCGGCCGTTCCTCCACACCTGGGATCAGTATCACCAACACTCACCGTGACAGAGTCGGCCGTTCCTCCACACCTGGGATCAGTATCACCAACACTCACCGTGACAGAGTCTGCCATTCCCCCACACCTGGGATCAGTATCACCAACACTCACCGTGACAGAGTCTGCCGTTCCTCCTCACCTGGGATCGGTATCACCACACAGTCACGGTGACAGAGTCTGCCGTTCCTCCACACCTGGGATCAGTATCACCAACACTCACCGTGACAGAGTCTGCCGTTCCCCCACACCTGGGATCAGTATCACCAACACTCACCGTGACAGAGTCTGCTGTTCCTCCCCACCTGGGATCAGTATCACCAACACTCACCGTGACAGAGTCTGCCGTTCCTCCACACCTGGGATCAGTATCACCAACACTCACCGTGACAGAGTCTGCCGTTCCTCCACACCTGGGATCAGTATCACCAACACTCACCGTGACAGAGTCGGCCGTTCCTCCACACCTGGGATCAGTATCACCAACACTCACCGTGAAGGAGTCTGCCGTTCCCCCACACCTGGGATCAGTATCACCAACACTCACCGTGACAGAGTCTGCCGTTCCTCCTCACCTGGGATCGGTATCACCACACAGTCACGGTGACAGAGTCTGCCGTTCCTCCACACCTGGGTCGAGTCGTCACCAACACTCACCGTGACAGAGTTTGCCGTTCCTCCTCACCTGGGATCGGTATGACCACACAGTCACGGTGACAGAGTCTGCCGTTCCTCCACACCTGGGATCAGTATCACCAACACTCACCGTGACAGAGTCTGCCGTTCCTCCACACCTGGGATCAGTATCACCAACACTCACCGTGACAGTGTCTGCCGTTCCTCCACACCTGGGATCAGTATCACCAACACTCACCGTGACAGAGTCTACCGTTCCCCCACACCTGGGATCAGTATCACCAACACTCATCGTTACAGAGTCTGCCGTTCCTCCACACCTGGGTTCAGTATCACCAACACTCACCGTGACAGAGTCTGCCGTTCCTCCACACCTGGGATCAGTATCACCAACACTCATCGTGACAGAGTCTGCCGTTCCTCCACACCTGGGTTCAGTATCACCAACACTCACCGTGACAGAGTCTGCCGTTCCTCCACACCTGGGATCAGTATCACCTACACTCACCGTGACAGAGTCTACCGTTCCCCCACACCTGGGATCAGTATCACCAACACTCACCGTGACGGAGTCTGCCGTTCCTCCGCACGTGGGATCAGTATCACCAACACTCACCGTGACAGAGTCTGCCGTTCCCCCACACCTGGGATCAGTATCACCAACACTCACCGTGACAGAGTCTGCCATTCCTCAGCACGTGGGATCAGTATCACCAACACTCACCGTGACAGAGTCTGCCTTTCCTCCAGACCTGGGATCAGTATCACCAACACTCACCGTGACAGAGTCTGCCGTTCCTCCACACCTGGGATCAGTATCACCAACACTCACCGTGACAGAGTCTGCCTTTCCTTCACACCTGTGATCAGTATCACCAACACTCACCGTGACAGAGTCTGCCGTTCCTCCACACGTGGGATCAGTATCACCAACACTCACCGTGACAGAGTCTGCCGTTCCTCCACACCTGGGATCAGTATCACCAACACTCATCGTGACAGAGTCTGCCGTTGCTCCACACCTGGGATCAGTATCACCAACAGTCACCGTGACAGTGTCTGCCGTTACTCCGCACGTGGGATCAGTATCACCAACACTCACCGTGACAGAGTCTGCCGTTCCTCCACACCTGTGTTCAGTATCACCAACACTCACCGTGACAGAGTCTGCCGTTTCTCCCCACCTGGGATCAGTATCACCAACACTCACCGTGACAGAGTCTGCCGTTTCTCCACACCTGGGATCAGTATCACCAACACTCACCGTGACAGAGTCTGCCGTTCCCTCACACCTGGGATCAGTATCACCAACACTCACCGTGACAGAGTCTGCCGTTCCTCCACACCAGGGATCAGTGTCACCAACACTCACTGTGACAGAGTCTGCCGTTTCTCCACACCTGGGATCAGTATCACCAACACTCACCGTGACAGAGTCTGCCGTTCCCCCACACCTGGGTCGAGTCGTCACCAACACTCACCGTGACAGAGTCTGCCGTTCCTCCACACCTGGGATCAGTATCACCAACACTCACCGTGACAGAGTCTGCCGTTCCTCCACACCTGGGATCAGTATCACCTACACTCACCGTGACAGAGTCTGCCGTTCCCTCACACCTGGGATCAGTATCACCAACACTCACCGTGACAGTGTCTGCCGTTCCTCCACACCTGCGATCAGTATCACCAACACTCACCGTGACAGAGTCTGCCGTTCCTCCACACCTGGGATCAGTATCACCAACACTCACCGTGACAGAGTCTGCCGTTCCTCCACACCTGTGTTCAGTATCACCAACACTCACCGTGACAGAGTCGGCCGTTCCTCCACACCTGGGATCAGTATCACCAACTCTCACCGTGACAGAGTCTGCCGTTCCTCCTCACCTGGGATCGGTATGACCACACAGTCACGGTGACAGAGTCTGCCGTTCCTCCACAGCTGGGTCGAGTCGTCACCAACACTCACCGTGACAGAGTCTGCCGTTCCTCCTCACCTGGGATCGGTATGACCACACAGTCACGGTGACAGAGTCTGCCGTTCCTCCACACCTGGGATCAGTATCACCAACACTCACCGTGACAGAGTCTGCCGTTCCTCCTCACCTGGGATCGGTATGACCACACAGTCACGGTGACAGAGTCTGCCGTTCCTCCACACCTTGGTTCAGTATCACCAACACTCACCGTGACAGAGTCTGCCGTTCCTCCTCACCTGGGATCGGTATGACCACACAGTCACGGTGACAGAGTCTGCCGTTCCTCCACACCTGGGATCAGTATCACCAACACTGACCGTTACAGAGTCTGCCGTTCCTCCACACCTGGGATCAGTATCACCTACACTCACCGTGACAGAGTCTGCCGTTCCTCCGCACGTGGGATCAGTATCACCAACACTCACCGTGACAGAGTCTGCCGTTTCTCCACACCTGGGATCAGTATCACCAACACTCACCGTGACAGAGTCTGCCGTTCCCCCACACCTGGGATCAGTATCACCAACACTCACTGTGACAGAGTCTGCCGTTCCTCCACACCTGGGATCAGTATCACCAACACTCACCGTGACAGAGTCTGCCGTTCCTCCACACCTGTGTTCAGTATCACCAACACTCACCGTGACAGAGTCGGCTGTTCCTCCACACCTGGGATCAGTATCACCAACACTCACCGTGACAGAGTCTGCCGTTTCTCCACACCTGGGATCAGTATCACCAACACTCACCGTGACAGAGTCTACCGTTCCCCCACACCTGGGATCAGTATCACCAACACTCACCGTGACGGAGTCTGCCGTTCCTCCGCACGTGGGATCAGTATCACCAACACTCACCGTGACAGAGTCTGCCGTTCCTCCACACCTGCGATCAGTATCACCAACACTCACCGTAACAGAGTCTGCCGTTCCTCCACACCTGGGATCAGTATCACCAACACTCACCGTGACAGAGTCTGCCGTTCCTCCACACCTGTGTTCAGTATCACCAACACTCACCGTGACAGAGTCGGCTGTTCCTCCACACCTGGGATCAGTATCACCAACACTCACCGTGACAGAGTCTGCCGTTTCTCCACACCTGGGATCAGTATCACCAACACTCACCGTGACAGAGTCTACCGTTCCCCCACACCTGGGATCAGTATCACCAACACTCACCGTGACAGAGTCTGCCGTTCCTCCGCACGTGGGATCAGTATCACCAACACTCACCGTGACAGAGTCTGCCGTTCCCCCACACCTGGGATCAGTATCACCAACACTCACCGTGACAGAGTCTGCCGTTCCCCCACACCTGGGATCAGTATCACCAACACTCACCGTGACAGAGTCTGCCGTTCCTCCTCACCTGGGTTCAGTATCACCAACACTCACCGTGACAGAGTCTGCCGTTCCTCCTCACCTGGGATCAGTATCACCTACACTCACCGTGACAGAGTCTACCGTTCCCCCACACCTGGGATCAGTATCACCAACAGTCACGGTGACAGAGTCGGCCGTTCCTCCACACCTGGGTCGAGTCGTCACCAACACTCACCGTGACAGAGTCTGCCGTTCCTCCACACCTGGGATCAGTATCACCAACACTCACCGTGACAGAGTCTGCCGTTCCTCCTCACCTGGGATCAGTATCACCTACACTCACCGTGACAGAGTCTACCGTTCCCCCACACCTGGGATCAGTATCACCAACAGTCACCGTGACAGAGTCTGCCGTTCCTCCACACCTGGGATCAGTATCACCTACACTCACCGTGACAGAGTCTGCCGTTCCTCCTCACCTGGGATCAGTATCACCTACACTCACCGTGACAGAGTCTGCCGTTCCCTCACACCTGGGATCAGTATCACCAACACTCACCGTGACAGTGTCTGTCGTTCCTCCACACCTGGGATCAGTATCACCAACACTCACCGTGACAGAGTCTGCCGTTCCTCCGCACCTGGGATCAGTATCACCAACACTCACCGTGACAGAGTCTGCCGTTCCTCCACACCTGGGATCAGTATCACCAACACTCACCGTGACAGAGTCTGCCGTTCCTCCACACCTGTGTTCAGTATCACCAACACTCACCGTGACAGAGTCGGCCGTTCCTCCACACCTGGGATCAGTATCACCAACACTCACCGTGACAGAGTCTGCCGTTCCTCCTCACCTGGGATCGGTATCACCACACAGTCACGGTGACAGAGTCTGCCGTTCCTCCACACCTGGGTCGAGTCGTCACCAACACTCACCGTGACAGAGTCTGCCGTTCCTCCGCACCTGGGATCAGTATCACCAACACTCACCGTGACAGAGTCTGCCGTTCCTCCGCACCTGGGATCAGTATCACCAACACTCACCGTGACAGAGTCTGCCGTTCCTCCACACCTGGGATCAGTATCACCTACACTCACCGTGACAGAGTCTACCGTTCCCCCACACCTGGGATCAGTATCACCAACACTCACCGTGACGGAGTCTGCCGTTCCTCCGCACGTGGGATCAGTATCACCAACACTCACCGTGACAGAGTCTGCCGTTCCCCCACACCTGGGATCAGTATCACCAACACTCACCGTGACAGAGTCTGCCGTTCCTCCACACCTGGGATCAGTATCACCAACACTCACCGTGACAGAGTCTGCCGTTCCCCCACACCTGGGATCAGTATCACCAACACTCACCGTGACAGAGTCTGCCTTTCCTCCACACCTGGGATCAGTATCACCAACACTCACCGTGACAGAGTCTGCCGTTCCTCCACACCTGGGATCAGTATCACCAACACTCACCGTGACAGAGTCTGCCGTTCCCTCACACCTGGGATCAGTATCACCAACACTCACCGTGACAGAGTCTGCCATTCCTATACACCTGGGATCTGTATCACCAACACTCACGGTGACAGAGTCTGCCGTTCCTCCACACCTGGGATCAGTATCACCAACACTCATCGTGACAGAGTCTGCCGTTCCTCCACACCTGGGATCAGTATCACCAACACTCACCGTGACAGAGTCTGCCGTTCCTCCACACCTGGGATCAGTATCACCAACACTCATCGTGACAGAGTCTGCCGTTCCTCCACACCTGGGATCAGTATCACCAACACTCATCGTGACAGTGTCTGCCGTTCCTCCACACCTGGGATCAGTATCACCAACAGTCACCGTGACAGTGTCTGCCGTTACTCCGCACGTGGGATCAGTATCACCAACACTCACCGTGACAGAGTCTGCCGTTCCTCCACACCTGTGTTCAGTATCACCAACACTCACCGTGACAGAGTCGGCCGTTCCTCCACACCTGGGTTCAGTATCACCTACACTCACCGTGACAGAGTCTGCCGTTCCTCCACACCTGGGCTCAGTATCACCTACACTCACCGTGACAGAGTCTGCCGTTCCTCCTCACCTGGGATCAGTATTACCTACACTCACCGTGACAGAGTCTGCCGTTCCCTCACACCTGGGATCAGTATCACCAACACTCACCGTGACAGTGTCTGTCGTTCCTCCACACCTGGGATCAGTATCACCAACACTCACCGTGACAGAGTCTGCCGTTCCTCCGCACCTGGGATCAGTATCACCAACACTCACCGTGACAGAGTCTGCCGTTCCTCCACACCTGTGTTCAGTATCACCAACACTCACCGTGACAGAGTCGGCCGTTCCTCCACACCTGGGATCAGTATCACCAACACTCACCGTGACAGAGTCTGCCGTTCCTCCTCACCTGGGATCGGTATCACCAACACTCACCGTGACAGAGTCTGCCGTTCCTCCACACCTGGGTCGAGTCGTCACCAACACTCACCGTGACAGAGTCTGCCGTTCCTCCGCACCTGGGATCAGTATCACCAACACTCACCGTGACAGAGTCTGCCGTTCCTCCACACCTGGGATCAGTATCACCAACACTCACCGTGACAGAGTCTGCCGTTCCTCCGCACCTGGGATCAGTATCACCAACACTCACCGTGACAGAGTCTGCCGTTCCTCCACACCTGGGATCAGTATCACCTACACTCACCGTGACAGAGTCTACCGTTCCCCCACACCTGGGATCAGTATCACCAACACTCACCGTGACGGAGTCTGCCGTTCCTCCGCACGTGGGATCAGTATCACCAACACTCACCGTGACAGAGTCTGCCGTTCCCCCACACCTGGGATCAGTATCACCAACACTCACCGTGACAGAGTCTGCCGTTCCTCCACACCTGGGATCAGTATCACCAACACTCACCGTGACAGAGTCTGCCGTTCCCCCACACCTGGGATCAGTATCACCAACACTCACCGTGACAGAGTCTGCCGTTCCTCCACACCTGAGATCAGTATCACCAACACTCACCGTGACAGAGTCTGCCGTTCCCTCACACCTGGGATCAGTATCACCAACACTCACCGTGACAGAGTCTGCCGTTCCTATACACCTGGGATCTGTATCACCAACACTCACCGTGACAGAGTCTGCCGTTCCTCCACACCTGGGATCAGTATCACCAACACTCACCGTGACAGAGTCTGCCATTCCTCCACACCTGGGATCAGTATCACCAACACTCACCGTGACAGTGTCTGCCGTTCCTCCACACCTGGGATCAGTATCACCAACACTCATCGTGACAGAGTCTGCCGTTCCTCCACACCTGGGATCAGTATCACCAACACTCACCGTGACAGAGTCTGCCGTTCCTCCACACCTGGGATCAGTATCACCAACACTCACCGTGACAGAGTCTGCCGTTCCTCCACACCTGGGATCAGTATCACCAACACTCACCGTGACAGTGTCTGCCGTTCCTCCACACCTGGGATCAGTATCACCAACACTCATCGTGACAGAGTCTGCCGTTCCTCCACACCTGGGATCAGTATCACCAACACTCACCGTGACAGAGTCTGCCGTTCCTCCACACCTGGGATCAGTATCACCAACACTCATCGTGACAGTGTCTGCCGTTCCTCCACACCTGGGATCAGTATCACCAACAGTCACCGTGACAGTGTCTGCCGTTACTCCGCACGTGGCATCAGTATCACCAACACTCACCGTGACAGAGTCTGCCGTTCCTCCACACCTGGGATCAGTATCACCAACACTCACCGTGACAGAGTCTGCCGTTCCCCACACACCTGGGATCAGTATCACCAACACTCACCGTGACAGAGTCTGCCGTTCCCCCACACCTGGGATCAGTATCACCTACACTCACCGTGACAGTGTCTGCCGTTCCTCCACACCTGGGATCAGTATCACCTACACTCACCGTGACAGAGTCTGCCGTTCCTCCACACCTGGGTTCAGTATCACCTACACTCACCGTGACAGTGTCTGCCGTTCCTCCACACCTGGGATCAGTATCACCAACACTCACCGTGACAGAGTCGGCCATTCCTCCACACCTGGGTTCAGTATCACCTACACTCACCGTGACAGTGTCTGCCGTTCCTCCACACCTGGGATCAGTATCACCAACACTCACCGTGACAGAGTCTGCCGTTCCCCCACACCTGGGATCAGTATCACCTACACTCACCGTGACAGTGTCTGCCGTTCCTCCACACCTGGGATCAGTATCACCTACACTCACCGTGACAGAGTCTGCCGTTCCTCCACACCTGGGTTCAGTATCACCTACACTCACCGTGACAGTGTCTGCCGTTCCTCCACACCTGGGATCAGTATCACCAACACTCACCGTGACAGAGTCGGCCATTCCTCCACACCTGGGTTCAGTATCACCTACACTCACCGTGACAGTGTCTGCCGTTCCTCCACACCTGGGATCAGTATCACCAACACTCACCGTGACAGAGTCGGCCGTTCCTCCACACCTGGGATCAGTATCACCAACACTCACCGTGACAGAGTCTGCCGTTTCTCCACACCTGGGATCAGTATCACCAACACTCACCGTGACAGAGTCTGCTGTTCCTGTTCACCTGGGATCAGTATCACCAACACTCACCGTGACAGAGTTTGCCGTTCCTCCTCACCTGGGATCGGTATGACCACACAGTCACGGTGACAGAGTCTGCCGTTCCTCCACACCTGGGATCAGTATCACCAACACTCACCGTGACAGAGTCTGCCGTTCCTCCACAACTGGGATCAGTATCACCAACACTCACCGTGACAGAGTCTGCCGTTCCCTCACACCTGGGATCAGTATCACCAACACCCACCGTGACAGAGTCTGCCATTCCTCCGCACGTGGGATCAGTATCACCAACACTCACCGTGACAGAGTCTGCCGTTCCTCCGCACCTGGGATCAGTATCACCAACACTCACCGTGACAGAGTCTGCCGTTCCTCCAGACCTGGGATCAGTATCACCAACACTCACCGTGACAGAGTCTGCCGTTCCTCCGCACCTGGGATCAGTATCACCAACACTCACCGTGACAGAGTCTGCCGTTCCTCCACACCTGGGATCAGTATCACCAACACTCACCGTGACAGAGTCTGCCGTTCCTCCACACCTGTGTTCAGTATCACCAACACTCACCGTGACAGAGTCGGCCGTTCCTCCACACCTGGGATCAGTATCACCAACACTCACCGTGACAGAGTCTGCCGTTCCCTCACACCTGGGATCAGTATCACCAACACTCACCGTGACAGAGTCTGCTGTTCCTCCACACCAGGGATCAGTGTCACCAACACTCACTGTGACAGAGTCTGCCGTTTCTCCACACCTGGGATCAGTATCACCAACACTCACCGTGACAGAGTCTGCCGTTCCTCCACACCTGGGATCAGTATCACCAACACTCACCGTGACAGAGTCTGCCGTTCCTCCACACCTGGGATCAGTATCACCTACACTCACCGTGACAGAGTCTGCCGTTCCCTCACACCTGGGATCAGTATCACCAACACTCACCGTGACAGAGTCTGCCGTTCCTCCGCACCTGGGATCAGTATCACCAACACTCACCGTGACAGAGTCTGCCGTTCCTCCACACCTGGGATCAGTATCACCAACACTCACCGTGACAGAGTCTGCCGTTCCTGCACACCTGGGATCAGTATCACCAACACTCACCGTGACAGAGTCTGCCTTTCCTCCACACCTGGGATCAGAATCACCAACACTCACCGTGACAGTGTCTGCCGTTCCTCCACACCTGCGATCAGTATCACCAACACTCACCGTGACAGAGTCTGCCGTTCCCTCACACCTGGGATCAGTATCACCAACACTCACCGTGACAGAGTCTGCCGTTCCTCCACACCTGCGATCAGTATCACCAACACTCACCGTGACAGAGTCTGCCGTTCCTCCACACCTGGGATCAGTATCACCAACACTCACCGTGACAGAGTCTGCCGTTCCTCCACACCTGTGTTCAGTATCACCAACACTCACCGTGACAGAGTCGGCCGTTCCTCCACACCTGGGATCAGTATCACCAACACTCACCGTGACAGAGTCTGCCGTTTCTCCACACCTGGGATCAGTATCACCAACACTCACCGTGACAGAGTCTGCCGTTCCTCCACACCTGGGATCAGTATCACCAACAGTCACCGTGACAGTGTCTGCCGTTCCCCCACACCTGGGATCAGTATCACCAACACTCACCGTGACAGAGTCTGCCGTTCCTCCTCACCTGGGATCGGTATCACCACACAGTCACGGTGACAGAGTCTGCCGTTCCTCCACACCTGGGATCAGTATCACCAACACTCACCGTGACAGAGTCTGCCGTTCCTCCACACCTGGGTTCAGTATCACCAACACTCACCGTGACAGAGTCTGCCGTTCCTCCACACCTGGGTCGAGTTGTCACCAACACTCACAGTGACAGAGTCTGCCGTTCCTCCACACCTGGGATCAGTATCACCTACACTCACCGTGACAGAGTCTGCCGTTCCTCCACACCTGGGATCAGTATCACCAACACTCACCGTGACAGAGTCTGCCGTTCCTCCACACCTGGGATCAGTATCACCAACACTCACCGTGACAGAGTCTGCCGTTCCTCCACACCTGGGATCAGTATCACCTACACTCACCGTGACAGTGTCTGCCGTTCCTCCACACCTGTGATCAGTATCACCTACCCTCACCGTGACAGAGTCTGCCGTTCCTCCACACCTGGGATCAGTATCACCAACACTCACCGTGACAGAGTCTGCCGTTCCTCCACACCTGGGATCAGTATCACCTACACTCACCGTGACAGAGTCTGCCGTTCCTCCACACCTGGGATCAGTATCACCAACGCTCACCGTGACAGAGTCTGCCGTTTCTCCACACCTGGGTTCAGTATCACCTACACTCACCGTGACAGAGTCTGCCGTTCCTCCACACCTGGGATCAGTATCACCAACACTCACCGTGACAGAGTCTGCCGTTCCTCCACACCTGGGATCAGTATCACCAACACTCACCGTGACAGTGTCTGCCGTTCCTCCACACCTGGGATCAGTATCACCAACACTCACCGTGACAGAGTCTGCCGTTCCCTCACACCTGGGATCAGTATCACCAACACTCACCGTGACAGAGTCTGCCGTTCCTCCACACCTGGGATCAGTATCACCAACACTCACCGTGACAGTGTCTGCCGTTCCTCCACACCTGGGATCAGTATCACCAACACTCACCGTGACAGAGTCTGCCGTTCCCTCACACCTGGGATCAGTATCACCAACACTCACCGTGACAGAGTCTGCCGTTCCTCCACACCTGGGATCAGTATCACCTACACTCACCGTGACAGTGTCTGCCGTTCCACCACACCTGGGATCAGTATCACCAACACTCACCGTGACAGAGTCTGCTGTTCCTCCCCACCTGGGATCAGTATCACCAACAGTCACCGTGACAGAGTCTGCCGTTCCACCACACCTGGGATCAGTATCACCAACACTCACCGTGACAGAGTCTGCCGTTCCTCCACACCTGGGATCAGTATCACCAACTCTCACCGTGACAGAGTCTGCTGTTCCTCCCCACCTGGGATCAGTATCACCAACACTCACCGTGACAGAGTCTGCCGTTCCTCCACACCTGGGATCAGTGTCACCAACACTCACCGTGACAGAGTCTGCCGTTCCTCCACACCTGGGATCAGTGTCACCAACACTCACCGTGACAGAGTCTGCCGTTCCTCCACACCTGGGATCAGTATCACCAACATTCACCGTGACAGAGTCTGCAGTTCCCTCACACCTGGGATCAGTATCACCAACACCCACCGTGACAGAGTCTGCCGTTCCTCCACACCTGGGATCAGTATCACCAACACTCACCGTGACAGAGTCTGCCGTTCCTCCACACCTGGGATCAGTATCACCAACACTCACCGTGACAGAGTCTGCCGTTCCCTCACACCTGGGATCAGTATCACCAACACTCACCGTGACAGAGTCTGCCGTTCCCTCACACCTGGGATCAGTATCACCAACACTCACCGTGACAGAGTCTGCCGTTCCTCCACACCTGGGATCAGTATCACCAACACTCACCGTGACAGAGTCTGCCGTTCCCTCACACCTGGGATCAGTATCACCAACACTCACCGTGACAGAGTCTGCCGTTCCCTCACACCTGGGATCAGTATCACCAACACTCACCGTGACAGTGTCTGCCATTCCTCCACACCTGGGATCAGTATCACCAACACTCACCGTGACAGAGTCTGCCGTTCCTCCACACCTGGGATCAGTATCACCAACACTCACCGTGACAGAGTCTGCCGTTCCTCCTTACCTGGGATCAGTATCACCAACACTCACCGTGACAGAGTCTGCCGTTCCTCCACACCTGGGATCAGTATCACCAACACTCATCGTGACAGAGTCTGCCGTTCCCCCACACCTGGGATCAGTATCACCAACGCTCACCGTGACAGAGTCTGCCGTTCCTCCTCACCTGGGATCAGTATCACCTACACTCACCGTGACAGAGTCTGCCGTTCCTCCTCACCTGGGATCAGTATCACCTACACTCACCGTGACAGAGTCTGCCGTTCCTCCACACCTGGGATCAGTATCACCAACACTCACCGTGACAGAGTCTGCCGTTCCTCCACACCTGGGATCAGTATCACCAACACTCACCGTGACAGAGTCTGCCGTTCCTCCTCACCTGGGATCAGTATCACCAACACTCACCGTGACAGAGTCTACCGTTCCCCCACACCTGGGATCAGTATCACCAACACTCACCGTGACAGAGTCTGCCGTTCCTCCACACCTGGGATCAGTATCACCAACACTCACCGTGACAGAGTCTGCCGTTCCCTCACACCTGGGATCAGTATCACCAACACTCACCGTGACAGAGTCTGCCGTTTCTCCACACCTGGGATCAGTATCACCAACACTCACCGTGACAGAGTCTGCCGTTCCCCCACACCTGGGATCAGTATCACCAACACTCACCGTGACAGAGTCTGCCGTTCCTCCACACCTGGGATCAGTATCACCAACACTCACCGTGACAGAGTCTGCCGTTCCTCCACACCTGGGATCAGTATCACCAACACTCACCGTGACAGAGTCTGCCGTTTCTCCACACCTGGGTTCAGTATCACCTACACTCACCGTGACAGAGTCTGCCGTTCCTCCACACCTGGGATCAGTATCACCAACACTCACCGTGACAGAGTCTGCCGTTCCTCCACACCTGGGATCAGTATCACCAACACTCACCGTGACAGTGTCTGCCGTTCCTCCACACCTGGGATCAGTATCACCAACACTCACCGTGACAGAGTCTGCCGTTCCCTCACACCTGGGATCAGTATCACCAACACTCACCTTGACAGAGTCTGCCGTTCCTCCACACCTGGGATCAGTATCACCAACACTCACCGTGACAGTGTCTGCCGTTCCTCCACACCTGGGATCAGTATCACCAACACTCACCGTGACAGAGTCTGCCGTTCCCTCACACCTGGGATCAGTATCACCAACACTCACCGTGACAGAGTCTGCCGTTCCTCCACACCTGGGATCAGTATCACCTACACTCACCGTGACAGTGTCTGCCGTTCCACCACACCTGGGATCAGTATCACCAACACTCACCGTGACAGAGTCTGCTGTTCCTCCCCACCTGGGATCAGTATCACCAACAGTCACCGTGACAGAGTCTGCCGTTCCACCACACCTGGGATCAGTATCACCAACACTCACCGTGACAGAGTCTGCCGTTCCTCCACACCTGGGATCAGTATCACCTACACTCACCGTGACAGAGTCTGCCGTTCCTCCACACCTGGGATCAGTATCACCAACACTCACCGTGACAGAGTCTGCCGTTCCTCCACAACTGGGATCAGTGTCACCAACACTCACCGTGACAGAGTCTGCCGTTCCTCCACACCTGGGATCAGTATCACCAACATTCACCGTGACAGAGTCTGCAGTTCCCTCACACCTGGGATCAGTATCACCAACACCCACCGTGACAGAGTCTGCCGTTCCTCCACACCTGGGATCAGTATCACCAACACTCACCGTGACAGAGTCTGCCGTTCCTCCACACCTGGGATCAGTATCACCAACACTCACCGTGACAGAGTCTGCCGTTCCCTCACACCTGGGATCAGTATCACCAACACTCACCGTGACAGAGTCTGCCGTTCCCTCACACCTGGGATCAGTATCACCAACACTCACCGTGACAGAGTCTGCCGTTCCTCCACACCTGGGATCAGTATCACCAACACTCACCGTGACAGTGTCTGCCGTTCCTCCACACCTGGGATCAGTATCACCAACACTCACCGTGACAGAGTCTGCCGTTCCCTCACACCTGGGATCAGTATCACCAACACTCACCGTGACAGAGTCTGCCGTTCCCTCACACCTGGGATCAGTATCACCAACACTCACCGTGACAGTGTCTGCCATTCCTCCACACCTGGGATCAGTATCACCAACACTCACCGTGACAGAGTCTGCCGTTCCTCCACACCTGGGATCAGTATCACCAACACTCACCGTGACAGAGTCTGCCGTTCCTCCTTACCTGGGATCAGTATCACCAACACTCACCGTGACAGAGTCTGCCGTTCCTCCACACCTGGGATCAGTATCACCAACACTCATCGTGACAGAGTCTGCCGTTCCCCCACACCTGGGATCAGTATCACCAACGCTCACCGTGACAGAGTCTGCCGTTCCTCCTCACCTGGGATCAGTATCACCTACACTCACCGTGACAGAGTCTGCCGTTCCTCCTCACCTGGGATCAGTATCACCTACACTCACCGTGACAGAGTCTGCCGTTCCTCCACACCTGGGATCAGTATCACCAACACTCACCGTGACAGAGTCTGCCGTTCCTCCACACCTGGGATCAGTATCACCAACACTCACCGTGACAGAGTCTGCCGTTCCTCCTCACCTGGGATCAGTATCACCAACACTCACCGTGACAGAGTCTACCGTTCCCCCACACCTGGGATCAGTATCACCAACACTCACCGTGACAGAGTCTGCCGTTCCTCCACACCTGGGATCAGTATCACCAACACTCACCGTGACAGAGTCTGCCGTTCCCTCACACCTGGGATCAGTATCACCAACACTCACCGTGACAGAGTCTGCCGTTTCTCCACACCTGGGATCAGTATCACCAACACTCACCGTGACAGAGTCTGCCGTTCCCCCACACCTGGGATCAGTATCACCAACACTCACCGTGACAGAGTCTGCCGTTCCCCCACACCTGGGATCAGTATCACCAACACTCACCGTGACAGAGTCTGCCGTTCCTCCACACCTGGGATCAGTATCACCAACACTCACCGTGACAGAGTCTGCCGTTCCTCCACACCTGGGATCAGTATCACCAACACTCACCGTGACAGAGTCTGCCGTTCCTCCTCACCTGGGATCGGTATCACCACACAGTCACGGTGACAGAGTCTGCCGTTCCTCCACACCTGGGATCAGTATCACCAACACTCACCGTGACAGAGTCTGCCGTTCCCCCACACCTGGGATCAGTATCACCAACACTCACCGTGACAGAGTCTGCCGTTCCTCCACACCTGGGATCAGTATCACCAACACTCACCGTGACAGAGTCTGCCGTTCCTCCACACCTGGGATCAGTATCACCAACACTCACCGTGACGGAGTCGGCCGTTCCTCCACACCTGGGATCAGTATCACCAACACTCACCGTGACAGAGTCTGCCGTTCCCCCACACCTGGGATCAGTATCACCAACACTCGCCGTGACAGAGTCTGCCGTTCCTCCTCACCTGGGATCGGTATCACCACACAGTAACGGTGACAGAGTCTGCCGTTCCTCCACACCTGGGTCGAGTCGTCACCAACACTCACCGTGACAGAGTTTGCCGTTCCTCCTCACCTGGGATCGGTATGACCACACAGTCACGGTGACAGAGTCTGCCGTTCCTCCACACCTGGGATCAGTATCACCAACACTCACCGTGACAGAGTCTGCCGTTCCTCCACACCTGGGATCAGTATCACCAACACTCACCGTGACAGTGTCTGCCGTTCCTCCACACCTGGGATCAGTATCACCAACACTCACCGTGACAGAGTCTACCGTTCCCCCACACCTGGGATCAGTATCACCAACACTCATCGTGACAGAGTCTGCCGTTCCTCCACACCTGGGTTCAGTATCACCAACACTCACCGTGACAGAGTCTGCCGTTCCTCCACACCTGGGATCAGTATCACCAACACTCATCGTGACAGAGTCTGCCGTTCCTCCACACCTGGGTTCAGTATCACCAACACTCACCGTGACAGAGTCTGCCGTTCCTCCACACCTGGGATCAGTATCACCTACACTCACCGTGACAGAGTCTACCGTTCCCCCACACCTGGGATCAGTATCACCAACACTCACCGTGACGGAGTCTGCCGTTCCTCCGCACGTGGGATCAGTATCACCAACACTCACCGTCACAGAGTCTGCCGTTCCCCCACACCTGGGATCAGTATCACCAACACTCACCGTGACAGAGTCTGCCATTCCTCCGCACGTGGGATCAGTATCACCAACACTCACCGTGACAGAGTCTGCCTTTCCTCCAGACCTGGGATCAGTATCACCAACACTCACCGTGACAGTGTCTGCCATTCCTCCACACCTGGGATCAGTATCACCAACACTCACCGTGACAGAGTCTGCCGTTCCTCCTCACCTGGGATCAGTATCACCTACACTCACCGTGACAGAGTCTGCCTTTCCTCCAGACCTGGGATCAGTATCACCAACACTCACCGTGACAGTGTCTGCCATTCCTCCACACCTGGGATCAGTATCACCAACGCTCACCGTGACAGAGTCTGCCGTTCCTCCTCACCTGGGATCAGTATCACCTACACTCACCGTGACAGAGTCTGCCGTTCCTCCTCACCTGGGATCAGTATCACCTACACTCACCGTGACAGAGTCTGCCGTTCCTCCACACCTGGGATCAGTATCACCAACACTCACCGTGACAGAGTCTGCCGTTCCTCCACACCTGGGATCAGTATCACCAACACTCACCGTGACAGAGTCTGCCGTTCCTCCTCACCTGGGATCAGTATCACCAACACTCACCGTGACAGAGTCTACCGTTCCCCCACACCTGGGATCAGTATCACCAACACTCACCGTGACAGAGTCTGCCGTTCCACCACACCTGGGATCAGTATCACCAACACTCACCGTGACAGAGTCTGCCGTTCCCTCACACCTGGGATCAGTATCACCAACACTCACCGTGACAGAGTCTGCCGTTTCTCCACACCTGGGATCAGTATCACCAACACTCACCGTGACAGAGTCTGCCGTTCCCCCACACCTGGGATCAGTATCACCAACACTCACCGTGACAGAGTCTGCCGTTCCCCCACACCTGGGATCAGTATCACCAACACTCACCGTGACAGAGTCTGCCGTTCCTCCACACCTGGGATCAGTATCACCAACACTCACCGTGACAGAGTCTGCCGTTCCTCCACACCTGGGATCAGTATCACCAACACTCACCGTGACAGAGTCTGCCGTTCCTCCTCACCTGGGATCGGTATCACCACACAGTCACGGTGACAGAGTCTGCCGTTCCTCCACACCTGGGATCAGTATCACCAACACTCACCGTGACAGAGTCTGCCGTTCCCCCACACCTGGGATCAGTATCACCAACACTCACCGTGACAGAGTCTGCCGTTCCTCCACACCTGGGATCAGTATCACCAACACTCACCGTGACAGAGTCTGCCGTTCCTCCACACCTGGGATCAGTATCACCAACACTCACCGTGACAGAGTCGGCCGTTCCTCCACACCTGGGATCAGTATCACCAACACTCACCGTGACAGAGTCTGCCGTTCCCCCACACCTGGGATCAGTATCACCAACACTCGCCGTGACAGAGTCTGCCGTTCCTCCTCACCTGGGATCGGTATCACCACACAGTAACGGTGACAGAGTCTGCCGTTCCTCCACACCTGGGTCGAGTCGTCACCAACACTCACCGTGACAGAGTTTGCCGTTCCTCCTCACCTGGGATCGGTATGACCACACAGTCACGGTGACAGAGTCTGCCGTTCCTCCACACCTGGGATCAGTATCACCAACACTCACCGTGACAGAGTCTGCCGTTCCTCCACACCTGGGATCAGTATCACCAACACTCACCGTGACAGTGTCTGCCGTTCCTCCACACCTGGGATCAGTATCACCAACACTCACCGTGACAGAGTCTACCGTTCCCCCACACCTGGGATCAGTATCACCAACACTCATCGTGACAGAGTCTGCCGTTCCTCCACACCTGGGTTCAGTATCACCAACACTCACCGTGACAGAGTCTGCCGTTCCTCCACACCTGGGATCAGTATCACCAACACTCATCGTGACAGAGTCTGCCGTTCCTCCACACCTGGGTTCAGTATCACCAACACTCACCGTGACAGAGTCTGCCGTTCCTCCACACCTGGGATCAGTATCACCTACACTCACCGTGACAGAGTCTACCGTTCCCCCACACCTGGGATCAGTATCACCAACACTCACCGTGACGGAGTCTGCCGTTCCTCCGCACGTGGGATCAGTATCACCAACACTCACCGTGACAGAGTCTGCCGTTCCCCCACACCTGGGATCAGTATCACCAACACTCACCGTGACAGAGTCTGCCATTCCTCCGCACGTGGGATCAGTATCACCAACACTCACCGTGACAGAGTCTGCCTTTCCTCCAGACCTGGGATCAGTATCACCAACACTCACCGTGACAGTGTCTGCCATTCCTCCACACCTGGGATCAGTATCACCAACACTCACCGTGACAGAGTCTGCCGTTCCTCCACACCTGGGATCAGTATCACCAACACTCACCGTGACAGAGTCTGCCTTTCCTTCACACCTGGGATCAGTATCACCAACACTCACCGTGACAGAGTCTGCCGTTCCTCCACACCTGGGATCAGTATCACCTACACTCACCGTGACAGAGTCTGCCGTTCCTCCACACCTGGGATCAGTATCACCAACAGTCATCGTGACAGAGTCTGCCGTTCCTCCACACCTGGGATCAGTATCACCAACAGTCACCGTGACAGTGTCTGCCGTTACTCCGCACGTGGGATCAGTATCACCAACACTCACCGTGACAGAGTCTGCCGTTCCTCCACACCTGTGTTCAGTATCACCAACACTCACCGTGACAGAGTCTGCCGTTTCTCCCCACCTGGGATCAGTATCACCAACACTCACCGTGACAGAGTCTGCCGTTTCTCCACACCTGGGATCAGTATCACCAACACTCACCGTGACAGAGTCTGCCGTTCCCTCACACCTGGGATCAGTATCACCAACACTCACCGTGACAGAGTCTGCCGTTCCTCCACACCAGGGATCAGTGTCACCAACACTCACTGTGACAGAGTCTGCCGTTTCTCCACACCTGGGATCAGTATCACCAACACTCACCGTGACAGAGTCTGCCGTTCCCCCACACCTGGGTCGAGTCGTCACCAACACTCACCGTGACAGAGTCTGCCGTTCCTCCACACCTGGGATCAGTATCACCAACACTCACCGTGACAGAGTCTGCCGTTCCTCCACACCTGGGATCAGTATCACCTACACTCACCGTGACAGAGTCTGCCGTTCCCTCACACCTGGGATCAGTATCACCAACACTCACCGTGACAGTGTCTGCCGTTCCTCCACACCTGCGATCAGTATCACCAACACTCACCGTGACAGAGTCTGCCGTTCCTCCACACCTGGGATCAGTATCACCAACACTCACCGTGACAGAGTCTGCCGTTCCTCCACACCTGTGTTCAGTATCACCAACACTCACCGTGACAGAGTCGGCCGTTCCTCCACACCTGGGATCAGTATCACCAACACTCACCGTGACAGAGTCTGCCGTTCCTCCTCACCTGGGATCGGTATGACCACACAGTCACGGTGACAGAGTCTGCAGTTCCTCCACACCTGGGTCGAGTCGTCACCAACACTCACCGTGACAGAGTCTGCCGTTCCTCCTCACCTGGGATCGGTATGACCACACAGTCACGGTGACAGAGTCTGCCGTTCCTCCACACCTGGGATCAGTATCACCAACACTCACCGTGACAGATTCTGCCGTTCCTCCTCACCTGGGATCGGTATGACCACACAGTCACGGTGACAGAGTCTGCCGTTCCTCCACACCTGGGTTCAGTATAACCAACACTCACCGTGACAGTGTCTGCCGTTCCTCCACACCTGGGATCAGTATCACCAACACTCACCGTTACAGAGTCTGCCGTTCCTCCACACCTGGGTTCAGTATCACCAACTCTCACCGTGACAGAGTCTGCTGTTCCTCCCCACCTGGGATCAGTATCACCAACACTCACCGTGACAGAGTCTGCCGTTCCTCCACACCTGGGATCAGTGTCACCAACACTCACCGTGACAGAGTCTGCCGTTCCTCCACACCTGGGATCAGTGTCACCAACACGCACCGTGACAGAGTCTGCCGTTCCTCCACACCTGGGATCAGTATCACCAACACTCACCGTGACAGAGTCTGCCGTTCCTCCACACCTGGGATCAGTATCACCAACATTCACCGTGACAGAGTCTGCCGTTCCCTCACACCTGGGATCAGTATCACCAACACCCACCGTGACAGAGTCTGCCGTTCCTCCACACCTGGGATCAGTATCACCAACACTCACCGTGACAGTGTCTGCCGTTCCTCCACACCTGCGATCAGTATCACCAACGCTCACCGTGACAGAGGCTGCCGTTCCTCCACACCTGCGATCAGTATCACCAACACTCACCGTGACAGAGTCTGCCGTTCCCTCACACCTGGGATCAGTATCACCAACACTCACCGTGACAGTGTCTGCCGTTCCTCCACACCTGCGATCAGTATCACCAACACTCACCGTGACAGAGTCTGCCGTTCCTCCACACCTGGGATCAGTATCACCAACACTCACCGTGACAGAGTCTGCCGTTCCTCCACACCTGTGTTCAGTATCACCAACACTCACCGTGACAGAGTCGGCCGTTCCTCCACACCTGGGATCAGTATCACCAACACTCACCGTGACAGAGTCTGCCGTTCCTCCTCACCTGGGATCGGTATGACCACACAGTCACGGTGACAGAGTCTGCCGTTCCTCCACACCTGGGTCGAGTCGTCACCAACACTCACCGTGACAGAGTCTGCCGTTCCTCCTCACCTGGGATCGGTATGACCACACAGTCACGGTGACAGAGTCTGCCGTTCCTCCACACCTGGGATCAGTATCACCAACACTCACCGTGACAGAGTCTGCCGTTCCTCCTCACCTGGGATCGGTATGACCACACAGTCACGGTGACAGAGTCTGCCGTTCCTCCACACCTGGGTTCAGTATCACCAACACTCACCGTGACAGTGTCTGCCGTTCCTCCACACCTGGGATCAGTATCACCAACACTCACCGTGACAGAGTCTGCCATTCCTCCACACCTGGGATCAGTATCACCAAAACTCACCGTGACAGAGTCTGCCGTTCCTCCACACCTGGGATCAGTATCACCAACACTCACCGTGACAGAGTCTGCCGTTCCTCCGCACGTGGGATCAGTATCACCAACACTCACCGTGACAGAGTCTGCCGTTCCTCCACACCTGGGATCAGTATCACCAACACTCACCGTTACAGAGTCTGCCGTTCCACCACACCTGGGATCAGTATCACCAACACTCACCGTGACAGAGTCTGCCGTTCCTCCACACCTGGGATCAGTATCACCAACTCTCACCGTGACAGAGTCTGCTGTTCCTCCCCACCTGGGATCAGTATCACCAACACTCACCGTGACAGAGTCTGCCGTTCCTCCACACCTGGGATCAGTGTCACCAACACTCACCGTGACAGAGTCTGCCGTTCCTCCACACCTGGGATCAGTGTCACCAACACTCACCGTGACAGAGTCTGCCGTTCCTCCACACCTGGGATCAGTGTCACCAACACTCACCGTGACAGAGTCTGCCGTTCCTCCACACCTGGGATCAGTATCACCAACATTCACCGTGACAGAGTCTGCCGTTCCCTCACACCTGGGATCAGTATCACCAACACCCACCGTGACAGAGTCTGCCGTTCCTCCACACCTGGGATCAGTATCACCAACACTCACCGTGACAGTGTCTGCCGTTCCTCCACACCTGCGATCAGTATCACCAACACTCACCGTGACAGAGTCTGCCGTTCCTCCACACCTGGGATCAGTATCACCAACTCTCACCGTGACAGAGTCTGCCGTTCCCTCACACCTGGGATCAGTATCACCAACACTCACCGTGACAGAGTCTGCCGTTCCTCCACACCTGGGATCAGTATCACCAACACTCACCGTGACAGAGTCTGCCGTTCCTCCTCACCTGGGATCAGTATCACCTACACTCACCGTGACAGAGTCTGCCGTTCCTCCACACCTGGGATCAGTATCACCAACACCCACCGTGACAGAGTCTGCCGTTCCTCCACACCTGGGATCAGTATCACCAACACTCACCGTGACAGTGTCTGCCGTTCCTCCACACCTGCGATCAGTATCACCAACGCTCACCGTGACAGAGGCTGCCGTTCCTCCACACCTGCGATCAGTATCACCAACACTCACCGTGACAGAGTCTGCCGTTCCCTCACACCTGGGATCAGTATCACCAACACTCACCGTGACAGTGTCTGCCGTTCCTCCACACCTGCGATCAGTATCACCAACACTCACCGTGACAGAGTCTGCCGTTCCTCCACACCTGGGATCAGTATCACCAACACTCACCGTGACAGAGTCTGCCGTTCCTCCACACCTGTGTTCAGTATCACCAACACTCACCGTGACAGAGTCGGCCGTTCCTCCACACCTGGGATCAGTATCACCAACACTCACCGTGACAGAGTCTGCCGTTCCTCCTCACCTGGGATCGGTATGACCACACAGTCACGGTGACAGAGTCTGCCGTTCCTCCACACCTGGGTCGAGTCGTCACCAACACTCACCGTGACAGAGTCTGCCGTTCCTCCTCACCTGGGATCGGTATGACCACACAGTCACGGTGACAGAGTCTGCCGTTCCTCCACACCTGGGATCAGTATCACCAACACTCACCGTGACAGAGTCTGCCGTTCCTCCTCACCTGGGATCGGTATGACCACACAGTCACGGTGACAGAGTCTGCCGTTCCTCCACACCTGGGTTCAGTATCACCAACACTCACCGTGACAGTGTCTGCCGTTCCTCCACACCTGGGATCAGTATCACCAACACTCACCGTGACAGAGTCTGCCATTCCTCAACACCTGGGATCAGTATCACCAAAACTCACCGTGACAGAGTCTGCCGTTCCTCCACACCTGGGATCAGTATCACCAACACTCACCGTGACAGAGTCTGCCGTTCCTCCGCACGTGGGATCAGTATCACCAACACTCACCGTGACAGAGTCTGCCGTTCCTCCACACCTGGGATCAGTATCACCAACACTCACCGTTACAGAGTCTGCCGTTCCACCACACCTGGGATCAGTATCACCAACACTCACCGTGACAGAGTCTGCCGTTCCTCCACACCTGGGATCAGTATCACCAACTCTCACCGTGACAGAGTCTGCTGTTCCTCCCCACCTGGGATCAGTATCACCAACACTCACCGTGACAGAGTCTGCCGTTCCTCCACACCTGGGATCAGTGTCACCAACACTCACCGTGACAGAGTCTGCCGTTCCTCCACACCTGGGATCAGTGTCACCAACACTCACCGTGACAGAGTCTGCCGTTCCTCCACACCTGGGATCAGTGTCACCAACACTCACCGTGACAGAGTCTGCCGTTCCTCCACACCTGGGATCAGTATCGCCAACATTCACCGTGACAGAGTCTGCCGTTCCCTCACACCTGGGATCAGTATCACCAACACCCACCGTGACAGAGTCTGCCGTTCCTCCACACCTGGGATCAGTATCACCAACACTCACCGTGACAGTGTCTGCCGTTCCTCCACACCTGCGATCAGTATCACCAACACTCACCGTGACAGAGTCTGCCGTTCCTCCACACCTGGGATCAGTATCACCAACTCTCACCGTGACAGAGTCTGCCGTTCCCTCACACCTGGGATCAGTATCACCAACACTCACCGTGACAGAGTCTGCCGTTCCTCCTCACCTGGGATCAGTATCACCTACACTCACCGTGACAGAGTCTGCCGTTCCTCCACACCTGGGATCAGTATCACCAACACTCACCGTGACAGAGTCTGCCGTTCCCTCACACCTGGGATCAGTATCACCAACACTCACCGTGACAGAGTCTGCCGTTCCCTCACACCTGGGATCAGTATCACCAACACTCACCGTGACAGTGTCTGCCATTCCTCCACACCTGGGATCAGTATCACCAACACTCACCGTGACAGAGTCTGCCGTTCCTCCTCACCTGGGATCAGTATCACCTACACTCACCGTGACAGAGTCTGCCGTTCCTCCTCACCTGGGATCAGTATCACCTACACTCACCGTGACAGAGTCTGCCGTTCCTCCACACCTGGGATCAGTATCACCAACACTCACCGTGACAGTGTCTGCCGTTCCTCCACACCTGGGATCAGTATCACCAACTCTCACCGTGACAGAGTCTGCCGTTCCTCCTCACCTGGGATCAGTATCACCAACACTCACCGTGACAGTGTCTGCCGTTCCTCCACACCTGAGATCAGTATCACCAACACTCACGGTGACAGAGTCTGCCGTTCCTCCACACCTGGGATCAGTATCACCAACACTCACCGTGACAGAGTCTGCCGTTCCCTCACACCTGGGATCAGTATCACCAACACTCACCGTGACAGAGTCTGCCGTTTCTCCACACCTGGGATCAGTATCACCAACACTCACCGTGACAGAGTCTGCCGTTCCCCCACACCTGGGATCAGTATAACCAACACTCTCCGTGACAGAGTCTGCCGTTCCTCCACACCTGGGATCAGTATCACCAACACTCACCGTGACAGAGTCTGCCGTTCCTCCTCACCTGGGATCAGTATCACCAACACTCACCGTGACAGAGTCTGCCGTTCCTCCACACCTGGGATCAGTATCACCAACACTCACCGTGACAGACTCTGCCGTTCCTCCACACCTGGGATCAGTATCACCAACACTCACCGTGACAGAGTCTGCCGTTCCTCCTCACCTGGGATCAGTATCACCTACACTCACCGTGACAGAGTCTGCCGTTCCTCCTCACCTGGGATCAGTATCACCTACACTCACCGTGACAGAGTCTGCCGTTCCTCCACACCTGGGATCAGTATCACCAACACTCACCGTGACAGAGTCTGCCGTTCCTCCACACCTGGGATCAGTATCACCAACTCTCACCGTGACAGAGTCTGCCGTTCCTCCTCACCTGGGATCAGTATCACCAACACTCACCGTGACAGTGTCTGCCGTTCCTCCACACCTGGGATCAGTATCACCAACACTCACGGTGACAGAGTCTGCCGTTCCTCCACACCTGGGATCAGTATCACCAACACTCACCGTGACAGAGTCTGCCGTTCCCTCACACCTGGGATCAGTATCACCAACACTCACCGTGACAGAGTCTGCCGTTTCTCCACACCTGGGATCAGTATCACCAACACTCACCGTGACAGAGTCTGCCGTTCCCCCACACCTGGGATCAGTATAACCAACACTCTCCGTGACAGAGTCTGCCGTTCCCCCACACCTGGGATCAGTATCACCAACACTCACCGTGACAGAGTCTGCCGTTCCTCCACACCTGGGATCAGTATCACCAACACTCACCGTGACAGAGTCTGCCGTTCCTCCACACCTGGGATCAGTATCACCAACACTCACCGTGACAGAGTCGGCCGTTCCTCCACACCTGGGATCAGTATCACCAACACTCACCGTGACAGAGTCTGCCGTTCCCCCACACCTGGGATCAGTATCACCAACACTCACCGTGACAGAGTCTGCCGTTCCTCCACACCTGGGATCAGTGTCACCAACACTCACCGTGACAGAGTCTGCCGTTCCTCCACACCTGGGATCAGTATCACCAACATTCACCGTGACAGAGTCTGCCGTTCCCTCACACCTGGGATCAGTATCACCAACACCCACCGTGACAGAGTCTGCCGTTCCTCCACACCTGGGATCAGTATCACCAACACTCACCGTGACAGTGTCTGCCGTTCCTCCACACCTGCGATCAGTATCACCAACACTCACCGTGACAGAGTCTGCCGTTCCTCCACACCTGGGATCAGTATCACCAACTCTCACCGTGACAGAGTCTGCCGTTCCCTCACACCTGGGATCAGTATCACCAACACTCACCGTGACAGAGTCTGCCGTTCCTCCTCACCTGGGATCAGTATCACCTACACTCACCGTGACAGAGTCTGCCGTTCCTCCACACCTGGGATCAGTATCACCAACACTCACCGTGACAGAGTCTGCCGTTCCCTCACACCTGGGATCAGTATCACCAACACTCACCGTGACAGAGTCTGCCGTTCCCTCACACCTGGGATCAGTATCACCAACACTCACCGTGACAGTGTCTGCCATTCCTCCACACCTGGGATCAGTATCACCAACACTCACCGTGACAGAGTCTGCCGTTCCTCCACACCTGGGATCAGTATCACCAACACTCACCGTGACAGAGTCTGCCGTTCCTCCTCACCTGGGATCAGTATCACCAACACTCACCGTGACAGAGTCTGCCGTTCCTCCACACCTGGGATCAGTATCACCAACACTCACCGTGACAGAGTCTGCCGTTCCTCCACACCTGGGATCAGTATCACCAACACTCACCGTGACAGAGTCTGCCGTTCCTCCTCACCTGGGATCAGTATCACCTACACTCACCGTGACAGAGTCTGCCGTTCCTCCTCACCTGGGATCAGTATCACCTACACTCACCGTGACAGAGTCTGCCGTTCCTCCACACCTGGGATCAGTATCACCAACACTCACCGTGACAGTGTCTGCCGTTCCTCCACACCTGGGATCAGTATCACCAACTCTCACCGTGACAGAGTCTGCCGTTCCTCCTCACCTGGGATCAGTATCACCAACACTCACCGTGACAGTGTCTGCCGTTCCTCCACACCTGAGATCAGTATCACCAACACTCACGGTGACAGAGTCTGCCGTTCCTCCACACCTGGGATCAGTATCACCAACACTCACCGTGACAGAGTCTGCCGTTCCCTCACACCTGGGATCAGTATCACCAACACTCACCGTGACAGAGTCTGCCGTTTCTCCACACCTGGGATCAGTATCACCAACACTCACCGTGACAGAGTCTGCCGTTCCCCCACACCTGGGATCAGTATAACCAACACTCTCCGTGACAGAGTCTGCCGTTCCTCCACACCTGGGATCAGTATCACCAACACTCACCGTGACAGAGTCTGCCGTTCCTCCTCACCTGGGATCAGTATCACCAACACTCACCGTGACAGAGTCTGCCGTTCCTCCACACCTGGGATCAGTATCACCAACACTCACCGTGACAGAGTCTGCCGTTCCTCCACACCTGGGATCAGTATCACCAACACTCACCGTGACAGAGTCTGCCGTTCCTCCTCACCTGGGATCAGTATCACCTACACTCACCGTGACAGAGTCTGCCGTTCCTCCTCACCTGGGATCAGTATCACCTACACTCACCGTGACAGAGTCTGCCGTTCCTCCACACCTGGGATCAGTATCACCAACACTCACCGTGACAGAGTCTGCCGTTCCTCCACACCTGGGATCAGTATCACCAACTCTCACCGTGACAGAGTCTGCCGTTCCTCCTCACCTGGGATCAGTATCACCAACACTCACCGTGACAGTGTCTGCCGTTCCTCCACACCTGGGATCAGTATCACCAACACTCACGGTGACAGAGTCTGCCGTTCCTCCACACCTGGGATCAGTATCACCAACACTCACCGTGACAGAGTCTGCCGTTCCCTCACACCTGGGATCAGTATCACCAACACTCACCGTGACAGAGTCTGCCGTTTCTCCACACCTGGGATCAGTATCACCAACACTCACCGTGACAGAGTCTGCCGTTCCCCCACACCTGGGATCAGTATAACCAACACTCTCCGTGACAGAGTCTGCCGTTCCCCCACACCTGGGATCAGTATCACCAACACTCACCGTGACAGAGTCTGCCGTTCCTCCTCACCTGGGATCGGTATCACCACACAGTCACGGTGACAGAGTCTGCCGTTCCTCCACACCTGGGATCAGTATCACCAACACTTACCGTGACAGAGTCTGCCGTTCCCCCACACCTGGGATCAGTATCACCAACACTCACCGTGACAGAGTCTGCCGTTCCTCCACACCTGGGATCAGTATCACCAACTCTCACCGTGACAGAGTCTGCCGTTCCTCCACACCTGGGATCAGTATCACCAACACTCACCGTGACAGAGTCGGCCGTTCCTCCACACCTGGGATCAGTATCACCAACACTCACCGTGACAGAGTCTGCCGTTCCCCCACACCTGGGATCAGTATCACCAACACTCACCGTGACAGAGTCTGCCGTTCCTCCTCACCTGGGATCGGTATCACCACACAGTCACGGTGACAGAGTCTGCCGTTCCTCCACACCTGGGTCGAGTCGTCACCAACACTCACCGTGACAGAGTTTGCCGTTCCTCCTCACCTGGGATCGGTATGACCACACAGTCACGGTGACAGAGTCTGCCGTTCCTCCACACCTGGGATCAGTATCACCAACACTCACCGTGACAGAGTCTGCCGTTCCTCCACACCTGGGATCAGTATCACCAACACTCACCGTGACAGTGTCTGCCGTTCCTCCACACCTGGGATCAGTATCACCAACACTCACCGTGACAGAGTCTACCGTTCCCCCACACCTGGGATCAGTATCACCAACACTCATCGTGACAGAGTCTGCCGTTCCTCCACACCTGGGATCAGTATCACCAACACTCATCGTGACAGAGTCTGCCGTTCCTCCACACCTGGGTTCAGTATCACCAACACTCACCGTGACAGAGTCTGCCGTTCCTCCACACCTGGGATCAGTATCACCTACACTCACCGTGACAGAGTCTACCGTTCCCCCACACCTGGGATCAGTATCACCAACACTCACCGTGACAGAGTCGGCCGTTCCTCCACACCTGGGATCAGTATCACCAACACTCACCGTGACAGAGTCTGCCGTTCCCCCACACCTGGGATCAGTATCACCAACACTCACCGTGACCGAGTCTGCCGTTCCTCCACACCTGGGATCAGTATCACCAACACTCACCGTGACAGAGTCTGCCGTTCCTCCTCACCTGGGATCAGTATCACCAACACTCACCGTGACAGTGTCTGCCGTTCCTCCACACCTGGGATCAGTATCACCAACACTCACGGTGACAGAGTCTGCCGTTCCTCCACACCTGGGATCAGTATCACCAACACTCACCGTGACAGAGTCTGCCGTTCCCTCACACCTGGGATCAGTATCACCAACACTCACCGTGACAGAGTCTGCCGTTTCTCCACACCTGGGATCAGTATCACCAACACTCACCGTGACAGAGTCTGCCGTTCCCCCACACCTGGGATCAGTATAACCAACACTCTCCGTGACAGAGTCTGCCGTTCCCCCACACCTGGGATCAGTATCACCAACACTCACCGTGACAGAGTCTGCCGTTCCTCCACACCTGGGATCAGTATCACCAACACTCACCGTGACAGAGTCTGCCGTTCCTCCACACCTGGGATCAGTATCACCAACACTCACCGTGACAGAGTCGGCCGTTCCTCCACACCTGGGATCAGTATCACCAACACTCACCGTGACAGAGTCTGCCGTTCCCCCACACCTGGGATCAGTATCACCAACACTCACCGTGACAGAGTCTGCCGTTCCTCCTCACCTGGGATCGGTATCACCACACAGTCACGGTGACAGAGTCTGCCGTTCCTCCACACCTGGGATCAGTATCACCAACACTCACCGTGACAGAGTCTGCCGTTCCCCCACACCTGGGATCAGTATCACCAACACTCACCGTGACAGAGTCTGCCGTTCCTCCACACCAGGGATCAGTATCACCAACACTCACCGTGACAGAGTCTGCCGTTCCTCCACACCTGGGATCAGTATCACCAACACTCACCGTGACAGAGTCGGCCGTTCCTCCACACCTGGGATCAGTATCACCAACACTCACCGTGACAGAGTCTGCCGTTCCCCCACACCTGGGATCAGTATCACCAACACTCACCGTGACAGAGTCTGCCGTTCCTCCTCACCTGGGATCGGTATCACCACACAGTCACGGTGACAGAGTCTGCCGTTCCTCCACACCTGGGTCGAGTCGTCACCAACACTCACCGTGACAGAGTTTGCCGTTCCTCCTCACCTGGGATCGGTATGACCACACAGTCACGGTGACAGAGTCTGCCGTTCCTCCACACCTGGGATCAGTATCACCAACACTCACCGTGACAGAGTCTGCCGTTCCTCCACACCTGGGATCAGTATCACCAACACTCACCGTGACAGTGTCTGCCGTTCCTCCACACCTGGGATCAGTATCACCAACACTCACCGTGACAGAGTCTACCGTTCCCCCACACCTGGGATCAGTATCACCAACACTCACCGTGACAGAGTCTGCCTTTCCTCCAGACCTGGGATCAGTATCACCAACACTCACCGTGACAGTGTCTGCCATTCCTCCACACCTGGGATCAGTATCACCAACACTCACCGTGACAGAGTCTGCCGTTCCTCCACACCTGGGATCAGTATCACCAACACTCACCGTGACAGAGTCTGCCTTTCCTTCACACCTGTGATCAGTATCACCAACACTCACCGTGACAGAGTCTGCCGTTCCTCCACACCTGGGATCAGTATCACCAACACTCATCGTGACAGAGTCTGCCGTTCCTCCACACCTGGGATCAGTATCACCAACAGTCACCGTGACAGTGTCTGCCGTTACTCCGCACGTGGGATCAGTATCACCAACACTCACCGTGACAGAGTCTGCCGTTCCTCCACACCTGTGTTCAGTATCACCAACACTCACCGTGACAGAGTCTGCCGTTTCTCCCCACCTGGGATCAGTATCACCAACACTCACCGTGACAGAGTCTGCCGTTTCTCCACACCTGGGATCAGTATCACCAACACTCACCGTGACAGAGTCTGCCGTTCCTCCACACCAGGGATCAGTGTCACCAACACTCACTGTGACAGAGTCTGCCGTTTCTCCACACCTGGGATCAGTATCACCAACACTCACCGTGACAGAGTCTGCCGTTCCCCCACACCTGGGTCGAGTCGTCACCAACACTCACCGTGACAGAGTCTGCCGTTCCTCCACACCTGGGATCAGTATCACCAACACTCACCGTGACAGAGTCTGCCGTTCCTCCACACCTGGGATCAGTATCACCTACACTCACCGTGACAGAGTCTGCCGTTCCCTCACACCTGGGATCAGTATCACCAACACTCACCGTGACAGTGTCTGCCGTTCCTCCACACCTGCGATCAGTATCACCAACACTCACCGTGACAGAGTCTGCCGTTCCTCCACACCTGGGATCAGTATCACCAACACTCACCGTGACAGAGTCTGCCGTTCCTCCACACCTGTGTTCAGTATCACCAACACTCACCGTGACAGAGTCGGCCGTTCCTCCACACCTGGGATCAGTATCACCAACACTCACCGTGACAGAGTCTGCCGTTTCTCCACACCTGGGATCAGTATCACCAACACTCACCGTGACAGAGTCTGCCGTTCCTCCACACCTGGGATCAGTATCACCAACAGTCACCGTGACAGTGTCTGCCGTTCCCCCACACCTGGGATCAGTATCACCAACACTCACCGTGACAGAGTCTGCCGTTCCTCCTCACCTGGGATCGGTATGACCACACAGTCACGGTGACAGAGTCTGCCGTTCCTCCACACCTGGGTCGAGTCGTCACCAACACTCACCGTGACAGAGTCTGCCGTTCCTCCTCACCTGGGATCGGTATGACCACACAGTCACGGTGACAGAGTCTGCCGTTCCTCCACACCTGGGATCAGTATCACCAACACTCACCGTGACAGAGTCTGCCGTTCCTCCTCACCTGGGATCGGTATGACCACACAGTCACGGTGACAGAGTCTGCCGTTCCTCCACACCTGGGTTCAGTATCACCAACACTCACCGTGACAGTGTCTGCCGTTCCTCCACACCTGGGATCAGTATCACCAACACTCACCGTTACAGAGTCTGCCGTTCCTCCACACCTGGGATCAGTATCACCTACACTCACCGTGACAGAGTCTGCCGTTCCTCCACACCTGGGATCAGTATCACCAACACTCACCGTGACAGAGTCTGCCGTTCCTCCACACCTGGGATCAGTATCACCAACACTCACCGTGACAGTGTCTGCCGTTCCTCCACACCTGGGATCAGTATCACCAACACTCACCGTGACAGAGTCTGCCGTTCCTCCACACCTGGGATCAGTATCACCAACACTCACCGTGACAGTGTCTGCCGTTCCTCCACACCTGGGATCAGTATCACCAACACTCACCGTGACAGAGTCTGCCGTTCCCCCACACCTGGGATCAGTATCACCAACACTCACCGTGACAGAGTCTGCCGTTCCTCCACACCTGGGATCAGTATCACCAACACTCACCGTGACAGTGTCTGCCGTTCCTCCACACCTGTGATCAGTATCACCTACCCTCACCGTGACAGAGTCTGCCGTTCCTCCACACCTGGGATCAGTATCACCAACACTCACCGTGACAGTGTCTGCCGTTCCCCCACACCTGGGATCAGTATCACCTACACTCACCGTGACAGAGTCTGCCATTCCTCCACACCTGGGATCAGTATCACCAACACTCACCGTGACAGTATCTGCCGTTCCTCCACACCTGGGATCAGTATCAGCAACACTCACCGTGACAGAGTCTACCGTTCCTTCACACCTGGGATCAGTATCACCAACATTCACCGTGACAGAGTCTGCCGTTCCTCCACACCTGGGATCAGTATCACCAACACTCACCGTGACGGAGTCTGCCGTTCCTCCGCACGTGGGATCAGTATCACCAACACTCACCGTGACAGAGTCTGCCGTTCCCCCACACCTGGGATCAGTATCACCAACACTCACCGTGACAGTGTCTGCCGTTCCTCCACACCTGCGATCAGTATCACCAACACTCACCGTGACAGAGTCTGCCGTTCCTCCACACCTGGGATCAGTATCACCAACACTCACCGTGACAGAGTCTGCCGTTCCTCCACACCTGTGTTCAGTATCACCAACACTCACCGTGACAGAGTCGGCTGTTCCTCCACACCTGGGATCAGTATCACCAACACTCACCGTGACAGAGGCTGCCGTTTCTCCACACCTGGGATCAGTATCACCAACACTCACCGTGACAGAGTCTACCGTTCCCCCACACCTGGGATCAGTATCACCAACACTCACCGTGACGGAGTCTGCCGTTCCTCCGCACGTGGGATCAGTATCACCAACACTCACCGTGACAGAGTCTGCCGTTCCCCCACACCTGGGATCAGTATCACCAACACTCACCGTGACAGAGTCTGCCGTTCCCCCACACCAGGGATCAGTGTCACCAACACTCACCGTGACAGAGTCTGCCGTTCCCCCACACCTGGGATCAGTATCACCAACACTCACCGTGACAGAGTCTGCCGTTCCTCCTCACCTGGGTTCAGTATCACCAACACTCACCGTGACAGAGTCTGCCGTTCCTCCTCACCTGGGATCAGTATCACCTACACTCACCGTGACAGAGTCTACCGTTCCCCCACACCTGGGATCAGTATCACCAACAGTCACGGTGACAGAGTCGGCCGTTCCTCCACACCTGGGTCGAGTCGTCACCAACACTCACCGTGACAGAGTCTGCCGTTCCTCCACACCTGGGATCAGTATAACCAACACTCACCGTGACAGAGTCTGCCGTTCCTCCTCACCTGGGATCAGTATCACCTACACTCACCGTGACAGAGTCTACCGTTCCCCCACACCTGGGATCAGTATCACCAACAGTCACCGTGACAGAGTCTGCCGTTCCTCCACACCTGGGATCAGTATCACCTACACTCACCGTGACAGAGTCTGCCGTTCCTCCTCACCTGGGATCAGTATCACCTACACTCACCGTGACAGAGTCTGCCGTTCCCTCACACCTGGGATCAGTATCACCAACACTCACCGTGACAGTGTCTGTCGTTCCTCCACACCTGGGATCAGTATCACCAACACTCACCGTGACAGAGTCTGCCGTTCCTCCGCACCTGGGATCAGTATCACCAACACTCACCGTGACAGAGTCTGCCGTTCCTCCACACCTGTGTTCAGTATCACCAACACTCACCGTGACAGAGTCGGCCGTTCCTCCACACCTGGGATCAGTATCACCAACACTCACCGTGACAGAGTCTGCCGTTCCTCCTCACCTGGGATCGGTATCACCACACAGTCACGGTGACAGAGTCTGCCGTTCCTCCACACCTGGGTCGAGTCGTCACCAACACTCACCGTGACAGAGTTTGCCGTTCCTCCGCACCTGGGATCAGTATCACCAACACTCACCGTGACAGAGTCTGCCGTTCCTCCGCACCTGGGATCAGTATCACCAACACTCACCGTGACAGAGTCTGCCGTTCCTCCACACCTGGGATCAGTATCACCTACACTCACCGTGACAGAGTCTACCGTTCCCCCACACCTGGGATCAGTATCACCAACACTCACCGTGACGGAGTCTGCCGTTCCTCCGCACGTGGGATCAGTATCACCAACACTCACCGTGACAGAGTCTGCCGTTCCCCCACACCTGGGATCAGTATCACCAACACTCACCGTGACAGAGTCTGCCGTTCCTCCACACCTGGGATCAGTATCACCAACACTCACCGTGACAGAGTCTGCCGTTCCCCCACACCTGGGATCAGTATCACCAACAGTCACCGTGACAGAGTCTGCCTTTCCTCCACACCTGGGATCAGTATCACCAACACTCACCGTGACAGAGTCTGCCGTTCCTCCACACCTGGGATCAGTATCACCAACACTCACCGTGACAGAGTCTGCCGTTCCCTCACACCTGGGATCAGTATCACCAACACTCACCGTGACAGAGTCTGCCGTTCCTATACACCTGGGATCTGTATCACCAACACTCACCGTGACAGAGTCTGCCATTCCTCCACACCTGGGATCAGTATCACCAACACTCATCGTGACAGAGTCTGCCGTTCCTCCACACCTGGGATCAGTATCACCAACACTCACCGTGACAGAGTCTGCCGTTCCTCCACACCTGGGATCAGTATCACCAACACTCATCGTGACAGAGTCTGCCGTTCCTCCACACCTGGGATCAGTATCACCAACACTCATCGTGACAGTGTCTGCCGTTCCTCCACACCTGGGATCAGTATCACCAACAGTCACCGTGACAGTGTCTGCCGTTACTCCGCACGTGGGATCAGTATCACCAACACTCACCGTGACAGAGTCTGCCGTTCCTCCACACCTGTGTTCAGTATCACCAACACTCACCGTGACAGAGTCGGCCGTTCCTCCACACCTGGGTTCAGTATCACCTACACTCACCGTGACAGTGTCTGCCGTTCCCCCACACCTGGGATCAGTATCACCAACACTCACCGTGACAGAGTCGGCCGTTCCTCCACACCTGGGATCAGTATCACCAACACTCACCGTGACAGAGTCTGCCGTTCCTCCACACCTGGGATCAGTATCACCAACACTCACCGTGACAGAGTCTGCTGTTCCTCCCCACCTGTGATCAGTATCACCAACACTCACCGTGACAGAGTCTGCCGTTTCTCCACACCTGGGATCAGTATCACCAACACTCACCGTGACAGAGTCTGCTGTTCCTGTTCACCTGGGATCAGTATCACCAACACTCACCGTGACAGAGTTTGCCGTTCCTCCTCACCTGGGATCGGTATGACCACACAGTCACGGTGACAGAGTCTGCCGTTCCTCCACACCTGGGATCAGTATCACCAACACTCACCGTGACAGAGTCTGCCGTTCCTCCACAACTGGGATCAGTATCACCAACACTCACCGTGACAGAGTCTGCCGTTCCCTCACACCTGGGATCAGTATCACCAACACCCACCGTGACAGAGTCTGCCATTCCTCCGCACGTGGGATCAGTATCACCAACACTCACCGTGACAGAGTCTGCCGTTCCTCCGCACCTGGGATCAGTATCACCAACACTCACCGTGACAGAGTCTGCCGTTCCTCCAGACCTGGGATCAGTATCACCAACACTCACCGTGACAGAGTCTGCCGTTCCTCCGCACCTGGGATCAGTATCACCAACACTCACCGTGACAGAGTCTGCCGTTCCTCCACACCTGGGTTCAGTATCACCAACACTCACCGTGACAGAGTCTGCCTTTTCCCCACACCTGGGATCAGTATCACCAACACTCACCGTGACAGAGTCTGCCGTTCCTCCTCACCTGGGATCAGTATCACCAACACTCACCGTGACAGAGTCTGCCGTTCCTCCACACCTGGGATCAGTATCACCAACACTCACCGTGACAGAGTCTGCCGTTCCTCCACACCTGGGATCAGTATCACCAACACTCACCGTGACAGAGTCTGCCGTTCCTCCACACCTGGGATCAGTATCACCAACACTCACCGTGACAGAGTCTGCCGTTCCTCCACACCTGTGATCAGTATCACCAACACTCACCGTGACAGAGTCTGCCGTTCCTCCACACCTGGGATCAGTATCACCAACACTCACCGTGACAGAGTCTGCCGTTCCCTCACACCTGGGATCAGTATCACCAACACTCACCGTGACAGAGTCTGCTGTTCCTCCACACCAGGGATCAGTATCACCAACACTCACCGTGACAGAGTCTGCCGTTCCCTCACACCTGGGATCAGTATCACCAACACTCACCGTGACAGAGTCTGCCGTTCCCACACACCAGGGATCAGTATCACCAACACTCACCGTGACAGAGTCTGCCGTTCCTCCACACCTGGGATCAGTATCACCAACACTCACCGTGACAGAGTCTGCCGTTCCTCCACACCTGGGATCAGTATCACCAACACTCACCGTGACAGAGTCTGCCGTTCCCTCACACCTGGGATCAGTATCACCAACACTCACCGTGACAGAGTCTGCTGTTCCTCCACACCAGGGATCAGTGTCACCAACACTCACCGTGACAGAGTCTGCCGTTCCTCCACACCTGGGATCAGTATCACCAACACTCACCGTGACAGAGTCGGCCGTTCCTCCACACCTGGGATCAGTATCACCAACACTCACCGTGACAGAGTCTGCCGTTCCTCCACACCTGGGATCAGTATCACCAACACTCACCGTGACAGAGTCTGCCGTTCCCTCACACCTGGGATCAGTATCACCAACACTCACCGTGACAGAGTCTGCCGTTTCTCCACACCTGGGATCAGTATCACCAACACTCACCGTGACAGAGTCTGCCGTTCCTCCACACCTGGGATCAGTATCACCAACACTCACCGTGACAGAGTCTGCCGTTCCTCCACACCTGGGATCAGTATCACCTACACTCACCGTGACAGAGTCTGCCGTTCCCTCACACCTGTTATCAGTATCACCAACACTCACCGTGACAGAGTCTGCCGTTCCTCCGCACCTGGGATCAGTATCACCAACACTCACCGTGACAGAGTCTGCCGTTCCTCCACACCTGGGATCAGTATCACCAACACTCACCGTGACAGAGTCTGCCGTTCCTCCACACCTGGGATCAGTATCACCAACACTCACCGTGACAGAGTCTGCTGTTCCCTCACACCTGGGATCAGTATCACCAACACTCACCGTGACAGAGTCTGCCGTTCCTGTTCACCTGGGATCAGTATCACCAACACTCACCGTGACAGAGTCTGCCGTTCCTCCACACCTGGGATCAGTATCACCAACACTCACCGTGACAGAGTCTGCCTTTCCTCCACACCTGGGATCAGAATCACCAACACTCACCGTGACAGTGTCTGCCGTTCCTCCACACCTGCGATCAGTATCACCAACACTCACCGTGACAGAGTCTGCCGTTCCCTCACACCTGGGATCAGTATCACCAACACTCACCGTGACAGAGTCTGCCGTTCCTCCACACCTGCGATCAGTATCACCAACACTCACCGTGACAGAGTCTGCCGTTCCTCCACACCTGGGATCAGTATCACCAACACTCACCGTGACAGAGTCTGCCGTTCCTCCACACCTGTGTTCAGTATCACCAACACTCACCGTGACAGAGTCGGCCGTTCCTCCACACCTGGGATCAGTATCACCAACACTCACCGTGACAGAGTCTGCCGTTTCTCCACACCTGGGATCAGTATCACCAACACTCACCGTGACAGAGTCTGCCGTTCCTCCACACCTGGGATCAGTATCACCAACAGTCACCGTGACAGTGTCTGCCGTTCCCCCACACCTGGGATCAGTATCACCAACACTCACCGTGACAGAGTCTGCCGTTCCTCCTCACCTGGGATCGGTATCACCACACAGTCACGGTGACAGAGTCTGCCGTTCCTCCACACCTGGGTCGAGTCGTCACCAACACTCACCGTGACAGAGTCTGCCGTTCCTCCTCACCTGGGATCGGTATGACCACACAGTCACGGTGACAGAGTCTGCCGTTCCTCCACACCTGGGTCGAGTCGTCACCAACACTCACCGTGACAGAGTCTGCCGTTCCTCCACACCTGGGATCAGTATCACCAACACTCACCGTGACAGAGTCTGCCGTTCCTCCTCACCTGGGATCGGTATCACCACACAGTCACGGTGACAGAGTCTGCCGTTCCTCCACACCTGGGTCGAGTCGTCACCAACACTCACCGTGAAGGAGTCTGCCGTTCCTCCACACCTGGGATCAGTATCACCAACACTCACCGTGACAGAGTCTGCCGTTCCTCCACACCTGGGTTCAGTATCACCAACACTCACCGTGACAGAGTCTGCCGTTCCTCCACACCTGGGTCGAGTTGTCACCAACACTCACAGTGACAGAGTCTGCCGTTCCTCCACACCTGGGATCAGTATCACCTACACTCACCGTGACAGAGTCTGCCATTCCTCCACACCTGGGATCAGTATCACCAACACTCACCGTGACAGAGTCTGCCGTTCCTCCACACCTGGGATCAGTATCACCAACATTCACCGTGACAGTGTCTGCCGTTCCTCCACACCTGGGATCAGTATCACCAACACTCACCGTGACAGAGTCTGCCGTTCCTCCACACCTGGGATCAGTATCACCTACACTCACCGTGACAGAGTCTGCCGTTCCTCCACACCTGGGATCAGTATCACCAACACTCACCGTGACAGAGTCTGCCGTTTCTCCACACCTGGGTTCAGTATCACCTACACTCACCGTGACAGAGTCTGCCGTTCCTCCACACCTGGGATCAGTATCACCAACACTCACCGTGACAGAGTCTGCCGTTCCTCCACACCTGGGATCAGTATCACCAACACTCACCGTGACAGAGTCTGCCGTTCCTCCCCACCTGGGATCAGTATCACCAACACTCACCGTGACAGAGTCTGCCGTTCCTCCACACCTGGGATCAGTGTCACCAACACTCACCGTGACAGAGTCTGCCGTTCCTCCACACCTGGGATCAGTATCACCAACACTCACCGTGACAGAGTCTGCCGTTCCTCCACACCTGGGATCAGTATCACCACACAGTCACGGTGACAGAGTCGGCCGTTCCTCCTCACCTGGGATCGGTATCACCACACAGTCACGGTGACAGAGTCGGCCGTTCCTCCTCACCTGGGATCGGTATCACCACACAGTCACGGTGACAGAGTCGGCCGTTCCTCCACACCTGGGTCGAGTCGTCACCAACACTCACCGTGACAGAGTTTGCCGTTCCTCCGCACCTGGGATCAGTATCACCAACACTCACCGTGACAGAGTCTGCCGTTCCTCCGCACCTGGGATCAGTATCACCAACACTCACCGTGACAGAGTCTGCCGTTCCTCCACACCTGGGATCAGTATCACCTACACTCACCGTGACAGAGTCTACCGTTCCCCCACACCTGGGATCAGTATCACCAACACTCACCGTGACGGAGTCTGCCGTTCCTCCGCACGTGGGATCAGTATCACCAACACTCACCGTGACAGAGTCTGCCGTTCCCCCACACCTGGGATCAGTATCACCAACACTCACCGTGACAGAGTCTGCCGTTCCTCCACACCTGGGATCAGTATCACCAACACTCACCGTGACAGAGTCTGCCGTTCCCCCACACCTGGGATCAGTATCACCAACAGTCACCGTGACAGAGTCTGCCTTTCCTCCACACCTGGGATCAGTATCACCAACACTCACCGTGACAGAGTCTGCCGTTCCTCCACACCTGGGATCAGTATCACCAACACTCACCGTGACAGAGTCTGCCGTTCCCTCACACCTGGGATCAGTATCACCAACACTCACCGTGACAGAGTCTGCCGTTCCTATACACCTGGGATCTGTATCACCAACACTCACCGTGACAGAGTCTGCCATTCCTCCACACCTGGGATCAGTATCACCAACACTCATCGTGACAGAGTCTGCCGTTCCTCCACACCTGGGATCAGTATCACCAACACTCACCGTGACAGAGTCTGCCGTTCCTCCACACCTGGGATCAGTATCACCAACACTCATCGTGACAGAGTCTGCCGTTCCTCCACACCTGGGATCAGTATCACCAACACTCATCGTGACAGTGTCTGCCGTTCCTCCACACCTGGGATCAGTATCACCAACAGTCACCGTGACAGTGTCTGCCGTTACTCCGCACGTGGGATCAGTATCACCAACACTCACCGTGACAGAGTCTGCCGTTCCTCCACACCTGTGTTCAGTATCACCAACACTCACCGTGACAGAGTCGGCCGTTCCTCCACACCTGGGTTCAGTATCACCTACACTCACCGTGACAGTGTCTGCCGTTCCCCCACACCTGGGATCAGTATCACCAACACTCACCGTGACAGAGTCGGCCGTTCCTCCACACCTGGGATCAGTATCACCAACACTCACCGTGACAGAGTCTGCCGTTCCTCCACACCTGGGATCAGTATCACCAACACTCACCGTGACAGAGTCTGCTGTTCCTCCCCACCTGTGATCAGTATCACCAACACTCACCGTGACAGAGTCTGCCGTTTCTCCACACCTGGGATCAGTATCACCAACACTCACCGTGACAGAGTCTGCTGTTCCTGTTCACCTGGGATCAGTATCACCAACACTCACCGTGACAGAGTTTGCCGTTCCTCCTCACCTGGGATCGGTATGACCACACAGTCACGGTGACAGAGTCTGCCGTTCCTCCACACCTGGGATCAGTATCACCAACACTCACCGTGACAGAGTCTGCCGTTCCTCCACAACTGGGATCAGTATCACCAACACTCACCGTGACAGAGTCTGCCGTTCCCTCACACCTGGGATCAGTATCACCAACACCCACCGTGACAGAGTCTGCCATTCCTCCGCACGTGGGATCAGTATCACCAACACTCACCGTGACAGAGTCTGCCGTTCCTCCGCACCTGGGATCAGTATCACCAACACTCACCGTGACAGAGTCTGCCGTTCCTCCAGACCTGGGATCAGTATCACCAACACTCACCGTGACAGAGTCTGCCGTTCCTCCGCACCTGGGATCAGTATCACCAACACTCACCGTGACAGAGTCTGCCGTTCCTCCACACCTGGGTTCAGTATCACCAACACTCACCGTGACAGAGTCTGCCTTTTCCCCACACCTGGGATCAGTATCACCAACACTCACCGTGACAGAGTCTGCCGTTCCTCCTCACCTGGGATCAGTATCACCAACACTCACCGTGACAGAGTCTGCCGTTCCTCCACACCTGGGATCAGTATCACCAACACTCACCGTGACAGAGTCTGCCGTTCCTCCACACCTGGGATCAGTATCACCAACACTCACCGTGACAGAGTCTGCCGTTCCTCCACACCTGGGATCAGTATCACCAACACTCACCGTGACAGAGTCTGCCGTTCCTCCACACCTGTGATCAGTATCACCAACACTCACCGTGACAGAGTCTGCCGTTCCTCCACACCTGGGATCAGTATCACCAACACTCACCGTGACAGAGTCTGCCGTTCCCTCACACCTGGGATCAGTATCACCAACACTCACCGTGACAGAGTCTGCTGTTCCTCCACACCAGGGATCAGTATCACCAACACTCACCGTGACAGAGTCTGCCGTTCCCTCACACCTGGGATCAGTATCACCAACACTCACCGTGACAGAGTCTGCCGTTCCCACACACCAGGGATCAGTATCACCAACACTCACCGTGACAGAGTCTGCCGTTCCTCCACACCTGGGATCAGTATCACCAACACTCACCGTGACAGAGTCTGCCGTTCCTCCACACCTGGGATCAGTATCACCAACACTCACCGTGACAGAGTCTGCCGTTCCCTCACACCTGGGATCAGTATCACCAACACTCACCGTGACAGAGTCTGCTGTTCCTCCACACCAGGGATCAGTGTCACCAACACTCACCGTGACAGAGTCTGCCGTTCCTCCACACCTGGGATCAGTATCACCAACACTCACCGTGACAGAGTCGGCCGTTCCTCCACACCTGGGATCAGTATCACCAACACTCACCGTGACAGAGTCTGCCGTTCCTCCACACCTGGGATCAGTATCACCAACACTCACCGTGACAGAGTCTGCCGTTCCCTCACACCTGGGATCAGTATCACCAACACTCACCGTGACAGAGTCTGCCGTTTCTCCACACCTGGGATCAGTATCACCAACACTCACCGTGACAGAGTCTGCCGTTCCTCCACACCTGGGATCAGTATCACCAACACTCACCGTGACAGAGTCTGCCGTTCCTCCACACCTGGGATCAGTATCACCTACACTCACCGTGACAGAGTCTGCCGTTCCCTCACACCTGTTATCAGTATCACCAACACTCACCGTGACAGAGTCTGCCGTTCCTCCGCACCTGGGATCAGTATCACCAACACTCACCGTGACAGAGTCTGCCGTTCCTCCACACCTGGGATCAGTATCACCAACACTCACCGTGACAGAGTCTGCCGTTCCTCCACACCTGGGATCAGTATCACCAACACTCACCGTGACAGAGTCTGCTGTTCCCTCACACCTGGGATCAGTATCACCAACACTCACCGTGACAGAGTCTGCCGTTCCTGTTCACCTGGGATCAGTATCACCAACACTCACCGTGACAGAGTCTGCCGTTCCTCCACACCTGGGATCAGTATCACCAACACTCACCGTGACAGAGTCTGCCTTTCCTCCACACCTGGGATCAGAATCACCAACACTCACCGTGACAGTGTCTGCCGTTCCTCCACACCTGCGATCAGTATCACCAACACTCACCGTGACAGAGTCTGCCGTTCCCTCACACCTGGGATCAGTATCACCAACACTCACCGTGACAGAGTCTGCCGTTCCTCCACACCTGCGATCAGTATCACCAACACTCACCGTGACAGAGTCTGCCGTTCCTCCACACCTGGGATCAGTATCACCAACACTCACCGTGACAGAGTCTGCCGTTCCTCCACACCTGTGTTCAGTATCACCAACACTCACCGTGACAGAGTCGGCCGTTCCTCCACACCTGGGATCAGTATCACCAACACTCACCGTGACAGAGTCTGCCGTTTCTCCACACCTGGGATCAGTATCACCAACACTCACCGTGACAGAGTCTGCCGTTCCTCCACACCTGGGATCAGTATCACCAACAGTCACCGTGACAGTGTCTGCCGTTCCCCCACACCTGGGATCAGTATCACCAACACTCACCGTGACAGAGTCTGCCGTTCCTCCTCACCTGGGATCGGTATCACCACACAGTCACGGTGACAGAGTCTGCCGTTCCTCCACACCTGGGTCGAGTCGTCACCAACACTCACCGTGACAGAGTCTGCCGTTCCTCCTCACCTGGGATCGGTATGACCACACAGTCACGGTGACAGAGTCTGCCGTTCCTCCACACCTGGGTCGAGTCGTCACCAACACTCACCGTGACAGAGTCTGCCGTTCCTCCACACCTGGGATCAGTATCACCAACACTCACCGTGACAGAGTCTGCCGTTCCTCCTCACCTGGGATCGGTATCACCACACAGTCACGGTGACAGAGTCTGCCGTTCCTCCACACCTGGGTCGAGTCGTCACCAACACTCACCGTGAAGGAGTCTGCCGTTCCTCCACACCTGGGATCAGTATCACCAACACTCACCGTGACAGAGTCTGCCGTTCCTCCACACCTGGGTTCAGTATCACCAACACTCACCGTGACAGAGTCTGCCGTTCCTCCACACCTGGGTCGAGTTGTCACCAACACTCACAGTGACAGAGTCTGCCGTTCCTCCACACCTGGGATCAGTATCACCTACACTCACCGTGACAGAGTCTGCCATTCCTCCACACCTGGGATCAGTATCACCAACACTCACCGTGACAGAGTCTGCCGTTCCTCCACACCTGGGATCAGTATCACCAACATTCACCGTGACAGTGTCTGCCGTTCCTCCACACCTGGGATCAGTATCACCAACACTCACCGTGACAGAGTCTGCCGTTCCTCCACACCTGGGATCAGTATCACCTACACTCACCGTGACAGAGTCTGCCGTTCCTCCACACCTGGGATCAGTATCACCAACACTCACCGTGACAGAGTCTGCCGTTTCTCCACACCTGGGTTCAGTATCACCTACACTCACCGTGACAGAGTCTGCCGTTCCTCCACACCTGGGATCAGTATCACCAACACTCACCGTGACAGAGTCTGCCGTTCCTCCACACCTGGGATCAGTATCACCAACACTCACCGTGACAGAGTCTGCCGTTCCTCCCCACCTGGGATCAGTATCACCAACACTCACCGTGACAGAGTCTGCCGTTCCTCCACACCTGGGATCAGTGTCACCAACACTCACCGTGACAGAGTCTGCCGTTCCTCCACACCTGGGATCAGTATCACCAACACTCACCGTGACAGAGTCTGCCGTTCCTCCACACCTGGGATCAGTATCACCACACAGTCACGGTGACAGAGTCGGCCGTTCCTCCTCACCTGGGATCGGTATCACCACACAGTCACGGTGACAGAGTCGGCCGTTCCTCCTCACCTGGGATCGGTATCACCACACAGTCACGGTGACAGAGTCGGCCGTTCCTCCACACCTGGGTCGAGTCGTCACCAACACTCACCGTGACAGAGTCTGCCGTTCCTCCACACCTGGGATCAGTATCACCAAAACTCACCGTGACAGAGTCTGCCGTTCCTCCGCACCTGGGATCAGTATCACCAACACTCACGGTGACAGAGTCTGCCGTTCCTCCACACCTGGGTTCAGTATCACCAAAACTCACCGTGACAGAGTCTGCCGTTCCTCCACAACTGGGATCAGTATCACCAACACTCACCGTGACAGAGTCTGCCGTTCCTCCACACCTGGGATCAGTATCACCAAAACTCACCGTGACAGAGTCTGCCGTTCCTCCACACCTGGGATCAGTATCACCAAAACTCACCGTGACAGAGTCTGCCGTTCCTCCGCACCTGGGATCAGTATCACCAACACTCACGGTGACAGAGTCTGCCGTTCCTCCACACCTGGGTTCAGTATCACCAAAACTCACCGTGACAGAGTCTGCCGTTCCTCCACAACTGGGATCAGTATCACCAACACTCACCGTGACAGAGTCTGCCGTTCCTCCACACCTGGGATCAGTATCACCAAAACTCACCGTGACAGAGTCTGCCGTTCCTCCACACCTGGGATCAGTATCACCAACACTCACCGTGACAGAGTCTGCCGTTCCTCCACACCTGGGATCAGTATCACCAACACTCACCGTGACAGAGTCTGCCGTTCCTCCACACCTGGGATCGGTATGACCACACAGTCACGGTGACAGAGTCTGCCGTTCCTCCACACCTGGGATCAGTATCACCAACACTCACCGTGACAGAGTCTGCCGTTCCTCCACACCTGGGATCAGTATCACCAACATTCACCGTGACAGAGTCTGCCGTTCCTCCTCACCTGGGATCGGTATGACCACACAGTCACGGTGACAGAGTCTGCCGTTCCTCCACACCTGGGTCGAGTCGTCACCAACACTCACCGTGACAGAGTCTGCCGTTCCTCCTCACCTGGGATCGGTATGACCACACAGTCACGGTGACAGAGTCTGCCGTTCCTCCACACCTGGGATCAGTATCACCAACACTCACCGTGACAGAGTCTGCCGTTCCTCCACACCTGGGATCAGTATCACCAACACTCACCGTGACAGAGTCTGCCGTTCCTCCACACCTGGGATCGGTATGACCACACAGTCACGGTGACAGAGTCTGCCGTTCCTCCACACCTGGGATCAGTATCACCAACACTCACCGTGACAGAGTCTGCCGTTCCTCCACACCTGGGATCAGTATCACCAACACTCACCGTGACAGAGTCTGCCGTTTCTCCACACCTGGGATCAGTATCACCTACACTCACCGTGACAGAGTCTGCCATTCCTCCACACCTGGGATCAGTATCACCAACACTCACCGTGACAGTGTCTGCCGTTCCTCCACACCTGGGATCAGTATCACCAACACTCACCGTGACAGAGTCTGCCGTTCCTCCACACCTGGGTTCAGTATCACCAACACTCACCGTGACAGTGTCTGCCGTTCCTCCACACCTGGGATCAGTATCACCTACACTCACCGTGACAGAGTCTGCCGTTCCTCCACACCTGGGATCAGTATCACCAACACTCACCGTGACAGAGTCTGCCGTTCCTCCACACCTGGGATCAGTATCACCAACACTCACCGTGACAGAGTCTGCCGTTCCTCCACACCTGCGATCAGTATCACCTACACTCACCGTGACAGAGTCTGCCGTTCCTCCACACCTGGGATCAGTATCACCAACACTCACCGTGACAGTGTCTGCCGTTCCTCCACACCTGGGATCAGTATCACCTACACTCACCGTGACAGAGTCTGCCGTTCCTCCGCACGTGGGATCAGTATCACCAACACTCACCGTGACAGAGTCTGCCGTTCCTCCACACCTGGGATCAGTATCACCAACACTCACCGTGACAGAGTCTGCCGTTCCTCCACACCTGGGATCAGTATCACCAACACTCACCGTGACAGAGTCTGCCGTTCCTCCGCACCTGGGATCAGTATCACCTACACTCACCGTGACAGAGTCTGCCGTTCCTCCGCACGTGGGATCACTATCACCAACACTCACCGTGACAGAGTCTGCCGTTCCTCCACACCTGGGATCAGTATCACCAACACTCACCGTGACAGAGTCTGCCGTTCCTCCACACCTGGGATCAGTATCACCAACACTCACCGTGACAGAGTCTGCCGTTCCTCCACACCTGGGATCAGTATCACCAACACTCACCGTGACAGAGTCTGCCGTTCCTCCTCACCTGGGATCAGTATCACCTACACTCACCGTGACAGAGTCTGCCGTTCCTCCACACCTGGGATCAGTATCACCAACACTCACCGTGACAGTGTCTGCCGTTCCTCCACACCTGGGATCAGTATCACCTACACTCACCGTGACAGAGTCTGCCGTTCCTCCGCACGTGGGATCAGTATCACCAACACTCACCGTGACAGAGTCTGCCGTTCCTCCACACCTGGGATCAGTATCACCAACACTCACCGTGACAGAGTCTGCCGTTCCTCCACACCTGGGATCAGTATCACCAACACTCACCGTGACAGAGTCTGCCGTTCCTCCGCACCTGGGATCAGTATCACCTACACTCACCGTGACAGAGTCTGCCGTTCCTCCGCACGTGGGATCAGTATCACCAACACTCACCGTGACAGAGTCTGCCGTTCCTCCACACCTGGGATCAGTATCACCAACACTCACCGTGACAGAGTCTGCCGTTCCTCCACACCTGGGATCAGTATCACCAACACTCACCGTGACAGAGTCTGCCGTTCCTCCACACCTGGGATCAGTATCACCAACACTCACCGTGACAGAGTCTGCCGTTCCTCCACACCTGGGATCAGTATCACCAACACTCACCGTGACAGAGTCTGCCGTTCCTCCACACCTGGGATCAGTATCACCAACACTCACCGTGACAGAGTCTGCCATTCCCTCACACCTGGGATCAGTATCACCAACACTCACCGTGACAGAGTCTGCCGTTCCCTCACACCTGGGATCAGTATCACCAACACTCACCGTGACAGAGTCTGCCGTTCCTCCACACCTGGGATCAGTATCACCAACACTCACCGTGACAGAGTCTGCTGTTCCTCCACGCCTGGGATCAGTATCACCAACACTCACCGTGACAGAGTCGGCTGTTCCTCCACACCTGGGATCAGTATCACCAACACTCACCGTGACAGAGTCTGCCGTTCCTCCACACCTGGGATCAGTATCACCAACACTCACCGTGACAGAGTCTGCCGTTCCTCCACACCTGGGATCAGTATCACCAACACTCACCGTGACAGAGTCTGCCGTTCCTCCACACCTGGGATCGGTATCACCACACAGTCACCGTGACAGAGTCTGCCGTTCCTCCACACGTGGGATCAGTATCACCAACACTCACCGTGACAGAGTCTGCCGTTCCTCCACACCTGGGTCGAGTCTTCACCAACACTCACCGTGACAGAGTCTGCCGTTCCTCCACACCTGGGATCAGTATCACCTACACTCACCGTGACAGAGTCTGCCGTTCCTCCGCACCTGGGATCAGTATCACCAACACTCACCGTGACAGAGTCTGCCGTTCCCTCACACCTGGGATCAGTATCACCAACACTCACCGTGACAGAGTCTGCCGTTCCCTCACACCTGGGATCAGTATCACCAACACTCACCGTGACAGAGTCTGCCGTTCCTCCACACCTGGGTTCAGTATCACCAACACTCACCGTGACAGAGTCTGCCGTTCCTCCGCACCTGGGTTCAGTATCACCAACACTCACCGTGACAGAGTCGGCCGTTCCTCCGCACCTGGGATCAGTATCACCAACACTCACCGTGACGGAGTCCGCTGTTTCTCACACCTGGGATCAGTATCACCAACACTCACCGTGACAGAGTCCGCTGTTTCTCACACCTAGACCCAGCGATTGTTTTATCCTAGGGTGTGAACAAGCAGTGGCAATCTGTATAATGGCATTGTTATGGAATACAGTGCATAAATGTGAATGGTAGTTATGCACGGGAAAAGGATGGAGAGACGCGTCACCCCCTGGTCCACACTAGACCCAGTGAGAAGGATTATAATATTGGAGTTATCCTGGTGGCACTGTGATCCTCTTCCTTTGGCTTCTGAACCTTCATTGATTCTGATTCCCTGTCATGGTGCTCTGGGCCTTCAGAGTCCAAGCCTCTGAATTCTCTAGCTATCTGCCTCACTGTAAGACACTCCTTAAGCACAGTTTTGGGAAATGTAATTTGGTAAAAAGAAAAATAGTGCAGACTGTTATATAAATCGGGAGAAGGTTCAAGCATCAAGGGTACACAGGGACTCAGGAGTCCTTGTGCAAGACCCCCAGAAGGTTAATTTACAGGTTGAGTCGGTGATCAAGAAGACAAATGCAATGGTGGCAATTATGTCAAAGGGAGTAGAATATGAAAGTAAAGAGACCACGCTGAGCCTTTATAAGACACTAGTCAGGCCGCGCTTGGAGTATTGTCAACAGTTTTGGCACCCTACCTCAGAAAGGACGTGTTGTCATTGGACAACGTACAGAAGAGCTTCATGAGGATGATTCCAGGGATGAAGGGGTTAACATATGAGGAGCACTTGGCAGCTTTGGGCCTGTACTCACAGGAATTTAGAAGAACACAGGGGGATCTCAATGAAATCTGCAGAATGTTGAAAGGACTAGATAGAGTGGATGTGGAGAGGATGTTTCCTATGGTGGGGAAACATTTCCTTTAATTCTATCAAGAACTAGAGGGCACAGCCCTCTGAGAGGCGACCCTTTAGAACAGATGTAAGGAGGAATTTTTTTAGCCAGAGAGTAGTGAATCTGTGGAATGCCCTGCGACACTGGGAATTGAACCTGGCTCACTGTCGTGTAAACATTGTGCTAACCACTACACTGGTTAGTAGCTGGTAATTCTGCCATGAATCAGAGTCAATTCCTGGCCTCTGGTGTTACCTGCATGGAGTCTGTGAATTCTCCATGTGCCTGCGTGCTTTTCCCTCCTGGCTGTTCCCACCTGCCAGCTGGTCATCGTGTGCAGTTGGAGGGCATAGGGAGGAGTTGCTGGGCAGAGAATAAAATGTAGATTTGGTGGACATGCGCGATTGATGGTGAGTGAGCAGTTGATGGGTGAAAACGTGCATAAACTCTATGGTTCTATAATTGTGTCTAATTAATCCAATAAAGTTGGATTTTTAACTAATAGTTTTGTACGAAAACATCGATGCTCATGTCAATATGTTCCCACTATCCTGTATCTCCATGGGGAAATACAGTCGCAGTGTATACTACCTCCTGCTCCACTGCTGCAGTCGACCCTAAGTTTGAAAGCAGTTTCATGTTACACCGGGCTGAGGAACTGCATGCAATTCATATCTGTCCTCTCAGCTTCGTGCCAGACAGGCTCAGGTGAAATGCCTTGACCTGAAACGTCGACTGCCTCTTTATTTCTCCCCAGAGATGCTGCCTGACCTGCTGAGTTCCTCTCACATTTAGTGTGTGTTGTTCAAGATTTCCAGCTTCTGCAAAAATGTCTCTGTCTCTGAAACGATGACCTGGTGCGTTCCTCCAGCATTTCCTTTTTTGACCAGATTCCAGTATCGGTAGAGTCTTGTCCCTTCACGCCAGTCGTAGCAGGCACACCTAGGAGACCCCATTAATGGTCACCAACAATCATTAAGGATGCAAGTGAAGCTAAATGGTTTTTCTAAAATTTATTTTTAAAGCACTATTAGTTTAAATTAATCAGCTAATAGCATTATTAGATTCTGTATGTAATAATTTAAGTAATTTATGTATTGCAACCATTTCTGAATGTCTCTGATTGTTTTGAGATAGTGTGAGTGATCCTCTGACAAGGAGAGCAGGGATAGTGTGTTTGTGCCATCAGCATGTCAGAGTGAGCTGTCAGAAAGTCATCAGGGTGAACCTTGAGCTGAGGCCCCGCTGCCTGCAGACCTCGCCTCCGTGGAACAGCCAGGGTTAATACAGCTGAGTGGATCGCAGGAGGGGAAGGTTGATGGCATTGGTTAGGTCAAGCATGTTGTGGCCCATTATGACTATTGGCCAGCGTTACATGGATCTTCCAAGTTGGAGTGAGATCCAGTGATGTCATTGCAAAGTAGATTAACTGATCCCTGCTCAAGATGGGACTGGTCTAAATGGTGAACTGCTTCCTCTGGAATTTGTATCTGGGTTGCATCCAGTACCAGCTCTAGAATCTGTGAGGAGAACAGGAAGCCTTTGAACACCATTCACTAGGCTACAATCATCTGCTTATTACCTGGCAGAGATAGATCAGGTTTGAGGATGGACCGTAGTATCCATCTTCCCCAGTTGCACCTGCATCCCTGGATCTGACCGTTGCAATGTACTCACATGGCTGGAGTCCTGGCATGGAGTGCCATTGTCCCAGCTGGATTATTGAGACAGGACACTGCCTATCCCAAGGTGAGATGTTACTCTTCCAAGCTGAGCACTGGGTACGTTATTGGTGTCCCAACAGGAACCCTAGACGGAGAGTGACCCTCCCAGCTGAAATACACATCATTTCAGTATCTGCTACAATGCTGATCCCCCTCCCTGTTGGGAAATCTCCTTGAGTATGGGACTATGCAAAATTCTACTTACTTTTTGAGTATTTGGAGACTAAGCCTCAGTGCCAAATCTTTCCCCACTATCAGAAGTGAGGCACTGTCTCAAAAAGTTCAAAGTAAATTTATTATCAAAGAAGTCTATGTTATCATCAAGCACCTTGACATTCATTTTCTTGCAGGCATTTATAGGAAAAATAAAGAAATACAATAAAATCTACAAAAAAAAAATGAACAAACCTCCAAGAGAGCCATAACTTTGTTGTGAGGTTTGGAGGTTTGCGTGCCTCAGTGATACAGAGAGCTATGCTGGCTGGAGTCAGCGCTTTATACTTTGGCTCTTGATAGGGTTGTCCATGCCAATCAAGTCAAAGGGTAGAAGCCAGACTAAGTGGTCCACCATTCCTCTAGGTCAGGGGGTTCAGCTCAGAGCCAACAACCCTGACTGGCAAAACAAATTTGTTATGGAAGCAGCAATGAAGAATCCTTCTACATCTGAGTGGCCAAGGACAGGCAGAGATGGAGGGCCTTCATTGCTGTCCTAAATGCCAGTGGGAATAATGGGCAGTAAGTACACTTAAACAAAGGAACGACAAAGAATCATGTGCAAAGAAGAAAAACTGTGCAAATAAAAAAATACTGAGGAAATTAGTTGTCCCGAGTCATTTAAAGTGAGAATGTAGGTCATAGAAATGTGAATAGTGAAGTCATCTCTTTTGGTTCAGGAGCCTGGTGGTGTGGGTCCTAAGGCTGTTGTACCTGCTGCTGTTGGTAGTAGTCAGAAGAGAACACAGCCTGGATGGTGGGGCTCTTTGATGGTGGATGCCGCTTCCTTGTGGCAGCACTCCATATAAATGTGCTCAATGGTGGGCAGAGCTTTGCCTGTGTTGGACAAGGCTGCATCCACCAGACTCTGTAGTCTTTCTTGTTCCTGGGCATTGGTGTTTCCATACCTGGCCATGATACAGCCAGTTAGGATACTGTCCCCCGTGTATCTATAGATATTTGTCAAAGTTTTTGGTGATTTACCACACCTACACAAACTTCTGAGAAAGCAGAGACACTGGCAAGCTTTCTTTGTGATGCCACATGCGTGCTGATTCCAGGAAAGATCATTTGATAGGAAAATGCCAAGGAATTTAGAGTTACTGAACCTCTCCACCTCCCATCCTCTAATGAGGATTGCTTCATAGACCTCCCATTTCTTCCTCCTGTGGTTCTTGCTGTTGTTGTGGCAATCTCCCTCCTATATGCTGATTCAGACTTAAACATGGCATTGGAGATGTGCTTAGCCACACAATCATAAGTATAAAGTGAGAAGAGCAGGGGCTAAGCACACAGCCTGGTGATGCATGTGTGCTGATGGAGATTGTGGAGAAGATGTTGTTGCCAATCCATACTAACTGGGGTCTACAAGTGAGGAAATCAAGGATCCAGTTGCACAGGGAGGGAGCAAGGCCCAGGTCTTGGAGCTTATTGGAGAGTTTCAAAGGGATGAAAGTGGTGAATACTGAGCTGTAGTCAATGAAGGCTATCCTGATGTATGCATCTTCCTTGTCCAGATGTACCAGAGTTACATGGGACCTGCTGTTGAGCAGTTGTGACAGTTGGCAAATTGGAGTAGATCCAAGTTACACTTCTGACAGGAGTTAATATGCTTCATGACCAACCTCTCGAAGCACTTTATCATAGTGGATGTAGGTGCTATTGGATGATAGTCATTGAGGCAGGTTACCGCATTCTTCTTGGGTACTGGTATGTTTAAAGCATTCTTGAACCTCACCCGATGCAAGAGTTGAAGAAAAGCAAAACCCATCGTCAAAGATCTCCACCACCCAGATCATGCCATCTTCTCACAGCTGCCAACAGGTAGGAGGTATTGAAGCTTGAAGTCCCACAACACCAGACCCATGAACAGCTTCATTCAGTTCAGTGGTTCAGTTTAATATCAGAAAATGTGTACGGCATACAACCTGAAATTCTTACTCTTGCAGACATCCACAAACAGAAAGAAAACCCCAAAGAGTGAATGACAGAAACATCAGAACTCCAAAGTCCCTCATCCTCCCTCCCACGCACCAGCAGCAGCAGAAGCGTTGCCCCTCGACCCTCCCCATCCCCCTCCCCCCCACTTGCACTAGCAAAAGCAATAAACCCCACCTCCCCATCATGCAAGCAATAGTAAGCCCCAAAGAGACCTTGATCTAGAGTCCATTAAAACTACAGTCCGTCCCAGCACTTTGGCATCTCAGAGAGGCTCTCTCTCTCTGGCGAGGGAGAGAGAGATCGCACCTGCATCAACAAGAGCGGGAGACCAGCAGCCCACCGTCTTGATGTCACAGTCTCCTGCCTCTCTGAGCCCCCAGATTCAAGGGCCGACAGGCTCTCGCTCACCACCGAAAGAGAGAGAGGGGAGGTTCGCTCGAGCGCCGGGGCCTTTTTCTGATACCACCTGCTGTCTTGACGGTTCAGCCTTCCATGACACTTCAATCAGCAACTTCGCAGAGGAACTGGGGCCGCTGCAAGTAAGTCCTGTCTTGCTTCTGTGCATGCATGAACTTGTATATGTGACAATAAATTTGTACGCACAAGTATGTCTAAGAATTAGTGCTTTTATGAAGAAGCCCAATGATTGAAAGGGTATAAAGTTCGATAATTAAATGTGACCACAGTAGTAAAGGTGACAGGAATAAGATTTAGCATTTCACAGGATTTGTGTAAACCCACTGAGCCATCAGACAAACAGCTTACCAGAAAACAAATCCTCAACATGCACTATGTTGAATGTCAACCACTCTGCATCATCATTCACAGCTGCAGTTCTGCACTCTGGCCAGCAGGGAGCTCATCCATGACCATATCACTAAAGGCTTGGAACAAAACAAAGGGGCATTTTAAAACTTGGGAGGTAAAGTAAATACAATCGGCTTAAGCCAATTTGTTGTTCCTTCACCTCCACGTTCTCTAGGGACACTTTCTTAAGAAGATGATTATGATGAGAAGCTTATAGATTTCTTGGGCACTTAGTTACTAATGTAATTAGTTCAGTACAAAACCGTTGGCGGAGGAGACTGTTCCTGTGCTGCACTATGTTATATTCTGTGTGTTATGATTTTAAAATTCCAGAAATAGCTTAATATCTGCAATAAAAACCAAGCCTGGGTTAAAATCCAGCAAGTCTTTTGAACTTTGACCCACACTTGACCTAGTTCCTAATTTGCATTTATCCACTTTTACTCTAGTACCCTTGTACATTTTACTCAAAAACTTTGTCGTGAAAAGGAACAAGGAATTCACACCTGTACTACATACTACATTCACAGTGTCTCTGCACTGATCCTTAACATTGATGCATTAATGCTCTCCATTACAATAATTAACCTCAATTAATCAAAGCATGGCTCTACGGAGGAAAAAAATCTTCAGATGTAGCAGATCTGAAAAATGCTTAGAAATACTAAGCACCTTCGGGGAGGTTTTAAATCAATGTCTAGGGCTATATGCTTTTTCTCTGAACAGAAATCATACTGAGGATTTGCAGCATGTCCTGTTTCCATGAACAATTTTATGTTATTCAAGCTCTCGATGCCACTGAAATTTACAGAGTAGAAAGAAATTAATTCCTTCAGCTCGCCGGGGAAAGCACCTCCTGTGCTTTCACTCCATTTCAGATCAGGGCAGCATAGAATTCACTTACTCTAGATCACCCTAAGAATCGCCTCTCACACACTGATAACGCATCACGAATCAGGTTTTGCAAGCATACAATCAGTCATTTCCCATATAACGAAAGAATCTGACAACACTCACTGACAAGCTTCACAGGTGAGAAAGTTCAGTTAACTCCAGAGCAGAGAAGCCTGCTGATGCTGGCAGAGGCTTGCTTATCGTCATTGATTGAGGCTTTGAGTATAAGGCTAAAGGAGTCATGTTGTACAAAATTTTGGTTAGCCCCCACTTGCTGCAGTTCTGGTTGCCCCATGTGGAGGCTTTGGAAAGAGTACCGATGAGATTTACTGGGATGCTGCCTAGATTAGAGAGTGTGTGCTAGAAGGACAGGTTCAGCAAACTAGAATTGTTTACTCTGTAGCGCTGGAGGATGAGGGGAGCTTGATAGAAGTTTAGGAAGCCCCCTGGTTTTCTTGGATGTGTAAGTCTGGGTAAGACACTCTCCGGTCCCACCAAACCTGTGAGATTGAGACAGCTCTCCCACCGCAAACCCCAGTTTGTGGGGGTGTTGTGTAATTTGCCACCCTGTTACAAATTCAGTACCAAGAAATAACAGACAGCACACTGCATATGATTAAAGGAATTATATTTATGAATCTTAACTTAACTAATGGGTTAGTAAAGAAAAACAAAAAGAAAATGGCCCATTTTAATTAAACAGTCAAAAGCACACAAGTTGGAGATTAACATTTCATCACATTCACTGATCCTAAATCGATCATTGCCCCTGGCTTCACCAAATCACGGACCCGCTCCGGGTCAACCCTACAACCTGTTCTCCCCAGCATCTTTCTCTTCATCTCCCACTGAACAAAAGCCCCAAGCCCAGCTTTAGTGTCCCTCACCAGAAAAACCTCCCCTCAGTTCTACCATCCTAACTGGATGGACTCATTCCTCATCATCCCTCATCTTCAGCAATAACCCAAACAGGCTGAGAGCAGAACAGACTGCTCTTACAGAGCAGCTAAATGAAATACAGTACCTCCAGAACAGTAAAAATATGGACAAAGGCATTACACTCTCCCCCCTCCAAAATAGTCATGACCTTATGACTTTGAAATAATTTGTCATCCTGTCATTAATAACACCATTTTCAAAGAAACTTTCTGATATCAGAACTTCAAATTCATTTGTAAATGGTCATGACATATCTCACTAAAGGATAGTTGTAACACTCTGCTCCCCCTGTGCTATATAGTCCAGCCTATCTGGGGGTCCCCTGATGCTCATCCCATCATCCAGTTCTTCAGTTTCAGACACTGCTTGGGATACTTCTGGTCTACGTGGTGAGCCTTCCCCCAGTCTATTACATGTGCCTTCTGGCAACTCAGATCTCTCGACCATTTGGCTGAGTTCAGTTTCATTCCCAGTTAGTTTAGAGTCCAGCTCCCCCTGTGTGGCCCAGCTGCAAACCTGCCTGACCACTGCTAGTACCGACCCCACCCCCCGTTCCACCTGCCTCAGTGTGAGAGGGGTTAGGAATCTCTTCCTCAATTAGTGGGGAGTTAGCAAAAGGCATTTCTTCATCTTACGTGTCTGTATCCCATTCAGGAGCAGAGCCAGTCTAATCTTTCCCGCTGCTGGTCCTTCAGTCTCCACGTCGCCACGGAGTCCTCTTACTAGGTGTAGGCTTCAGGTCAGGCTCTGGGTCAACCCACACCTCTTGTCCCAGAGGTAGAAGGTGGTTCCGATAAGGAATCTTGACAGGCCCTTTCCCATCTTCTGGTTTCACCCGGACACTGGTACGTTGGGCATCTGACTCTCCACTACCTAGGATGTGACAGCCCAGCAGTCGGCCAACTTGTGCTTCCCAGACAGCCCCAAATTCTTTAAGAGGACTCTGTCTCCAGGCATGAGTTGGGAGAACCTAACCTTTTAATCATATCTCTTCTTATTTCCTTGATTCTGCTTGGTAGCTGTGACCTCAGCTAATTCATCTCTTTTTTCAGCTCGCTTCTCATATCAGATACATACCTCAGATAAGTCTTCAGCACAAATCTTCCTCACCAGTCCCAAAACAGAGGTCAATGGGCAACCTCGCCTCGCGCCAAACATCAGATAATATGGCGAGTACCCGGTAGCTTCACTCGGTGTACCGTTGTAGCAGTGGACCAGATATCGAATATGTTGACTCCACTTGTTCTTTATGCTGATCTCCAAGGTTCCAAGCATGCCCAGTAAGGTCTGATTAAACCTCTCGGGCTGGGGATTACCCTAAGGTGTGGTCTTTGACTTCTCAACTCCAAGCATGCTCAGTAGCTCATGTATGAGCCTACTCTCGAAATCCTGTCCCTGATCACTATGTATCTGCCTGGAGAGTCCATAATAAATGAAATTCTTCTCCCATAATGCTTTGGCCACAGTGGATGCCCTCTGATCCTTGGTAGGGAAAGTTTGTGCATATCTGGTGCAGTGAGCTGGAATAACCAAGACATTCACCATGTTGCTGGCATCTGCCCCTATTGATAGGAAATCCATACACACCAGGTCAAGTGGCCCTGCACTCTGCAAGTGAGACAACAGAGCAACTTCGTAGGCAGCAACTTCCTCCACATGCATCAAGTGCACGACTTGCACCTCTGGCTTCATTCGGGGCCAGTAGAACCGATCTCTGAGCAATCCATTGGTCTTGTCAACCCCCAAATGGCCAGAGTCACATGAAGTGACTTCAACACAATCCTCCAATATTTCTCAGGCAGAGCCAGCTGAGAACACCGGGGCCAGTCCGGAGGTGACGTGATCCAGTATAGAATCTGGTTCCTCAACTCCATCCTGGGCCGTTCTCTCAGTAGTAGAGACACTGCAGACTGTTTCATCTTGTCCACTTAGACCACGTTCCCTTTCACAACCGCTGACTGAGCAATACCAATACATGACTCATCTCATTGAACAACTGTCACCTCCCCACGGCTCAATTCTGACAACTGCTTTGTCTTCAGAGCAGTCAGGTTGCAGTAAGCTTGTGGAATGGCCCCATCAGAAGCTCCCAAATGATCTACCACTCAATCCTGCCCTTGCCTTCCCTCTGCCTTCACCATGGCTTTCACTGCAGGAGCAGGAACACTCTCCCACTCGTCGTCTCTGTCCAGCCCTTCACACCCACATCGGAAAAGCATCAGAGTTCCGACTCCCCAGCCGATACTTCAGTCTGAAATGATAGGCAGACAATGCTGTCAACTACCAATGGCCTGTGGCATCAATTTCACTGAGGTCAGGATATAATTTAAGGAATTGTTGTCTGTTCTCACCTCAAACTTGGCACCATAGAGCCAGTCACTCAGCTTACCTACCACTGCCCATTTCAATGACAGAAACTCCATCTTGTGCGTGGGATAGTCTTTCACAGAGGGCTCTGGCTGACAAACACAACAGGACTCGAACTGGTGCCCTGATCCTGATACAGGACAGCCCCTAAGCCCTCTCTGCTGGCATCTGTATGCAGTACATACAGCAATGAGTGTTTGCACAGGCACTTTTGTCGGCAGCTCTTTCAGTGATTGAAAGGCCGCTTCACATGAGCATCCCACCTCCGTCCAAAAGGCTCTGAAGGGCGAAGATAACCTTTACAGTCCTCTCCTTCTGTTCCCAAGGGAGGGTAACTGCACAGAAATTGATTTAAAGGGTGACTCACTTTACAGTAGTCCTTCATGAACGTCTGATAGTACCCACAAGGAACACAAGGAACAGTTACTGGGGTATCGGAGGATCTGGACTGGGGAATCGGAGGATCTGGACTGGGGTGTCGGAGGGCCTGGACTGGGGTATCGGAAGATCTGGACTGGGGTGTCGGGGGATCTGGACTGGGGTGTCGGAGGGTCTGGACTGGGGTGATGAAGGGTCTGGACTGGGGTGTCGGGGGATCTGGACTGGGGTATCGGAGGATCTGGACTGGGGTGTCGGAGGATCTGGACTGGAATGTCGGAGGATCTGGACTGGGGTGTCGGAGGATCTGGACTGGAATGTCGGAGGATCTGCACTGGGGTGTCGGAGGATCTGGACTGTGGTGTCGGGGGATCTGGACTGGGGTGTCGGGGGATCTGGACTGGGGTGTCGGAGGATCTGGACTGTGGTGTCGGGGGATCTGGACTGGGGTGTCGGGGGATCTGGATTGGGGTGTCAGAGGGTCTGGACTGGGGTGTCGGGGGATCTGGACTGGGGTGTCGGAGGATCTGGACTGGGGTGATGAAGGATCTGGACTGGGGTGATGAAGGATCTGGACTGGGGTGTCAGAGGGTCTGGACTGGGGTGTCGGGTGATCTGGACTGGGGTGTCGGGGGATCTGGACTGGGGTGTCGGGGGATCTGGACTGGGGTAATGAAGGGTCTGGACTGGGGTGTCGGGGGATCTGGACTGGGGTGATGAAGGATCTGGACTGGGGTGTCGGGGGATCTGGACTGGGGTGTCGGGGGATCTGGACTGGGGTGTCGGAGGATCTGGACTGGGGTGATGATCTGGACTGGGGTGTCGGGGGATCTGGACTGGGGTGATGAAGGGTCTGGACTGGGGTGATGGAGGATCTGGACTGGGGTGTCGGGGGATCTGGACTGGGGTGTCGGGGGATCTGGACTGGGGTGTTGGAGGATCTGGACTGGGGTGATGAAGGGTCTGGACTGGGGTGTCGGGGGATCTGGACTGGGGTGTCGGGGGATCTGGACTGGGGTGATGAAGGGTCTGGACTGGGGTGATGGAGGATCTGGACTGGGGTGTCGGGGGATCTGGACTGGGGTGTCGGGGGATCTGGACTGGAGTGTCGGGGGATCTGGACTGGGGTGATGAAGGGTCTGGACTGGGGTGTCGGAGGATCTGGACTGGGGTGTTGGAGGATCTGGACTGGGGTGATGAAGGATCTGGATTGGGGTGATGGAGGATCTGGACTGGGGTGTCGGGGGATCTGGACTGGGGTGTCGGGGGATCTGGACTGGGGTGATGGAGGATCTGGACTGGGGTGTCGGAGGATCTGGACTGGGGTGATGAAGGATCTGGAATGGGGTGTCGGAGGATCTGGACTGGGGTGATGAAGGATCTGGACTGGGGTGTCGGGGGATCTGGACTGGGGTGTCGGGGGATCTGGACTGGGGTGATGAAGGGTCTGGACTGGGGTGTCGGGGGATCTGGACTGGGGTGATGAAGGATCTGGACTGGGGTGTCGGGGGATCTGGACTGGGGTGTCGGGGGATCTGGACTGGGGTGATGAAGGGTCTGGACTGGGGTGTCGGGGGATCTGGACTGGGGTGTCGGGGGATCTGGACTGGGGTGATGAAGGGTCTGGACTGGGGTGTCGGGTGATCTGGACTGGGGTGATGGAGGATCTGGACTGGGGTGTCGGGGGATCTGGACTGGGGTGTCGGGGGATCTGGACTGGGGTGATGAAGGGTCTGGACTGGGGTGTCGGGGGATCTGGACTGGGGTGTCGGGGGATCTGGACTGGGGTGTCGGGGGATCTGGACTGGGGTGATGAAGGGTCTGGACTGGGGTGTCGGGGGATCTGGACTGGGGTGTCGGGGGATCTGGACTGGGGTGATGAAGGGTCTGGACTGGTGTGTCGGGGGATCTGGACTGGGGTGTCGGAGGATCTGGACTGGGGTGTCGGGGGATCTGAACTGGGATGTCGGGGAATCTGGACTGGGGTGTCGGGGGATCTGGACTGGGGTGTCGGGGGATCTGAACTGGGGTGTCGGGGAATCTGGACTGGGGTGTCGGGGGATCTGGACTGGGGTGTCGGAGGATCTGGACTGGGGTGTCGGGGGATCTGGACTGGGGTGTCGGGGGATCTGAACTGGGGTGTCGGGGAATCTGGACTGGGGTGTCGGGGAATCTGGACTGGGGTGTCGGGGGATCTGGACTGGGGTGTCGGGGGATCTGAACTGGGGTGTCGGGGAATCTGGACTGGGGTGTCGGGGGATCTGGACTGGGGTGTCGGAGGATCTGGACTGGTGTGTCGGGGGATCTGGACTGGGGTGTCGGGGGATCTGGACTGGGGTGATGGAGGATCTGGACTGGGGTGTCGGAGGATCTGGACTGGGGTGTCAGAGGATCTGGACTGGGGTGTCGGGGGATCTGGACTGGGGTGTCGGAGGATCTGGACTGGGGTGTCGGAGGATCTGGACTGGGGTGTCGGAGGATCTGGACTGGGGTGTCGGGGGATCTGAACTGGGGTGTCGGGGAATCTGGACTGGGGTGTCGGGGAATCTGGACTGCGGTGTCGGGGGATCTGGACTGGGGTGTCGGGGGATCTGAACTGGGGTGTCGGGGAATCTGGACTGGGGTGTCGGGGAATCTGGACTGGGGTGATGGAGGATCTGGACTGGGGTGGTGAAGGGTCTGGACTGGGGTGTCGGAGGATCTGGACTGGGGTGTCGGGGGATCTGGACTGGGGTGTCGGGGGATCTGGACTGGGGTGATGGAGGATCTGGACTGGGGTGTCGGAGGATCTGGACTGGGGTGTCGGAGGATCTGGACTGGGGTGTCGGGGGATCTGGACTGGGGTGTCGGGGGATCTGGACTGGGGTGTCGGAGGATCTGGACTGGGGTGTCGGAGGATCTGGACTGGGTTGTCGGAGGATCTGGACTGGGGTGTCGGGGGATCTGGACTGGGGTGTCGGAGGATCTGGACTGGGGTGTCGGGGGATCTGGACTGGGGTGTCGGGGGATCTGGACTGGGGTGTCGGAGGATCTGGACTGGGGTGTCTGGGGAACTGGACTGGGGTGTCGGAGGATCTGGACTGGGGTGATGAAGGGTCTGGACTGGGGTGTCGGAGGATCTGGACTGGGATGTCGGGGGATCTGGACTGGGGTGTCAGAGGATCTGGACTGGGGTGATGAAGGGTCTGGACTGGGGTGTCGGAGGATCTGGACTGGGGTGTCGGAGGATCTGGACTGGGGTGTCGGAGGATCTGGACTGGGGTGTCAGGGGATCTGGACTGGGGTGTCGGGGGATCTGGACTGGGGTGTCGGGGGATCTGGACTGGGGTGTCGGAGGATCTGGACTGGGGTGTCGGGGGATCTGGACTGGGGTGTCGGGGGATCTGGACTGGGGTGTCGGGGGATCTGGACTGGGGTGTCGGAGGATCTGGACTGGGGTGTCGGAGGATCTGGACTGGGGTGTCGGGGGAACTGGACTGGGGTGTCGGAGGATCTGGACTGGGGTGATGAAGGGTCTGGACTGGGGTGTCGGAGGATCTGGACTGGGGTGTCGGGGGATCTGGACTGGGGTGTCGGAGGATCTGGACGGGGGTGATGAAGGGTCTGGACTGGGGTGTCGGGGGATCTGGACTGGGGTGTCGGAGGATCTGGACTGGGGTGTCGGGGGATCTGGACTGGGGTGATGAAGGGTCTGGACTGGGGTGATGAAGAGTCTGGACTGGGTTGTCGGGGGATCTGGACTGGGGTGATGGAGGATCTGGACTGGGGTGTCGGGGGATCTGGACTGGGGTGTCGGGGGATCTGGACTGGGGTGATGGAGGATCTGGACTGGGGTGATGAAGGGTCTGGACTGGGGTGTCGGAGGGTCTGGACGGGTGTCGGGGGATCTGGACTGGGGTGTCGGGGGATCTGGACTGGGGTGATGAAGGGTCTGGACTGGGGTGTCGGGGGATCTGGACTGGGGTGTCGGGGGATCTGGACTGGGGTGTCGGAGGGTCTGGACTGGGGTGTCGGGTGATCTGGACTGGGGTGTCGGGGGATCTGGACTGGGGTGTCGGGGGATCTGGACGGGTGATGAAGGGTCTGGACTGGGGTGATGGAGGGTCTGGACTGGGGTGATGAAGGGTCTGGACTGGGCTGTCGGAGGGTCTGGACTGGGGTGTCGGGGGATCTGGACTGGGGTGTCGGAGGATCTGGACTGGGGTGATGAAGGTTCTGGACTGGGGTGTCGGGGGATCTGGACTGGGGTGTCGGAGGATCTGGACTGGGGTGTCGGGGGATCTGGACTGGGGTGATGAAGGGTCTGGACTGGGGTGATGAAGGGTCTGGACTGGGGTGTCGGGGGATCTGGACTGGGGTGATGGAGGATCTGGACTGGGGTGTCGGGGGATCTGGACTGGGGTGTAGGGGGATCTGGACTGGGGTGATGGAGGATCTGGACTGGGGTGATGAAGGGTCTGGACTGGGGTGTCGGAGGGTCTGGACTGGGGTGTCGGGGTATCTGGACTGGGGTGTCGGGGGATCTGGACTGGGGTGATGAAGGGTCTGGACTGGTGTGTCGGGGGATCTGGACTGGGGTGTCGGGGGATCTGGACTGGGGTGATGAAGGGTCTGGACTGGGGTGTCGGAGGGTCTGGACTGGGGTGTCGGGGGATCTGGACTGGGGTGATGAAGGGTCTGGACTGGGGTGATGAAGGGTCTGGACTGGGGTGTCGGGGGATCTGGACTGGGGTGATGGAGGATCTGGACTGGGGTGTCGGGGGATCTGGACTGGGGTGTCGGGGGATCTGGACTGGGGTGATGGAGGATCTGGACTGGGGTGATGAAGGGTCTGGACTGGGGTGTCGGAGGGTCTGGACTGGGGTGTCGGGGGATCTGGACTGAGGTGTCGGGGGATCTGGACTGGGGTGATGAAGGGTCTGGACTGGTGTGTTGGGGGATCTGAACTGGGGTGTCGGGGGATCTGGACTGGGGTGTCGGGGGATCTGGACTGGGGTGTCGGAGGGTCTGGACTGGGGTGTCGGGGGATCTGGACTGGGGTGTCGGGGGATCTGGACTGGGGTGTCGGGGGATCTGGACTGGGGTGTCGGAGGATCTGGACTGGGGTGTCGGGGGATCTGGACTGGGGTGTCTGGGGATCTGGACTGGGGTGTCGGGGGATCTGGACTGGGGTGTCGGAGGATCTGGACTGGGGTGTCGGAGGATCTGGACTGGGGTGTCGGGGGAACTGGACTGGGGTGTCGGAGGATCTGGACTGGGGTGATGAAGGGTCTGGACTGGGGTGTCGGAGGATCTGGACTGGGGTGTCGGGGGATCTGGACTGGGGTGTCGGAGGATCTGGACTGGGGTGATGAAGGGTCTGGACTGGGGTGTCGGGGGATCTGGACTGGGGTGTCGGAGGATCTGGACTGGGGTGTCGGGGGATCTGGACTGGGGTGATGAAGGGTCTGGACTGGGGTGATGAAGGGTCTGGACTGGGGTGTCGGGGGATCTGGACTGGGGTGATGGAGGATCTGGACTGAGGTGTCGGGGGATCTGGACTGGGGTGTCGGGGGATCTGGACTGGGGTGATGGAGGATCTGGACTGGGGTGATGAAGGGTCTGGACTGGGGTGTCGGAGGGTCTGGACTGGGGTGTCGGGGGATCTGGACTGGGGTGTCGGGGGATCTGGACTGGGGTGATGAAGGGTCTGGACTGGTGTGTCGGGGGATCTGGACTGGGGTGTCGGGGGATCTGGACTGGGGTGTCGGGGGATCTGGACTGGGGTGTCGGAGGGTCTGGACTGGGGTGTCGGGTGATCTGGACTGGGGTGTCGGGGGATCTGGACTGGGGTGTCGGGGGATCTGGACGGGTGATGAAGGGTCTGGACTGGGGTGATGGAGGGTCTGGACTGGGGTGATGAAGGGTCTGGACTGGGGTGTCGGAGGGTCTGGACTGGGGTGTCGGGGGATCTGGACTGGGGTGTCGGAGGATCTGGACTGGGGTGATGAAGGGTCTGGACTGGGGTGTCGGGGGATCTGGACTGGGGTGTCGGAGGATCTGGACTGGGGTGTCGGGGGATCTGTACTGGGGTGATGAAGGGTCTGGACTGGTGTGTCGGGGGATCTGGACTGGGGTGTCGGGGGATCTGGACTGGGGTGTCGGGGGATCTGGACTGGGGTGTCGGAGGGTCTGGACTGGGGTGTCGGGTGATCTGGACTGGGGTGTCGGGGGATCTGGACTGGGGTGTCGGGGGATCTGGACGGGTGATGAAGGGTCTGGACTGGGGTGATGGAGGGTCTGGACTGGGGTGATGAAGGGTCTGGACTGGGGTGTCGGAGGGTCTGGACTGGGGTGTCGGGGGATCTGGACTGGGGTGTCGGAGGATCTGGACTGGGGTGATGAAGGGTCTGGACTGGGGTGTCGGGGGATCTGGACTGGGGTGTCGGAGGATCTGGACTGGGGTGTCGGGGGATCTGGACTGGGGTGATGAAGGGTCTGGACTGGGGTGATGAAGGGTCTGGACTGTAGTGTCGGGGATCTGGACTGGGGTGATGGAGGATCTGGACTGGGGTGTCGGAGGATCTGGACTGGGGTGATGAAGGTTCTGGACTGGGGTGTCGGGGGATCTGGACTGGGGTGTCGGAGGATCTGGACTGGGGTGTCGGGGGATCTGGACTGGGGTGATGAAGGGTCTGGACTGGGGTGATGAAGGGTCTGGACTGGGGTGTCGGGGGATCTGGACTGGGGTGATGGAGGATCTGGACTGGGGTGTCGGGGGATCTGGACTGGGGTGTAGGGGGATCTGGACTGGGTGATGGAGGATCTGGACTGGGGTGATGAAGGGTCTGGACTGGGGTGTCGGAGGGTCTGGACTGGGGTGTCGGGGGATCTGGACTGGGGTGTCGGGGGATCTGGACTGGGGTGATGAAGGGTCTGGACTGGTGTGTCGGGGGATCTGGACTGGGGTGTCGGGGGATCTGGACTGGGGTGATGAAGGGTCTGGACTGGGGTGTCGGAGGGTCTGGACTGGGGTGTCGGGGGATCTGGACTGGGGTGATGAAGGGTCTGGACTGGGGTGATGAAGGGTCTGGACTGGGGTGTCGGGGGATCTGGACTGGGGTGATGGAGGATCTGGACTGGGGTGTCGGGGGATCTGGACTGGGGTGTCGGGGGATCTGGACTGGGGTGATGGAGGATCTGGACTGGGGTGATGAAGGGTCTGGACTGGGGTGTCGGAGGGTCTGGACTGGGGTGTCGGGGGATCTGGACTGAGGTGTCGGGGGATCTGGACTGGGGTGATGAAGGGTCTGGACTGGTGTGTTGGGGGATCTGAACTGGGGTGTCGGGGGATCTGGACTGGGGTGTCGGGGGATCTGGACTGGGGTGTCGGAGGGTCTGGACTGGGGTGTCGGGGGATCTGGACTGGGGTGTCGGGGGATCTGGACTGGGGTGTCGGGGGATCTGGACTGGGGTGTCGGAGGATCTGGACTGGGGTGTCGGGGGATCTGGACTGGGGTGTCTGGGGATCTGGACTGGGGTGTCGGGGGATCTGGACTGGGGTGTCGGAGGATCTGGACTGGGGTGTCGGAGGATCTGGACTGGGGTGTCGGGGGAACTGGACTGGGGTGTCGGAGGATCTGGACTGGGGTGATGAAGGGTCTGGACTGGGGTGTCGGAGGATCTGGACTGGGGTGTCGGGGGATCTGGACTGGGGTGTCGGAGGATCTGGACTGGGGTGATGAAGGGTCTGGACTGGGGTGTCGGGGGATCTGGACTGGGGTGTCGGAGGATCTGGACTGGGGTGTCGGGGGATCTGGACTGGGGTGATGAAGGGTCTGGACTGGGGTGATGAAGGGTCTGGACTGGGGTGTCGGGGGATCTGGACTGGGGTGATGGAGGATCTGGACTGGGGTGTCGGGGGATCTGGACTGGGGTGTCGGGGGATCTGGACTGGGGTGATGGAGGATCTGGACTGGGGTGATGAAGGGTCTGGACTGGGGTGTCGGAGGGTCTGGACTGGGGTGTCGGGGGATCTGGACTGGGGTGTCGGGGGATCTGGACTGGGGTGATGAAGGGTCTGGACTGGTGTGTCGGGGGATCTGGACTGGGGTGTCGGGGGATCTGGACTGGGGTGTCGGGGGATCTGGACTGGGGTGTCGGAGGGTCTGGACTGGGGTGTCGGGTGATCTGGACTGGGGTGTCGGGGGATCTGGACTGGGGTGTCGGGGGATCTGGACGGGTGATGAAGGGTCTGGACTGGGGTGATGGAGGGTCTGGACTGGGGTGATGAAGGGTCTGGACTGGGGTGTCGGAGGGTCTGGACTGGGGTGTCGGGGGATCTGGACTGGGGTGTCGGAGGATCTGGACTGGGGTGATGAAGGGTCTGGACTGGGGTGTCGGGGGATCTGGACTGGGGTGTCGGAGGATCTGGACTGGGGTGTCGGGGGATCTGTACTGGGGTGATGAAGGGTCTGGACTGGTGTGTCGGGGGATCTGGACTGGGGTGTCGGGGGATCTGGACTGGGGTGTCGGGGGATCTGGACTGGGGTGTCGGAGGGTCTGGACTGGGGTGTCGGGTGATCTGGACTGGGGTGTCGGGGGATCTGGACTGGGGTGTCGGGGGATCTGGACGGGTGATGAAGGGTCTGGACTGGGGTGATGGAGGGTCTGGACTGGGGTGATGAAGGGTCTGGACTGGGGTGTCGGAGGGTCTGGACTGGGGTGTCGGGGGATCTGGACTGGGGTGTCGGAGGATCTGGACTGGGGTGATGAAGGGTCTGGACTGGGGTGTCGGGGGATCTGGACTGGGGTGTCGGAGGATCTGGACTGGGGTGTCGGGGGATCTGGACTGGGGTGATGAAGGGTCTGGACTGGGGTGATGAAGGGTCTGGACTGGGGTGTCGGGGATCTGGACTGGGGTGATGGAGGATCTGGACTGGGGTGTCGGGGGATCTGGACTGGGGTGTCGGGGGATCTGGACTGGGGTGATGGAGGATCTGGACTGGGGTGATGAAGGGTCTGGACTGGGGTGTCGGAGGGTCTGGACTGGGGTGTCGGGGGATCTGGACTGGGGTGTCGGGGGATCTGGACTGGGGTGATGAAGGGTCTGGACTGGTGTGTCGGGGGATCTGGACTGGGGTGTCGGGGGATCTGGACTGGGGTGTCGGGGGATCTGGACTGGGGTGTCGGGGGATCTGGACTGGGGTGTCGGAGGATCTGGACTGGGGTGTCGGGTGATCTGGACTGGGGTGTCGGGGGATCTGGACTGGGGTGTCGGGGGATCTGGACGGGTGATGAAGGGTCTGGACTGGGGTGATGAAGGGTCTGGACTGGGGTGTCGGAGGGTCTGGACTGGGGTGTCGGGGGATCTGGACTGGGGTGTCGGAGGATCTGGACTGGGGTGATGAAGGGTCTGGACTGGGGTGTCGGGGGATCTGGACTGGGGTGTCGGGGGATCTGGACTGGGGTGATGAAGGGTCTGGACTGGTGTGTCGGGGGATCTGGACTGGGGTGTCGGGGGATCTGGACTGGGGTGTCGGGGGATCTGGACTGGGGTGTCGGAGGGTCTGGACTGGGGTGTCGGGTGATCTGGACTGGGGTGTCGGGGGATCTGGACTGGGGTGTCGGGGGATCTGGACGGGTGATGAAGGGTCTGGACTGGGGTGATGGAGGGTCTGGACTGGGGTGATGAAGGGTCTGGACTGGGGTGTCGGAGGGTCTGGACTGGGGTGTCGGGGGATCTGGACTGGGGTGTCGGAGGATCTGGACTGGGGTGATGAAGGGTCTGGACTGGGGTGTCGGGGGATCTGGACTGGGGTGTCGGAGGATCTGGACTGGGGTGTCGGGGGATCTGTACTGGGGTGATGAAGGGTCTGGACTGGTGTGTCGGGGGATCTGGACTGGGGTGTCGGGGGATCTGGACTGGGGTGTCGGGGGATCTGGACTGGGGTGTCGGAGGGTCTGGACTGGGGTGTCGGGTGATCTGGACTGGGGTGTCGGGGGATCTGGACTGGGGTGTCGGGGGATCTGGACGGGTGATGAAGGGTCTGGACTGGGGTGATGGAGGGTCTGGACTGGGGTGATGAAGGGTCTGGACTGGGGTGTCGGAGGGTCTGGACTGGGGTGTCGGGGGATCTGGACTGGGGTGTCGGAGGATCTGGACTGGGGTGATGAAGGGTCTGGACTGGGGTGTCGGGGGATCTGGACTGGGGTGTCGGAGGATCTGGACTGGGGTGTCGGGGGATCTGGACTGGGGTGATGAAGGGTCTGGACTGGGGTGATGAAGGGTCTGGACTGGGGTGTCGGGGATCTGGACTGGGGTGATGGAGGATCTGGACTGGGGTGTCGGGGGATCTGGACTGGGGTGTCGGGGGATCTGGACTGGGGTGATGGAGGATCTGGACTGGGGTGATGAAGGGTCTGGACTGGGGTGTCGGAGGGTCTGGACTGGGGTGTCGGGGGATCTGGACTGGGGTGTCGGGGGATCTGGACTGGGGTGATGAAGGGTCTGGACTGGTGTGTCGGGGGATCTGGACTGGGGTGTCGGGGGATCTGGACTGGGGTGTCGGGGGATCTGGACTGGGGTGTCGGAGGATCTGGACTGGGGTGTCGGGTGATCTGGACTGGGGTGTCGGGGGATCTGGACTGGGGTGTCGGGGGATCTGGACGGGTGATGAAGGGTCTGGACTGGGGTGATGGAGGGTCTGGACTGGGGTGATGAAGGGTCTGGACTGGGGTGTCGGAGGGTCTGGACTGGGGTGTCGGGGGATCTGGACAGGGGTGTCGGAGGATCTGGACTGGGGTGATGAAGGGTCTGGACTGGGGTGTCGGGGGATCTGGACTGGGGTGTCGCAGGATCTGGACTGGGGTGTCGGGGGATCTGGACTGGGGTGATGAAGGGTCTGGACTGGGGTGATGAAGGGTCTGGACTGGGGTGTCGGGGGATCTGGACTGGGGTGATGGAGGATCTGGACTGGGGTGTCGGGGGATCTGGACTGGGGTGTCGGGGGATCTGGACTGGGGTGATGGAGGATCTGGACTGGGGTGATGAAGGGTCTGGACTGGGGTGTCGGAGGGTCTTGTCTGGGGTGTCGGGGGATCTGGACTGGGGTGTCGGGGGATCTGGACTGGGGTGATGAAGGGTCTGGACTGGTGTGTCGGGGGATCTGGACTGGGGTGTCGGGGGATCTGGACTGGGGTGTCGGGGGATCTGGACTGGGGTGTCGGAGGGTCTGGACTGGGGTGTCGGGTGATCTGGACTGGGGTGTCGGGGGATCTGGACTGGGGTGTCGGGGGATCTGGACGGGTGATGAAGGGTCTGGACTGGGGTGATGGAGGGTCTGGACTGGGGTGATGAAGGGTCTGGACTGGGGTGTCGGAGGAGCTGGACTGAGGTTTCGGAGGAGCTGGACAAGATGCAGACCACGTTGCTGCCTGCTATATGAAGGCAGTGTGCAGTGCAACTGTGGTGATTGTGTTGGCCACTTCTCCTGTGTTCGTAAGACCCTATTGGACAGTAATAACATGAGATGCTGCAGGCCTATACCCTTGTTTGCTGGTACGACAGACGGTGGGGAAGCTGCATGGCCTCGGCTGTAGCAAGGCCAGGGCTCAAGCTATGGGCTTGCCTGCTGCTGCAGTCCAGGAAAGGAGCTGCTGGAGTCGGTGTAGCATGGCATCCATGCTCGCTTGCGGGCTGGCCACTCCCATTGGTGCTGCCCTCCAGTGTTAGATTGGTGGAATGACAGGCTGGATTGTGTGCGACTGCCCACTGCCAAGAACTGCAACATCAATCTGCAGGATATGTCATTCAGGGACTTGGGCGATATACATATATATAAATTTTTGTGTGTGACTTTTTTTTGCTCACTATTTTGATTCATGTATATTTTGCACCTTGGTCCCAGAGGACCACCGTTTCATTAGTCTGTATTAATGTTCAGGGGAACGATAATTAAATTTGAATTTGATTTGATTTGAAGGGTCGGAAGGGTCTACTCTGCACTGTATCTCAAAAATGAAATAAATCACAGGGATAGAGATGGATTTAGTAAATCATATGAAGAAAGGTTAGGTGTTTTGAACTCTAGGTGATGTAAAACTGGGGGCCAATGTTGTCTAGCAAGCTTCTGGCTATACCCGGGCAGGATTTGGCCGTTGGTGAATGGTTTATTATTGTCAGATGTACCATGACACTGTGAGAAGCTTCTGTTTGCAAGCACCCAGACAGATCTTTCCCTACATGAGTACAGTGAGGTACCACCAAAGGTCAACAAAACATTACACAGACCTGTTGTAACCCCGGGTCACCTGCAGCAGAGTTTTAGAGAACCATGTTTACAAAGGGTGGAATGAGGGGATACAACCAAGAATTCACCGGAATCGAAGAAGATATATTTCCACCCCCAGCTCTGATCCTCTTCTGGTCCTCCCTCTCTGCACATCCCCCAACACCCTTCCACCCATTTCAACCCTTCACTCATCGCTCCCTCCCATCAGGTTCCGACGGCCGTTCTCTTCTCCTCCTCAGGCTCCCATTCCCCCTCCTCCTTAACCGATCCACATCCAGCTGCCATCAAACTCCACACTTCCCTCCCCCGACCTGATCGATGTTTTCTTCCCTCCACCCTTTTAAATCTCCCTCTTCCTCCCCTCGTCTGCTTCCATCTATCATTCAGCTGTTGCTGTCTCCCAATTCCGCCATTGATCCCCTTCCCTACCCGGCACGACTCGCCCAACTCCTCCCCCCCCCCCTCAGTCCACCAATCACTTCAGAGTCCTTGCTCACCTACCCCCTTCTCCTCTTTATACTGGCCGACTTGCCTCTCCACTCTCCATCTTGGAGCCCACCACTGCTCCTTTCCTCGCCAAGGTGCCGCTTGACTCCAGAAGATTGTTCATTTGCATCAAAAGTTCTTGAGGGGTGAGGTGCAATGATGGCTAATCAGTATATTCCATTTTGTATGATAGTTCTCAGAGTGTGATCATTTACAGATAGATCTTTTCACCCACTGACGGACCACAAGGCACAGACGGTGGATCTTAATTAACCTCTCTGCTCAGACAGACAGACATACTTTATTGATCCCGAGGGAAACTGGGTTTCGTTACAGTCGCACCAACCAAGAATAGTGTAGCAGTATAGCAATATAAAACCATAAATAATTACATAATAGGAAGAAGTCCAGGACCAGCCTATTGGCTCAGGGTGTCTGACACTCTGAGGGAGGAGTTGTAAAGTTTGATGGACACAGGCAGGAATGACTTCCTATGATGCCCAGTGTTACATCTCGGTGGAATGAGTCTCTGGCTGAATGTACTCCTGTGCCTAACCAGTACATTATGGAGTGGATGGGAGACATTGTCCAAGATGGCATGCAACTTGGACAGCATCCTCTTTTCAGACACCACCGTCAGAGAGTCCAGTTCCACCCCCACAACATCACTGGCCTTACGAATGAGTTTATTGATTCTGTTGGTATCTGCTGCCCTCAGCCTGCTGCCCCAGCACACAGCAGCAAACGTGATAGCACTGGCCACCACAGACTCGTAGATCATCCTCAGTGTCGTCTGGCAGATGATGAAGGACCTCAGTCTCCTCAGGAAGTAGAGACGGCTCTGACCCTTCTTGTAAACAGCCTCAGTGTTCTTTGACCAGTCCAGTTTATTGTCAATTCATATCCCCAGGTATTTGTAATCCTCCGCCATGTCCACACTGACCCCTTGGATGGAAACAGGGGTCACCGGTGCCTTAGACCGCCTCAGGTCCACCACCAGCTCCTTAGTCTTTTTCACACCGGTAATCAAAGAATACTTCACGGACAGCATCCCAGCAGCTCAGTTTAACACTCTTGGTAATGCCTTATGTGGGAGCCACACATCCTTCACAGCCAATGATAGAGTGAGGAGCTTCGCTGTTCTGAACTAGCTTCCAAGCAAGATCATACGGAGTCAGCTTAAGTACTAGAGCCTCATGTCCCACAACAACATAGCCCAGTAGCGGTTATTACTCCTCAACCATCAGGCTCTTGAACCAGAGGGAATAACTTCACTCAGCTTCAGTTGACCCATCACTGAACTGCTCCCCTCCAAAGGACTCACTTTCAAGGACTCTTCATTTCATGTTCTCAATAGTTAATCCTTATTTACTATTATTATTGTCTCCTTTGTATTTGCACAATAAAGTGCAAAATGTTGCAAGGTAAGTTGTGAGGCCAAGTAACCATCTTATCGTACAAGTAGTCCATTAAAGAATCTTGTGTTGCCCTTAAGGCATTTATTTAACTTTATTACATTTTCACTTTAAATTATTCATTTGTAACTATTTTCTAGTTAAAGTTTGATAACTCCGTTGTAGTTGTTGAAGGTAAATTCATTATCTGTGAAATTCCATAGCATGTGATGACGTCACACCCGGTTTTGCGGCGTCTTGTGGGTAAGTACCGGTTTGGGGCTTGCGTGTGCAGGACCAGCGTGAGGAAAGTTCAATTTCTACGTACTAAGAAACATCATAGAAGCAACGACGTAAGTTCATGTGACAGTCAATATGTTGAAGTAAAAATATTAATGCTGATTCTGTTAAAAGAAATGACAGTTGATGAGGTTTATTTTGTTGAGCTATTGAAAGCGTGCTGGAAAGTTTGTGTTCGAGTCTATTTGAAACTGTTGATGGTGTAAGCAGATTCTGACTGTATGTTGTACTTTAATTAGACTTTAATGTAATATAGTTTGTTGTACTTTTACTTTTACAAGTATTTATGGTGCCAATGTGATGCCAAGAAGGAAACAGATACTGTATATATTTTGTATTATTTATTTACAGTTTTCACTATACGTTAATGTGGAAGAGTGAACAGTAAACAGTTAATCTTACTGCGCCTCTGTCTTCATTGACTCCGGTTTAACTTCATGTTTAGTCAGAGTTTCAACATACTGCACGAGAACACTACAAGTCTCTTAACAAAAAAACTGACCTTGAGCCTTGTGGTGTGAGCTTTGAGACTTTTGGATCTTCTGCCCAATGGGAGATGGGAGGAAAGAGGATATCTGGTGTAGGGTGGGGGGGTGTCTTTGATTATATTGGCCACTTTACTGAGCACTGAGAAGTATAGACAGAGTCCATAGACGGGACTCTAATTTGTGCTTGATCCAATTTCAGTTCACAATGCTGATAGAGGTATAGATATGGCCAGGGAAAATGCTCTTGCTATTCTTGACAGAATTGACATCAGCTCTTCTACAGCAGTAACCCCCGTGGGGGAAGGCAGACCCAAATATTATAGAGGGACCACGAGGCTTTGATAATATAATGGTGGTCCTGTACAAAAAGTACAAATGAGTAACAATGTATTTAGCTTGCGCCGCTAGTTCTTGAAGCGAACCGGAAATCCCTGGGACAGCCGCAACTCCTTTATGAGCAGCCTCTGATGTCACCAGGTGTTTATGCAAAGAGGCATATTTTACCAAGTGTGCATTCATTCAGAAGATTGAGAGAGCAGAGAGGTCTTACTTTTCGCTGAGGAACAAGTGCTTCCGAAAGCATGGTGGTGCGATGGAGTGAGAGGTCAAATGTTTGTAAAATCCCACTGAATAACCATCAAGTCCAGGAGCTTTACCTGATTGCATTGATAAAATAGCTTTCTGAATTTCATGCTCGGTAATTGGAGCATCAAGCATCTGTTGATCTTCAAAAGAAATTTGTGGAAATTTAATCTTATGTAAAAAAAGCCTTCATTTTAGAGGAATCTGCAGGAAATTGAGATCTATAAAGATCAGAATAAAAATCCTGAAAAGTATTATTAATATCCTCATGGTTTCTTGCTATATCTCCATTATTTTTACGAATCTTTAAGATTTGTCTTTTAGCTCTAGCTGCTGTAATTGAGAAGCTAAGAGCTTATTATTTTTATCCCCAAAGATATAAAATTGACTTTTCAATTTAAGCAAATATCCTTCAATAGGATATGTTAGTAATAAATTACACTGTGATTGGAATTCTACTCTTCTTTTAAATGAAACAGCATTTGGAGAGATTGCATTAATGTTATCTAATTCTTTAATTTGCTTAGAAATTTTATTTAATTCCATTCTTATTTGTTTCTTCAGTTTAGTTATATACAAAATAATTTGACCACGTAAATAAGCTTTTAATGTATCCCTAATTACTAACTTAGAGATGTTTCCTATATTGTTAAAGAGCAAAAACTCTTTTACCTGAGCTTCGATAAACTCAACAAATTCTGAATTTTGTAATAAATGTTCTGGAAAATGCCAAAATGGTCTGGTAAGAACAACATCTTTCAGTTCAAATATTAAGTTTAAAGGGGTATGATCATAAATAGCGATTGCATCATACTCACATTTCTGAACATTGAATTAAAGTCGAGGGTCAACTATCAAATAGTCGATTCTCGAATATTTATTATGAACATGTGAGAAAAAAGAGTATTATCTATCATTAGGGTGCATATGCCTCCAGATCTCAATTAAACCATAATCAATTAAAAAGGAATTAATAAGTGCAGAATGATTAGGGAGTTGATATTTGGATGATGACTTATCCATTAAAGATTATTTTCTCCATATCTTTTGGAAATATTTCATGAATCCTTTGACAAGGGTAATTTACCCTCTTTTTATGAAGCATCTATTTCCTTAATTCTTAAAAAAGATAAAGATCCTGTTGAATGTTCATCATCTAGACCTAGTTTGCTATTAAATGTGGATGCAAAAATTCTTTCTAAAATATTGGCTAATCGCTTGGAAAATATTTTAACAAATTATTTCTGTGGATCAAATGGACTTTATTAAAGGCCATTATTCTTTCTCTAATGTTCGGAGATTGATGAACATTATATATTCATCATTATCTAAGCAACCTCAATGTGTTGTCTCTCTCAATGCAGAAAAGGCATTTGACAGAGTTGAGTGGCCATATTTGTTTAAAGTATTAGAAAAATTTGGTTTTGGTAGTAATTTCAATAGATAGATTCAAATGATTTATAAGAATCCTATTGCCATAGTCATTATTAATAACTGCCAGTCTTCTTTTTTCTCACTTTCTCGTGGCACTGGACAGGGATGTCCATTAAGTCCTTTATTATTTATTCTTGTATTGGAGCCTTTAGCTATAACATTACGTGAAGCTAAAAATATCCATGGTATCTCTATGAATGGAACCATACATAAGATTTCTCCTTATATAACCATATAACCATATAACAATCACAGCACGGAAACAGGCCATCTCGGCCCTCCTAGTCCGTGCTGAACTCTTAATCTCACCTAGTCCCACCTACCCGCACTCAACCCATAACCCTCCACTCCTAACCTGTCCATATACCTATCCAATTTTACCTTAAATGACACAACTGAACTGGCCTCTACTACTTCTACAGGAAGCTCTAATTCCTAATCATTTGGAGACACTTAAAGATATTGGTAAATTTTCAGGATATAAACTTAACCTGAATAAAAGTGAATTGTTTCCATGAAATGTTCATGTTAGTATTTATAATGATATTCCTTTTAGAATTGTTAATAGATTTAGATATTTAGGTATTATAATTACTAAAAAATATAAAGATCTCTATAAAGCGAATATAGTTCCTTTAATGGACACCATGAAACAATTATTTTCTAGATGGAATCCACTTACTTTTTCTTTAATAGGTTGCTGTGAAAATGATATTTCACAGGCATGCTGTGAAAATGATGATTTTACCTAGATTTTTATATATTTTCCAAAATATACCTATCTTTTTAACTAAAAAAATTTTCAATCAAATTGACTTACTTATTTCTTCTTTTATTTGGAACAATAAAAGACCTAGAATTAATAAGTATCATTTATAAAAATTTTAAAATGATGGTGAACTTGCACTTCCTAATTTAAGACTGTATTATTGGGCTGTGAATATTAGACAATTATGTTTTTGGTTATATTGGCTTAATAAGAGCCAAAACCCATTATGGGTTGATTTGGAATTAAAAACTGTTAAACAATTTAATTTAACTTCAATTTTAGGAGCTCCATTACCTTTACAGCTCTCAAAAATTCCAAATTTAAATCTCTATCCGGTCATTAAACAATCCCTACAGATTTGGGTTCAGTTCCGTAATTCTTTTAATCTTAAACAATTTAAATTACCTAGTTTTTTATATCGAAATTTTTTATACAAACCTTCAACAACTGACCCCATTTTTCTTCTATGGAAAAATAAAGGAATTCATTCTTTTACAGATTTATTTTGTAATGATCAATTGATGACTTTTGAGGAGTTAATTAATAAATTTTCTCTCACTCATACACGTTTTGCAATGTTTTCAGGTTAGACATTTTTTACAACTATATTTACCTAAGTTTACATATTTACAAGAATCTGATTTGTTGGATATCATTTTGAAATTGAATCCCTCAGTGAAAGGTTCCAGTAGCAGAATTTATAATTTACTTCTGTTACAAAAAGAGAACCTACCACTAAAGATTAAACAAGATTGGGAGAACTTAATATGACCTTTGTTAATGAAGATTGGCTTTGAGTTTTGAAAAACGTAAATTCTTCTTCTGTATGTGCCAACCATTGTTTAATTCAATTTAAAATTGTACACTGTTATTACTTAACAAAGGAGAGACTATCTAAAATATTTCCTAGTATAGACAACTACTGTGATAGATGTAAAACTGAAGTAGCTACTTTGTCACATATGTTCTAGTCATGTTCTTCATTAAAATTATTTTGGAAATCATTATTTTCTACAATTTCTAAAGCTTTGAAAATTATCTTACAACCTAATAGATTGACTGTTCTATTTGGAATAGTTCCGCATCATATTCAGGGTATCTCATCTTCAGGTCAACATGTAATTGCATTTGTTACACTGCTGGCAAGAAGAGCTATTTTATTAAAATGGAAGGATATTTATTCTTCTACATTAATTGAATGGTTTTCTCAAGTGATGTTAAGTCTTAGTTTAAAAAAAATTAGTAGAACTTTTGATGCTTGATTTGATTTTGAGAGAAATGCGGTTCTTTTGCCTAATATTATCATTTAATTTGAATTAAGTTATATGGTATCCTTCCAATTTTATTTTTTTATATAAATATGAAATGACAGCTGATGACTTTTTTTAATATATTTAGATGATGGTCAAACGTATTGCTCGTTGATTCCTAATGGGTTTTTTTATAGTTAGTGGGGGTTTTTTTCTTAGTAAGATGGAGTTCTTTTTTTCCTTCTATATAATTTTTTTTTTCCGTTTTTATATTTCAAGATCAGTTTCTTTCTTCTCTTGAGCTTTATTAATTGTATGCATATTAATCTGTAAAAGTTTTGTATCATTTTATAGCTGTTGATGATTACATACCAATAAAAAGATTCTAAAAATGAAAAATGAAACAAATGATTGGGCTCGAGTCTCTGTAGAGGAGATATGAACCCAGAGTGTATTGACGCAGGTAAGGCAGGTACCTTACTGACACAGCTCTGCCCTCAATCCTAACCCTGAGCTGAGGTCTTGACCTGCTTGTGCAAGCAGTTAGTTACCCAGTAATGTGTGTAGTTAAATGCACTCCTCCTCAAACACCCAGCAATTAGTGATTACTCAAGCACAATTTGCTGCATCAGGCATCTTGCTTTGTGCAAATTAACAATAGTGACAGTCTTTTAAATGCAATTTATCTGTTGTCAAGCACATGGGGGGTATGGGGTGTCCAGGCAGTGGTAATACCTCTGGTGAAGGAGCTGTTGTATACATTCTGGGGCAGTTCACTCACCTTTCGTACCCACTGGACTCTCAGCTCTGACTTATGGCTCCAAGTAGCCATTTGCACGCAACAGTAGCCACAGTATACTTGTTGATTCCACAGAAGATTCACCGATGCAATATAAAAAAGAGAGGGGAAAAAAAAATTAGTGTTGTTTGTCACATGTATGTCGGAACGGCGAAACTTACTGTGAAATGTGCCGTTTGTGTCAAATCAAATCAGCAAAGATTGTTCTGGCAGCCTGTAAGTTTTGCCACATTTCCATCGTCAACGTAGCATGCCCACAACTCACTGAGCTCTGCTTCTGGAATGTGGGAGGCAACTGGAGCATCTGGAGGAAACCCACGCAGTCATGAGAAGAAGTAGGAACTCTGCAGGGAATTGAACTCGGATGGTGATCACTGGCTCTGTAATAATATTTCACAAATTGCTATGCTGTAAGAATATACGTAGCTAATGTTACAAAAATATCACACAAATGGTAATGGCCAGTGTTCCTGGTGCTAGTTGAGATGATAAAGTTAGTCAGGACTGCAAAATTTTCCTTGAAGGACTTGGAAAAGTACTTTGGGGTTTATTAAATATATCTCAGGGTATCATTTTATCCCACTAAAGGGTCTCCCTGGACCAAATGCTTAATCTTCTGAATTGGACTTTGATCCACAACTAATTAACACGAAAGTAAGAATGCCACCAATAATCCACTGTCGTTCCAATTTAATGAGACCAATGTATCATCTCCCTTTATGAATTTCCTTCCTTGCACTCTACTCCAGTTCTGGATCATTGTGCAGAGTAATATCTATGCAAGATATTCCGTTACCAGAGAGTGTAATGGAAAATATTAGAGGACACGGATTTAAAAAGATTAAGGGGAATATGCAGGACAAATTCCTTTACATAAGATTGCCAGGTACCTGGTGTGGGCTGTCAGGGTATCGGTGGAATCAAGTACAATTGTGGCATTTAAGAGTCTGTTAAAATGCAGGGTATGAAAGGATTTGGATCATGCACAGTTTAATTTAAAATTGTATTTAGCACAAAGAGTTTGGGCTGAAAGGCCTGCTTCTGTACTGTATAGTGTACATTTGAAGTATCTAGGTGAGGATTGAAGTGTCTGGGTGCTGAGCTAAGATGGACCAAGTGACAGCCTCTTCGAGTTCACCTGCAGAAACAGCTTAAATTTCCCTCTTTAAAGTCTCTTTTCTTTCCTTTTCAAGGTGGTTGGGGTTCTATCGAGGTCCCTGATCTGCAGCTGCAATTAAACTATGGTTTTTCACGACGATGAGCTCCCGCTCTTGAAGCTGACTGACTGACCGGTTATTTTCTGACATTCACCAGACATGGCAAAGAAGATGCCAGGTTATGGCCCTGTGGATGACCGATAGGCAGGAAGGCAGTGAGGGTGGCATTGTTCTGTTAGTAAGAAATGAAATCAAATCATTAGAAAGAGGTGACACATGGTTGAAAAAGAGGTGAAAAAGGGTTGGAAGGTGTTGAACCATTGTGGATAAAGCTAAGGAACTGCAAGGGAGAAAAGACCCTGATGGGAGTGCAAACTACAGTGGGAGATGGAAAATGCATGTCAAAAGGGCAATGTTACAATAGTCCTGGGGGACTTCAATATACAGATAGATTGGGAAAATAAGGTTGCCACTGGATTCCTAGAGGGGGACTTTCCAGAATGCCTACATGATGGTTTTTTAGAGCAGTTCATGGCTGAGCCCACTAGAGAATCAGTTATTCTGGATTGGCTGTTGTGCAATGAACTGGATTGATTCAAGAACTTAAGGTAAAATAACCCTCAGGGGCAAGTGATCATAATATGATCAAGTTCACCCTGCAGTTTGAGAAGGAGAAGAAAAAAGTTAGATGTATTAGTATTACAGTGGAGTAAAAGGAATTACAGAGGCTTGAGAGCACAGAGGCATGGCCATAATTGATTGGAAAAGAACGCTGGCAGGGATGACGGCCTAGCGTCAATGGCTGGAATTTCTGGAAGCAATTCTGAGGGCATAGGACACATACATCCCAAAGAAGAAGAAGTATTCTAAAGGAAAAGTTGGCACAGCCGTGGTTAACAAGAGAAATCAAAGCCAAAAACAAAGAAGGCATAAATTACAGCAAAAATTAGTGGGAGGTTTGAGAATTGGGAAGCTTTTAAAAACCAACAGAAGGCAACTAAAAAGGTAGTTAAGAAGGTAAAGATGGAAAACAAAAGTAAACTAACCAATAATATCAAAGAAGATTACATAAGTCTCTTTCAAATACATGAAGTGTAAAAGAGAGGCGAGAGTGGATATTGGACTGGTGGAAGATGATGCAGGAGAGGTAGTAATGGGAGACAATGAAATGGCAGGTGAACTGAATAAGTATTTTGCAACAGTTTTTATTGTGGAAGACACTAGCAGTGTGGTGGAACTTCCAGGTATCTCTGTCATTACTAGAGAGAAGCAAAAAAGGAAACCGAAAGATCTGGAGTTAGATACATTACTTGGACCAGATGGTGTACACGCCAGAGTTCTGAAAAACATAGCTGCAGAGATAATGGAGGTATTACTAATGATCTTTCAAGAATCACGAGATTCTGGAATGGTTTTGGAAGACTGGAAAATTGCAAATGTCACTCCACTCTTCAAGAAGGGAGAGAGGCAGAAGAAAGGAAATTATAGGCCAGTTATTCTGACCTCAGTAGAGTTGATTATTAAGGATGAGGTCTCAGGGTACTTGGAGGCACCTGATAAAATAGGCCATAGTCAGCATGATTTCCTCAAGGGAAAATCGTGTCTAACAAATCTGTTGGAATTCTTTGAAGAAATGACAAGCAGGGTAGACAAAATAGAATTGGTTGATGTTGTGTACTTGGATTTTCAGAAAGCACTTGACAAGGTGCCACACATGAAGCTGCTTAGCAAGCTATGAGTCCATGGTATTACAGGAGAGATTCTAATATGGATAAAACAGTGGCTGATTGGCAAGAGACAAAGAGTGAGAGTAAAAGGAACCTTTTCAGGTTGGCTGCCTGTGACTAGTGGTGCTCCACAGAGGTCTGTGTTGGGACCCATTCTTTACAGTTATATGTCAATGATTTGGATGATGGAATTAATGGCTTTGCTGCAAAGTTTGCAGATGATATGAAGATAGGTGGAGGGGCAGGTAGTGTTGAGGAAGTAGAGAGGCTACAGAAGGACTTAGATTAGGAGAATAGCCAAAGAAATGGCAGATGGAATACAGTGCTGGGAAGTGTATGGTCATGAACTTTGAAAGAAGAAATGAAAGGGTTGACTATTTTCTAAACAGAGACAAAATACTAAAAACTGAAGTGCAAAGGGACTTGGGAGTCCTTGTGCAGGATTCCCTAAAGGTTAATTTCAAGATGACTAGAATATAAAAGCAAAGATGTAATGTTGAAACTTTATAAAGCACAGGTGAGGTCTCACTTGGAGTATTGTGAGTAGTTTTTGGCAACTTATCTTAGAAAGGATGTACTGAAACTAGAGACGGTTCAAAGGAGGTTCACAAAAATGATTGCAGAATTGAAAGGCTTGTCATATAGAGAGTCTTTGATGGCTCTGGGCCTGTATTCACAAGAATTCAGAAGAATGAGGGGTGACCTGTTTGAAACCCATCTAATGATGAAAGGTCTTGATATAGTGAATGTGGAGAGGATGTTTCCTATGGTGAGAAAGCCTTAGACTAGAGGACACAGCCTCAGAAGAGAGGGATGTCCTTTTAGAATGGAGGTGAGGAGGAATTTCTTTAGTTAGAAAGTGGCAAATCTGTGGAATATGTGGAATCTGTGACAGCTGTGAAGGCCAAGTCTTTATATATAAGGCAGAGGTTCATAGATTCTTTATTGCTCAAGGCTAAAGGGATACAGATAGAAGGCAGGAGATTGGGACTGAGAGGAATATTGGATCAGCCATAATGAAATGGCGGAGCAGACTGGATGGGCTAAATAGCCTAATTCTACTGCTGTATCTTATGGCATGATGCTGAAAATAGGTTCGGGGAAGGGGGAGGGGGAGGTTAATGCTCTGCTGCTTGTCTAGGGGAGGGGGAGAAGGGGCTGTGCAGTTCTAATCTTTTTCTTCCATTCATTCCTTTGGAGTTTTTCTGTTTTTCATGGATGTCTGTGAAGAGTAAGAGATTTAGTTAGCAAACTGTATACATTCTCTAATAAATGGAAAGATTTGAAGATTTGAAAATTTGAATCACTGTGGTACAGAAGGGTATGGACAAAGTGTAGGCAAATGAGCCTCATGTGGTTCAGTGGTTGTTGCTTGGCTGTGACGTGGTGAGCTGAAGTCTCTGTTAATGTGATTCTATGACTGCATTGGCTCACACATGTCTCATTCACCTCACCCATTTTTGACAGCCCTGACTTCAACTAACCCCCAAACTCTGGGCTTTCCTTCTTAAACATTTTCTCCCCTCCAACTCCGTCCTTTTTCAATCATCCCTCGCATTAATTTCTTCAGTTGCTTCTGCCCATTTTTACCTTCTGCATCCGTCGGCAGGATTTTCTTTCTATGTCAAGGGGATGACATAAGTGCAAATTCTTAAGCTGAATCCAGTCTCAGAGTTCACAGCAAACAAATTAATTATTCCCCTTGCATAAAGTGGGGAGCCAGTTTCTCTAAGTCCACATCTGCAAAGAAAGGCAGTAAGTTAAATATGGCAACACACACAAGATGCTGGAGGAAGATCTTCCCCCTTCCCTTCCAGTCCTGAAGAAGGGTGGCAGCCCGAAACATCGACTATTTGTTTATTTCCATAGATGCTGCCTGACCTGTTGAGTTCCTCCAGCACTTTTGTGCATGTTGCTTTGGATTTCCAGCATCTGCAGACTTTCTCATGTTTACGTTAAATAAAGGAGGTGACTCATATTTATCACTCTTCCAAAACCCATGATTTAGCAGTGCTGATAATAGAAGCAACCAAAACTAAACAAAAAGCAATACAAAGGAGATGGAGAACATGATTACAGGAACAAAGAACAGAGACCTTAATATAACAGACACTAATCAACACCATGTCAAAATGAGAATTAAATATGTTTGCGCAATCAGTCATCAAATTGTAAACTTTGAATTACAATGGAATGATTTAAGGTTTAAAATGCAGAGTTGCTTGTGCTGTTTAATGGATACTTATAGTGGGTGTCTTTGATTTGAATTCCAAAGGTGAGGTGAGAATTAGTGCCCTCCATCATTCAAAGACCCCCATCACCCAGGCCATGCTCTCTTCTTGCTGTGCCAGGTACAGGTACAGAAGTCTCAGGACTCACACCACCAGGTTCAGGAACAGTTATAAACTCTCTATCATCAGGCTCTTGGACCAAAGGGGTAACTACACTCAACTTCACTTGCCCCATCACTGAACTGTTCCCACAATCTATGAACTCACTTTCAAGGACTCATCATCTTATGTTCTTGATATTTATTATTATTATTGTATTTCTGTTTTTTTCTTGGCTCAAGGTGGCTAGGAACTTTCAGACTATTCTAATGGTGTTTGTAATAGTCTAGAAACTGCCTAGTATCGTGACTTTTGGGGGATTTACATACATATTTCTGTGTGGGTCTAATTGGTTAATGCTATTGTGTTGTGACTTTGGGATGATCCCAATAGATATTACTATTGGGATAATGTATACCTTATTCATGTTCCATAGTCCTTCAATGTCCTCTTTTAGTTTGGCGTATTTCTTGTGCTTTTCTCTTATTGATTTATACAAGTTATGTGTGTTTGGAATGGCTGTATCTATTAAATAAGTTCTTGCTTGTTTTGTTACGCCTGCAGCCCCCTCCTTTTTGAGAATCGCCAGATCGCTATTGATTTGGGTCCGGAGACCCAGGAAATGAGAGAGAGACATTTGGAATGTCTTGACCCCCCCCCCCCCCCCCGGCGATATAAAGCTACGGGAAACGGCTATTGTCTCTTGGAGATGGAATTGTGTATTAAAATACTGTGCTTCGTGGAAGCCCTCAGGCAAAGTGGGCTGGTTGGTGGAGGGATTGCATCATCCCCAACCTGATTGACATCGGAGACCCTGTGAGTCAGGATAAAAGAAGGACTGTGGGAACAGCCCCTCAGATGCACCAGAAGAAACACTAGCGATCCCGTAATAGCGGAAGCCACTGAGAAGGCCACGTGTGTCCATTTCCATTTGCCCCGGAATCGGTGGGCCTTTACCACGGAAGAAAGGTTTTTAGCTAACAACGGGGAAATCAACTCCCAATGACTCTCGAAGGATTGACATCATAAAAGGACTGGGCAAGTTTTAACCCGTCTTTCTCTCCAACCAAAACACTGCAGCTTGAATGAACTGCAGTGACTTTTATATTTCCATCGGACAATACATTATCCCCTAGACAACGATAGAGCTATTTCTTATTGATTATTATTATACCCGCACTTTTAGATTTAGTATTGACGACTTATATCATCAGTATGTTTGCATTGCTATTATTTTTGTGTATTTTATCAATAAATACTGTTAAAAATAGTACCATCAGACTTCAACGGACCTCTCTATCTTTGCTGGTAAGTGACCCAGTTACGGGGTACGTAACACATTTAATATTATATCTGGTCAGTTCTTATGGATAGTCCAACCTATAATGATGGATTAGCCATAATATAATTTGCAGGACTCTTGACTCTAAAACTGGACCAGACATGTATTCGCTGTATTTATAGGAAGGAATAGTGTCTTTCAAGAGTTAGTATTTTAAGCAATATTTTGTGGAATGATGCTTGCCACTTGATTGTGCTTGTCTATGTGATAAGATTGAGTTCAACTGCCGCAGGTTGATTTTTTTTCCGGTTTCTCTTGGCATTTTCTGCATTTATCATCTTGAATTTGTTGGTCTTTTGTTATGTATTTTTGATATTTTTTTGAGTATTGTCACAAGGAACCCCTCTGCTTCTGGGAAGGGGTCTCCAACTTTGAATCAGGCATTCGATGCTTCCCTGACAATGTCTAGTCTGCTCAGATTGTGGGGACGTCCTCCATGGAGGGGCATGCTCTTCTATTGGTTCACTTTTTCTTCTGTAGTGATAATTTCTTCATTTTTCTGGGTTGTGCTTTCATTTAAGTTTAGTGGTGTGCACTTCTTATCAGAATTGCCTGTGCTCACATAGAATGCTGAATCCTGTTTTGGTTGATGAAAATACTTCCTTAGAAATTTTATCTGGGACTGCTGCATCAAATGTTTATGCCTATTAATCCTCTTCCTCCTTCTGTCCAGGTAATGTTAATCTAAGTGTGTTCGAGTGTATATCGTCTTTTCTAAAAGTTGTCATTTCAGTTCTTATTTTTCTTTGTAAACTTTCCAGATCTGTTTTGGACCAAGATATTATGCCAAAAGAATATGATAATATGGGTATAACGAAAGTGTTTATTGCCTTTGTTATACTATTATTATTATTTTTTTTCTTTTTGTATTTGTTGTCTTTTACACATTGGTTGTTTGTCTGTTCTATTGAGTGTGGTCTTTCCTTGATTCTATTGTGTTTCTTGAGTTTACTGTGAATGCCTGCAAGAAAAGGTATCTCAGATTTGCATATGGTGATTACACGTACTTTGACAATAAGTTTATTTGGAACTTTGAGCTTAGGTTATTGGAAGTCAATCATCCCAGCCTCAGTTCCTCAAAGTAGGCCAAGTATCTTCAGCTACATTATCAATGATCTCATAGTCATCAAATAATCAGAAGAGAGAATGTTTGCTGACACCAGTGCAACACACATTGACTGAAACAAATTAAGCACTCTCAAACTGCATGCAGGATCCTGGGCAACATGCTGGAGGAATTAGGCAGCTTACGGAGGGAAATAGACAGTTAACGTTTTGGGCAAGACTCTTCATTAAGCCACCTTCCTTGCCAGTCCTGATGAAGGGCCTCAATCTGAACTTTCAGCTGCTTATTTCCCTCCATAGAGGCTGCCTGAACTGCTGAGTTCCTCCAGAACTTTGCATTCGTTGCAGCAAGACCTATATAATAAGCACAAGGGATTCTGTGGATGAGGGAAATCTCGAGGTACACACGCACACAAAGTGGTGGAGGAACTTAGCAAGTCAGGCAGCATCCAAGGAGAGGAATAAAGACTGGAGAGAAAGTGGGAAGAAGCCTGAGTAATAAGATGGAGGGGAGGGATGGAGTACAAGCTGAGAGCTGATAGGTGAAACCAGTTGGTAGGGGTGGGGAAAAGGGATGATTTAAGAAGCTGGGAGTTTATTGGTGGAAGTGGTAAAGGACTGAAGAAGAAGAAGGAATCTGATAGGAGAGTATACTGGACCATTCAAGTTCATGTGAAAATTCAAGTTTTATTATCATTTAGCTATACATGAATATTGCTAAAGGAAACAGCATTCCTCTGGAGTGAACGTACAGGACACGTTACCCACAGCACATTGCATAAGCCCCGTTGCACATAACACACAGCATTAATAGCACATATGGTTATGATTTCAGAAAAACATACAGTCACAAGAAAAACAAGAATACAGCCCAAGTCCCTGAGTGTCGTCACTGGCAATGCACGGGAAGTTGCTCTGGTCCAGCTTGTTCTTCCACCATGCAAACACCAGAGGGCAGCACTGACAGGAGCGGTTAGCCCCCAACCCAGATGGATTCCAGAACATAGGCTAATACCAAACATAGCATTTAGTCTGATGGCCAAAAAGCTCAATGTTGGTTTCATCAGACTAGAGAACCTTCTTCCAGCTGACTTCAGTCTCCCACATGCCTTCTGACAAACTCTAGCTGAGATTTCATGTGAGTTTTTTCTCAACAATGGCTTTTCTTTTGCCTCTCTCCCGTACAGCTGTGACTGGTGAAGCACCTGGGCAACAGTTGTTGTATGCACAGTCTCTCCCATCTTAACCACTGAAGCTTGTAGCTCCTCCAGAGTTGTCATAAGTCGCCTGGTGGCCTCCCTCACTAAACCCTTCTTGCACATTCACTTGGTTTTTGAGGACAGCCTGCTCTAGGCAGATTTATAGCTGTTTTATATTCTTTCCATTTCTTGATGATTGACTTAACTGTACTCCAAGGGATATTCAGTGACGTGGGAATTTTCTTTATCCATCTCCTGACTTGTGCTTTTCAATAACATTTTTGTGGAGTTGCTTAGAGTGTTCTTTTGTCTTCACAGTGTAGTTTTTGCCAGGATACCGACTCACCAGCAGTTGGACCCTCTAGATATGGGTGTATTTTTACTAAAGTCAATTGAAACACCTTGACTGCACACGGTGATCTCCATTTAACTAATTATGTGACTTCTAAAGCCAATTGGCTGCAGCAGTGATAATTTGGTGTGTCATATTATAGGGGGTGAATACTTCTGCAATTAAGTATTTTGTGTTTTAGAACCAGGAAAGACCCCAGTTTGTAACACTTGTTTGTATTACTAGACCCGGCCTTCTCAGGTTGATTTCCACTGTACCCGTGGCAAGTGGTTGGGGTTGATGGAGATACATCTCTACCAAAGAAAGTGTAAGGTGCTGCTTCCCTCAGCTAGTCTGCAGTTCAGTCTTGGGCAAAGTGCACCATCTGCTTGCCCCCCCCCCCCCCCCATCAATCGAAGCCATGGGAGCAGGTGGTGTGTGGTCGTATGAGCAGCTGGTGCAGATCACAAGTTCTGGTTATCTGACCACTGACGCCAGGCAGACAAAGGCTGAAGAGTATTGATAATGGCTGAGGTCACCCATCTTGAAGCAGAAAACCACTTCTGTAGAAAAATTTGCCAGGATCAATCATGGTCATGTTGGTCCAGATGGGCACAAAGCTTCCCGCTACCAAACGGGTGGTGACCCAACAAGGTGGTGTCCACCAAGAAGGACCTTCAACATCTTGGATGGTCCCTCTTCTTATTAATACCATGAAGGGGTGGATACTGGAGCCTGACAATTAGGATCAGCTTCTTCATCTCTACCATCAGATCTCTGAATGCTCTGCACCTCACTATTTATTTTATTTGGTTGTGACTTATAATATTTTTTTGTCTTGCACTCTACTGCTGCCACAAAAACAAGAAATTTCACCACATATGTCAGTGATAATAAACTCGATCCTGACTCAGACTCAGCAGCTCTCCCATCTGATTTCCAACTTCCCCTTCAGCCCACAACTTCCAGCTTCAAAAACCCATCCAGCTGACAGCTGTAACTCTCGCTATGGCTAATGGCTTAATATAGAGGATGATAGCCCCCGGCCCAGCCAAACTTAAGAAATCTTGTTTGGGTGGATGCTGCGCAATGTGTCCCCTGTTACAAATCAGTACCCCAAAATAACACACAGTACACAGTATGTGATTAAACGATTGAGCTTTATAATTCTTGATTTGACAACATGGTTAGTAAAGAAAACAAAAAAAGAAAAAGGGCCCATTCTCGTGTAACAATCTATTGCGCAAGATCGTAGCTCACTGATAAGGCCGTTCATCCACCATCGACCTCTTCCGAACGTCGCTGACCTTCGGACCCTCGGTCCAAGTCCACTCCATCCGGCGGTCTACCAACTCTCCCCTCATCTCTCCCCGGCAAAAGACCCACGAATTCCCGGCTCCCAGACGCACAAAAAAGAACAACATCCCGCTCATTGGATATCATGCCCCGTTATCTCTAATCATAACCCAAACATTGCTGCTACAGAGAAACCATTACCTCAGCAGTGGAACACTACATAGAAGCCATTACATTGGCAGTGAAACTTTACAGCGTGTTACACTCTCCCACCCCCCCACCAAATTTAGTCATCTCCTCATGACATTGAGATAATTCGCCAACCCTTCCTGCAAAACACAAAGTTACAAGGCAGTGACATAAAGAGTAGGGTTCACACTCGGTTCCCCTGGTGCTATGCAGGCCAGCCTATCCAGTGGTCTGCTAATTCTCTGAGACCTCCGTACCCCCTCACCTAACTCTTCAGGTTCAGACACGACTGCGGATACTTACGGACTACCCGGTGAGTCCTCCCTCGACCTATCATTCATGCCCCCCCCCCCCCCCGCAACTCAGACCCCTCTGTCCCATGCCCAAGCCCCACTTCCTCCCCTGCAGAATCCCACTGCAACCCAGGCTGTTCACAAATAGCAACCCCCTGCAACTTCACCTGACACAGCGGGAGAAGGGCTGGGAGTTAGCGAAAGGCAGCATATACTGCACAACCAGGTCCTTGTCCTCCAAATCAGTATCCATCTCAGGGGTGGAGGCCATCCTAACCTCTGCTGCTGTGGGTCCTGCAGTCGCCCCATGTTTCCGAAGAGTCCGCTTACTAGGTGAAGGCTCCAGGTCAGTCTCTGGGTCTACCTGAACCTCTTGTCCCAGGGGCAGCAAGTGGTTCTGATGGAGAACCTTGACAAGCCCATTCCCATCCTCTGGTTTCACCTGGAAAACTGGTAGGCTTGGCATTTGACTCTCCACCACTTGGGGCGTAGCCGCCCAGTAATCAGCCAATTTATGCGTCCCAGGTAGTCCCGAATTCCTTATGATGATTCAGTCTCCTAGCGGGAGTTGGGGAAACCTCACCTTTTGATCTTAACTCATCTTATTTCCTTGATTCTGCTTGGCAGCCGCGACCACAGCTATTTCATAAATCCTTTTCAGCTCCCTTCTCATGATTCACACATAATTCAGATAGGTCTTTCGTGGCAAATCACCCTCGTCAGTCCCAAAACAAAGGTCAATGGCCAACCTTGCCTCGTGCCCAAACATCAGATAATATGGTGAGTACCTAGTTGCTTAATTGCGTGTACAGTTGGAACAGGGAACCAGATGTCCAATATGTTGACTCCACCTGCTCTTCTTGATGATCTCCAGGGTCCTGAGCATGTCTAGCAAGGTCTGATTAAACCACTCTGGCTGGGGATCACCCTGTGGGTAATAGGGCATGGTCCTCAACTTCTCCACTCCAAGTATGCCCAGTAACTCATAGGTGAGTCTGCTTTCGAATTCTCATTCCTGGTCACTGGGAAAGTCATAATAGATGAAATACCTCTCCCATAACACTTTGGCCACCATAGATGCCCTCTGGTCCTCGGTAGGAAAAGCCTGAGCATATCTTGTGTAGTGGTCCGTGATGACTAAGACATTCGCCGTGGCATCGGGTTCTATTGACAGGAAATCCATACACACCAGGTCCAGAGGCCCCGCACTCTGCAAGTGGGACAAGAGAGCTGCCCGCATAGGCAGTAACTTCCACCGTATGCATTGAATACATGACTTGCAGTATTCTTAGACCTTCGACTTCATCCGGGGCCAGTAAAACCAGTCTCTGGGAAATCCATTGGTCTTTTCCACCCCCAAATGTCCAGCATCATCATGCAGTGACTTCAATGCCATCCTCCGATACTTCTCGGGCAGAACCAGCTGGCAACGCCAACGTGGGTCTGGGGGTGACGAGACCCGATAAAGGATCTGGTTCTTCAACTCCAACCTAGGTCATTCTCACAGTAATGGAGACACTGAGGCATGTTTCGTCTTCTCCGTTTGGACCATGTCCCCCTTTTCCACTGCTGCCCAAATGGTACCAATGCCCGGGTCATCTCACTGAGCAGCAGCCACTTCCCCAGAACTCAATTCCGGCAGCTGATCTGTCTTCAGAGCAGTCAGGTTACAGTACACCTGGGGGATGGCATCATCAGAAGCTCCCAATTGATCCACCGCTTGATCCTGCCCCTCCTTTTCCTCTGTCTTCACGATGATGGAAAACTGACACAGGGCCTTCACCCCAGGGCTGGAACGCTCTCCCACTCCTCGTCCCTGACCAGTCCCTCATGCACCCATTGGGACAAAGCATCAGCATCAATGTTCCTGCTTCCCGGCCGGTACTTCGGGCTGAAATCATAGGCAGACGACGTCACCAACCACTGATGGCCTGTGGCATCCAGTTTCGCCGAGGTCAGGATATAAGTTAGGGGGTTGTTGTCCTTCCTCACCTCAAACTTGGCCCCCAAGAGGTAGTTACTCAGCTTATCCACCACTGTCCATTTCAACGCCAGAAATACCAACTTGTGCGTGGGATAGTTTTTCTCAGAGGGTGACAGACTGGCTGACAAATACAATGGGTCTCAGCCCAGTGCCCTGATCCTGATACAGGACATCCCCTAAACCCTCTTGGCTGGCTTCCATGTGCAGTACCTACAGCAATCGGGGTCTGCAAAAGCCAGCACCAGCGCCTGGGTCAGCAGCTTCTTCAGCAACTGAAAGGCCTCCTCACATTTTGCATCCCACCTCGGTCCAAAGGGCTCCGACGGGCTAAGATTCTCTCCACCCTCCTGGCCTTTTCTCCCACTCCCTTTCTTCCCCAAGGGAGGGTAACTGCACAGAAGCTGATTGAACGGGTGACTCACTTTTGCATAGCCCTTCACGAACCTCCAATACTAACCACAGAACCTGAGGAACAAGAGCTGAGCGCTCACAGTCTGGGGTTTTGGCCAAGTGGTGACCGCCTCTACCTTAGCCAGATCTGTAGCTGCTCCATCCCGTGAGACTATATGCCAAACTTTGCTAACAGGCATTTGGGAAAAATGGCACTTGTCCAGGGAAAGTTTTAACCCTTCAGCTTTCAGGCGACCCAGCACCTTCAGCAGCCTCGCTTCATGTTCCTCCAAGGTGGAGTCAAATATTATGAGGTCATCTAGATACACCAATACCTAAAGCAAGTTAATATTTCCCATCGTCTTCTCCATGACCCGCTAGAAGGTTGCAGGAGCTCCCAAGATGCCCTGGGGCATCCTTTCGAACTGGAAAATCCCGGAGGACATATAAATGCCGTTTTCTCTTTGTCGACCTCACTCATGGGGATCTGGTAATATCCACTCCTCAGGTCCAGCACACTGAACCACTTTGCACCACTCAGACAGGCCAACAGTCTTCAATCCTCGGGACAGTGTACTGGCCAGGGATGGTGTGCCTGTTCAGAGTCCTATAGTCCACACACATCTGTATCTTCCCATTCTTCTTTCGGGTCACTATTATTGGGGACACATAGGGGCTTCGGGACTCGGTGATGATTCCAGCTTCCTTCAACTTACGCAAATGCTGACACTAGACATTACCGTCACCAGGGAACAAATGTGCCAGAGACATGCCCCGCTTGAAGGTGACTTCCCTCTTCGTAGTGTTCCTGATAATCACTGGCATCCTGCTCGCCTGTACAACTGAGGGCATCTGCAATTCCGGCCTCACCAGTACCCCAGCAGGAAATCCCAACTCCCCCTCGTGGTCTTCCAGAGAGAGTGTCCACTAAGAGGGCCTCACCCTCAGGCACTCCGTGAAATTTGGGTGTCCCCATCACTCTCGCTACTTTCCCGGGCCGTACCACCATTGGCTTCGACCTGGTGAACCACACAGTCCCTCGTCTAAATTCAGTATCCAGCCTGATGCAGCCACGCCCTTCCTCAAAAGCAGCTCGAAACACCGGGTGATCGGACAATGTTCCCAGAAAGCTCTCTCCAGCCTTCTCCATGGAGGCCCCCGTGAGTCTCCTCACAAGAGGGGTGTTGGTCCCCACCAGAACTGAAACACCACCCTTCTCAACAGGGTCGGGACACACCAGCACTAATGTATCAAGGACCTCAGACACTCCCACATCGGCCTCCGAGAACTCCAGCTTCACTGACAAATAACTGTTGTACGGATAATCACAGGCACTAAGCCCCCAGATCTCCAGTGCCCTGAATGGGGTCAATGGTAAATGCTTCAGATACCGGTTGTAAAACAAACTATACAACAACGTGACCCGTGACCTGGCATCAAGTATGGCTTTGGCATAAACACCCTCTATCCGTAGCGACACACGGGTGTGATCCCACTAAGCCTTCAGGAACAGGGAGTTTTGCCTTTGGGGGTTCCTTGGTGTATTGCTGGGAACGTGTTCCCCCGATTCAACAGGTCATTCCCTCACTGGGTCTCCTCTGAGTTTTCCCAACGACTCTCTCTGCTGAGGTACCCGGGGGCTCACCCTCCTTGTGGCGTGACACCTGCTGCCAGCAGCCCTCCGCAATGTTCGTCCCCTCGGGGAATCAGCCCCCCTGCCCCCATCAGCTCCATCATATGGGGGGGGTCACACCCGCTGATAACAGCCAACATATCTCCGTTCTCATCTCTGCCACAATCTCCTCTACCGCACCCTGGGGAAGGCTATCTGAGGTTACTTCACCGCAGGGGACCACTACTGAGGACTGTACTCTGCTGACGGAGTCCTCCGTTGCATTCTCCTCTTCCTGTACCTCTCTGATCAGCTCAAAAAAAGATGAAGGGGGGCACGTCTTACAACACTGTTAGAGACCCCAAGCAATCAGGTCCTGGGACTGTGCACCCTTGGCTATCTGGTCCATTCTTAACTGATCCACCTCAGCCACCTGAAAGACCCCTCTGCGCAGTAAGCAATTTAGTTGCCTCTCTAACCGAAAAATAAAAGTGGAAAGCTTCTCCCCCTTCTCCTGACGCATGTTCTGAAACCCCACCATGAGCTCCATTGGGCTCCCAGTTGGGCCAAAAGAACCTTCCAGTGCTCACAGGTAATCACTCACAGTTGCTAAGGGATACTTCAACCTGACGGCTCTCACAACATCAGCGGCCCACCCATTCAAACTTTCAACCAATCTCTGTCGCTTTACGTCATCAGAGTACTGCCACTCATCTATTAACTAAGAGGTCCATTCCGCCCAAGTCTCATACTCCTCTTCCCCTTTAGGGGTGGATGTAATTCCAGAGAAGAGGCAGAGCCTACCATAGCAGGGACTATGAACCCAATTTTTCCATTTATTCACCAGAATAAATGCTCGAGGAATATAAAGAATGTAAGAGTAAAGAAATTGCTCGAGGAATATAAAGAATGTAAAAGGAATCTTAAGAAAGAGATTAGAAAAGCTAAAAGAAGATACAAGGTTGGTTTGGCAAATAAGGTGAAAGTAAATCCCAAAGGTTTCTACAGTTATATTAAAAGCAAGAGGATAGTGAGGGATAAAATTGGCCCCTTAGAGAATCAGAGTGGTCAGCTATGTGTGGAACCGAAGGAGATGGGAGAGATTTTGAATGATTTCTTCTCTTCGGTATTCACTAAGGAGAAGGATATTGAATTGTCTAAGGTGTGGGAAACAAGTAAGGAAGTTATGGAACCTATGACAATTAAAGAGGTGGAGGTACTGGCGCTTTTAAGAAATTTAAAAGTGGATAAATCTCCGGATCCTGACAGGATATTCCCCAGGACCTTGAGGGAAGTTTGTGTAGAAATAGCAGGAGCTCTGACGGAGATCTTTAAGATGTCATTAGAAACGGGGATTGTGCCGGAGGATTGGCGTATTGCTCATGTGGTTCCATTGTTTAAAAAGAGTTCTAGAAGGAAGCCTAGCAATTATAGACCTATCAGTTTGACATCAGTGGTGGGTAAATTAATGGAAAGTATTCTTAGAGATAGTATTTATAATTATCTGGATAGAGGGGATCTGATTAGAAGTAGCCAGCATGGATTTGTGCGTGGAAGGTCATGTTTGACAAACCTTATTGAATTTTTTGAAGAAGTTACGAGGAATGTTGATGAGGGTAAGGCAGTGGATGTAGTCTATATGGACTTCAGCAAAGCCTTTGACAGTTCCACATGGAAGGTTAGTTAAGAAGGTTCAGTCGTTAGGTATTAATGCTGGAGTAATAAAATGGATTCAACAGTGGCTAGATGGGAGATGCCAGAGAGTAGTGGTGGATAATTGTTTATCGGGATGGAGGCCGGTGACTAGCGGGGTGCCTCAGGGATCTGTTTTGGGCCCAATGTTGTTTGTAATATACATAAATGATCTGGATGATGGGGTGGTAAATTGGATTAGTAAGTATGCCGATGATACTAAGGTAGGAGGTGTTGTGGATAATGAGGTGGATCTTCAAAGCTTGCAGGGAGATTTATGCCGGTTAGAAGAATGGGCTGAACGTTGGCAGATGGAGTTTAATGCTGAGAAGTGTGAGGTTCTACATTTTGGCAGGAATAATCCAAATAGAACATACAGAGTAAATGGTAGGACATTGAGGAATGCAGAGGAACAGAGAGATCTAGGAATAACTGTGCATAGTTCCCTGAAAGTGGAGTCTCATGTAGATAGGGTGGTGAAGAGGGCTTTTGGAACGCTGGCCTTTATAAATCAAAGCATTGAGTACAGAAGTTGGGATGTAATGCTAAAATTGTACAAGGCATTGGTAAGGCCAAATTTGGAATATTGTGTGCAGTTCTGGTCACCGAATTATAGGAAAGATATCAATAAATTAGAGAGAGTGCAGAGACGATTTACTAGGATGTTACCTGGGTTTCAGCAATTAAGTTACAGAGAAAGGTTGAACAAGTTAGGTCTCTATTCATTGGAGCATAGAAGGTTGAGGGGAGATTTGATCGAGGTATTTAAAATTTTGAGAGGGATAGATAGAGTTGACGTGAACAGGCTGTTTCCATTGAGAGTAGGGGAGATTCAAACTAGAGGACATGATTTGAGAGTTAGGGGGCAGAAGTTTAAGGGAAACACGAGGGGGTATGTCTTTACTCAGAGTGATAGCTGTGTGGAATGAGCTTCCTGTAGAAGTAGTAGAGGCCAGTTCAGTTGTGTCATTTAAGGTAAAATTGGATAGGTATATGGACAGGAAAGGAGTGGAGGGTTATGGGCTGAGTGCGGGTAGGTGGGACTAGGTGAGATTAAGGGTTCGGCACGGACTAGGAGGGCCAAGATGGCCTGTTTCCGTGCTGTGATTGTTATATGGTTATATATGGTTAAAGGGAAGGACAGATACTAACTCAGAATTCTCACTCTTCACTGGAGGACAGGGACTAATTAGATATTCCAAATCCGACCACTCCTTCCCCTCACTCCCCAGGAACAATAAAACCCTCTCTTTGAAATCTCTGCCCCCAGCTATCGCTACCTCAGCGCTGGTCTGCATTTTATCAAACCTCTGCTCACAATCACATCTTTAACAGTACCTAACAGGCAAATTAACAATTCACCCAGAGTACGAATATCCACACCACTTAGGATAATCACGCAGCATCCAATGGAATCAGTCCCAGACGTAGCCTCCACAATTGTAACTCTCACTTCAGCTAGCAGCTTAATATAGGGGATGATAGCCCCCGGCCCGGCCAAACAAGAAATCTCGTTTGGGTGGATGCTGTGTGATGTGTCCCCTGTTACAAATCAGTACCTCAAAATAACAAACAGTACACAATATGCGATTCAACAATTGAGCTTTATAATTCTTAATTTGACTATGGTTAGCAAAGAAAACAAAAAAAAGGGCCCATTCTCATGAAACAGACTATTGCACAAGGTTGTAGCTCACTGATAAGGCCGTTCACCCACCATCGACCTCCTCCAATTGTCACTGACCTTCAGACTCTTGCACCGTCCACTCCATCCGGCGGTCTACCAACTCTCTCCATTTGCGTTTTCTCTCCTCATCTCTCCCTGGCAAAAGACCGCGAATTCCCAGCTCCCAGGCCCACGAGAAAGAACAACATCCCGCTCATTGGCTAACATGCCCCATTATCTCTCATCATAACCCGACATTGCTGCTACAGAGAAACCATTACCTCAGCAGTGGAACATTGCAGAGAAGCCATTACATTGGCAGTGAAACCTTACAGAGTGTTACACAGCTGGAAGGGTTTATTCATTTTCTGTGCTCAGGATGTGGTATTGGTGTATAGAACTATCATAATTCATCTGCAGTTTGGCGGGGTATCCAGGCTTCTGTATCTGAGTCAGTGCGGTCTACACGTTGGAGGTGATGGTTTTCCCATGACATTTCTATTCTTGTTCTCCTTGGTAAGGGAGGTGCTTTCGCGACCGGCTGAGTCGACTGATGTAGTGAATCTGTCCATGCAAAGCCACGGTTCACCAATGGAGCTGGAAACAGAATTTGCTTTCTTTTTATCATTTGATACTTTGGTAAGAACTTCCACAACGCTAAGTTCAGTATTATGTTCACCTGATCAGATTAGCCTGTCAAGACAGAAGGCCCTTGCTGAGTGAAATCCAGATGCCCTGAGGGGAGTCGAAGTTGCAACAGAAAGCTTGATGCCAGAGAGAGCTGCCAGTCAAGCCCGTCACGACTGATGGGAAGTTTGGCCCTTGTTATGCTCTCATAACCTCAGTGGAACAGCTCAAAGCAGCTGCCTTGCTGCCCGGCTTTGCATCAAAGATTCAGCGTTGTAGGAGGGAATGAGAAGGGCCAGCCTCAAGACCCATTCCCAGTCATCCGCTCCCACCGCGAGACTTCCCCCGACAAAGAAGATCCGGAGAGACAAGCTGAACGTAGGAACAAATCTTGGCTTCCTGGACTCCAGCTTGTACGTTGTCAGCAGCTCAACACACAGAACTGACAGAGGTGAAACAGAAGGCTGCAGTCTCGGCTCATGCAGTCTGTCAAACGGTTTCTGTCCCAAAGCAGGGCTGATCTTGGGATTGCGCCAGCTGTCAGATATCACCGGGACACATGCCTGTCAGGTACCTGGCACAAGAACTCTCGATCTTGTCATTCCATACCTACCACTAAGGAGCTTTCTCACTATCGTATGTTCAGATTAGATAGCTGTACTTACCTATCCAGCAAAATGTAGGCACCCCACGCTAAACTGTGCATTCCCACAGCAAACACCGAAAGATAGTACAAATTGCTCTTCTATAGGTCCTTTGTGGTAATTGAACGTCTCTTCTGATTATAAGGGCCAGCTTGAAAAACAGAAAAGAAGAGAGGCAGGGTCGAAATACAGAGCTTAAGACAGGCATTTAAAGGCATCAGAACAATAAAAGCCCAGAAAACTGGAACTGGGTAACTACCGAGTCTGGGCAAACTTGTAGGAGTGGGAGAGGAAGCCGAGATGGTGGGCTGTGGATTAGAAGAAGAGCAGGTCGTGTGGTTGGTGGAAATGGAGAGGGGAATTAAAGGTAGTGACAAGGCCAGAGACTGAGAGAGTCCAATACATGCAAGAGAGTTATAAAATCAAAGCTGCATAAAAATAGAAGACATCTATAGAGAGGAATAAACAGTCGACCCTTCGTCAGGACTGATGAGTCTATTCCTCCCCACGGATGCTGCCTGACCTGCTGGGTCCCTTCAGCAGTGCGTGTGTTACTCTGGACTTCCATGGATAGCTGGGTGGAGTTACGTCTCTATTAAAGGAGTTATAAGGCTCTCCTTCCCTCTGCTAGACTGCAGGTCACCCTTGGGCAAGGTGCAGCACCTGCTTACCCCCTGATCAGGGTCACGTGAAGCCATGAGAGAGCAGTTGTTGGTTGTACAAGCAGCTGGTGCAGATCACAAGTTCTGGTCATGTGACCACTGATGCCAGGCAGACAATGTCTGAAGAGTATTGATAATGGCTGGGGTCACCCGTCTTGTAAAGACATTGCCCAGAAGAAGGCAGTGGCAAACCACTTCTGTATAAAAACTTCCCAAGAAGAATCATGGTCAAAGACCATGATTGCCCATGTCACATAACAAGGATGATGATTTTTCGTGACTTCCAGTATCTGCAGAATCTCCTGTGTTTATAACAGCAGAGCAGATAGGAGCAGGACTGGGATACGTACCCCCTCCAGGCAGTCTGCCATTCAGTCAGATTGTGCTTTCTCTGCAGACACATGCTGCTGCACATTCTGGAACCTGGAGAAGCAAACATCTCGCAGGATGACTGCTGATGCAGGTTTTGACCCAAAATATCGAAAATCCTCTTCCTCACACACATGACGGTTTCTTCCAGTGGAGGGTTGTTTACTCTGAACTTGGCCTCATCTCCATTTCCCTGTCTGTTCCTTATAACACCTAGATCCACTGTGTATCCAGTAGGACTTACAAAAGGTAACGGATACAGCCCAGTCCACCACAGGGAATCCCTCACCCCTACTGAGCACATCTACACAGATCGCTGTCACAGGAAAGCAGATCCATCATTCACAGACCCCCACCGCCCAGGCCATGCTCCTTTCTCACTGCTGCCATCAGGAAGAAGGTACAGGAGCCTCAGGACTCGCACCACCAGGTTCAGGAACAGTTACTACCCCTCAACCACCAGGCTCTTGGACCAGAGGAGATAACTTCTCTTGCCCCTTCACTGAAATGTTTGCACAACCAATGGACTCACTTTCAAGGATGTGTCATCTCATGTTCTTGATATTTATTGCTTATTCATTTTTTATTATTATTATTGTATTTAAATAGTTTATTGTTTTTTGCACACTGTATGTTTATCCATTCTGGTAGGGGTGGACTTTAAATGATTCTGTTGTGTTTTCTTGGATTTATTGAGTATGCCCACAAAAAATGAATCTCAGTGTTACTGTATTTTGATAATAAATTTACTTTGAACTTTAATCCTCTAGCATAAAATGCCATCTATCTTGGCCTTGAGTTCAAAGACTCAGTTCATCGCCTCCCTGGTGTAGAGAGCTGCAGGGATTCACAATCCCCTGAGAGAAGACATTCCTCCTCATAAGACCATAAGGCATAGGAGCAAAATTAGGCCATTCAGCCCATTGAGTCTGCTCCACCATTCTATCATAGCTGATCCCGGATCCCACTTAATCCCATACATCTGCCTTCTCACCAGATGCTTTGATGCGCTGACCAATCAGAAAATGATCAACTTCCACCTTATATATACCCACAGGCTTGATCTCCACTGCAGTCTGAGGCAGAGATTCACCACTCTCTGGCTAAAAAGAATCCTCATTTTTAAGGATTTGTTTCTAAAGGGTCACCCCTCAACTTGGAGGCTGTGCCCTCTAGTTCTGGATACCCCCCACCATAGGAAACATCCTCTCAACATCCACCCTGTCTAGTCCTTCTAACATTCAGTAGGTTTCAATGAGATCCACCCACATTCTTCTAAATTCCTGTGAGTACAGGCCCAAAGCTGCCAAGTGCTCCTCATATGTTAACCCCTTCTTTCCTGGAATCATCATTGTGAACCTCCTCTGAACTCTCTCCAATGACAACACACTCTTTTTGAGATATGGGACCAAAAGCTATTGACAGTACTCCAAATGTGGCCTGACTAGTGTCTTATAAAGGTTTAGCATTATCCCCTTGTTTTTACATTCTATTCCCCTTGAAATAAATGCCAACAATGCATTTACCTTCTTTACCACAGACTCAACCTGTAAATTAACCTTCTGGGACTCTTGCATGAGGACTCCCATGTTCCTCTGCACCTCTGATGTTTGAACCTTCTCCCCATTTAGATAATAGCCAGCTCCATCTTAAATGGGACAGCCTTTTCATTCTGAAAGTAGCCCCCCCACCCACCCCGATACTAAATTCCTCAGGAAAGTAAGACATCCCAACCTCGTAGCATCTAAAACCCTGGCATTTTCAGGTGCCATCCAATTGTTCCCATCCAGTGAGAGGTAGTTAGGAGAGGGATGGAGGGGAGACGTCAAATACAGTAGGTCACTGTACAATGATAAGGAACAGAATAGTTGTTCCCCTCTGACACACTTCCTCGTGAAATGACACGCAGCAGCTAGTGTATATTCCATCATGGGCACCAGCCACCCAGCATTGAGGACATCTTCAAAAGTAAGTGTGCGTGTGTGTTAACTCCTGGTGGAGTCGTCGGGGCGCCGACATGACAAGCTTTTTGCCCCAATCTTTTTGGTGATTGATCACACGGTGTGTCTTGGGCATCTGAAACCTGGCAGAGCCCATCCCTCTCCGGGTTTTTTGGAGCCGGCTGGATTTGAACTCGGGAGCCTTTGCTCCGAAGACCGGCGCTGATGCCACTATGCCACCAGCCGGCCATCTTCGAAAGGTGATACCTGAAAAAGGTGGCATCCAACGTTAAGGTCCCCCGTCACCCAGGACATGCTCTCGTCTCATTGCTACCGTCAGAGAGGAGGGACAGGAATCTGAAGACACACACTCAACGTTTTAGGAGCAGTTTCTTCACCTCCGCCATCAGATTTTGGAATGGATGATGAAACAACCATGAACACAACCTCTCTATTTTTGCTCTCTTTTAGTACTACTTAGTTAATGTACTGAAATATGCAGTGACTTCCAGTTAATTGGGGCAGCCACTTATTTGTGACAACTCATAAAGGACAAAAACTAATCGAGAAAATAGCCGGGATTCCTTTTCATTTATTTGACACTCTATACCACTTAATAGGGGCAGGAGACTGCTGCTGAATATCTTCTAACTTGAGCCTGCCACGAGTATGCCTTGTGGCTGTTAGACACTACACTGCGCTTTAGCGAACAGTTTTTAAATAGTGTCTCTACATGTTTGAGTTTAAAAAGCAGTGATTGTCACTGACAATTTGCTAGCAATAAACAGCAAAACAATTGTCTTTTTAACTATTTCCATGAACCTTTGGATAATTGGGTCAGCCACCTAATTGGGACAAAATGTACCGATCCTGATGTGTCTCAATTAACGGGAACCCACTGAGTATGTACTCCATCCTCTGAGCTCATCTGAAGGTTGCTAAGGCGTTTTAATAAAAAATTATTGTTATTTTATTGATGTAATTTTCTCATGAAAAGGTGCAGAATCATGCTGTCTACCAGTCCCTTATCAGATTCTCAAATAGACCTCTCATACACTAAAAGATAAACACTTTATCTGCTAGTCTACCTTATTGAGACCATTGGACCTAACTTGTCTACTTGCATGGCACTTCCACTTTAAGTGTAACAGTATATTATACATTCTGATTTCCGATAGGTACCAAACAAGCACTGAAGACCTGTGCTGATCAACGGGCTGAAGTGTTCTCTGAGATCTTCGGCAGTCTGAGGCACCCACATAATAGATTTCAATTATACCTACTGGTGCCGTAGAAGAATGCGGTAACCTGCCTCAGTGACTTTCGTCCAACATCACTTGCATCCACAGTGATGAAGTGTTTTGAGAGGCTGGTGATGATGTGTATCAACTCCTGCCTGAGAAGCAACTTGGATCCGCTCCAATTTGCTTATTGGCATAACAGGTCCACAGAGGATGCCATTTCATTGGCTCTTCACTCAGCCCTGGAACATCTGGATAGCAATGATACATACATCAGGATGCTCTTTATCAAGTACAGCTTGGCATTTAAAAGTATCGTTCCCTCAACACCAATCAATAAGCTTCAAGACTTCGGCCTCAATACCTTTTTGTGCAATTGGATTCTCAATTTCCTCACTTAAAGACCCCAGACATTTTGGATTGGCAACAGTATCTGCTCCATGATCTCCATCAGCACAGGTGCAAAATAGACTGTGTGCTTATCCCCCTGCTCAACTCACTTTACAATTATGACTGTGTGGCTAAGCACAGCTCGAATGCCATATTCAAGTTTGCTGACAACAGCAGTGTTGTAAGCCAAGTCAAAGGTGGTGAAGAATCAGGATTTAGGAGGGCGATTGAAAATCTGGCTAAGTGGTGCAACAACAAATTCTTGCTCAATGTCAGGACCAAGGAGCTGATTGTTGACTTCAGGAGGAGGAATTGGAGGTCCATGAGCCAGTCCTCATCGGGGGATCAGAGGTGAAGAGGGTCAGCAACTTTAAATTCCTCACTGTTATCATTTCAGAGGATCTGTCCTGAGCCCAGAATGTAAGTGCAATTACGAAGAAAGCACAGCAGTGTCTCTACTTCCTTTGAAGTTTCGGCATGATATCTAAAACTTTGACAAACTATCATGGAAGTGTGGTGGAGAGTATTTTGGCTGGCTGCATCACAGCCTGGTATGGAAACACCCACGCCCTTGAATGAAAAAAAAATCCTTCAAAAAGTGGTGAATCCAGACCAGTCCATCATGGGTAAAGCCCACTCGATCATTGAGCATATTGACACAGTGTAGTGTCACAGGAAAGCTGAGTCCACCATCAGGGAACTCCACCACCAGGTCGTGCTCTCTTCCTTGCTACTGTCATCAGGAAAAGGGTAGAGGAGCCTCAGCACTCACACCACCAGGTTCAGGAACAGTTATTACCCCTCAACCATCAGACTCTTGAACCATAGGGATAACTTCACTCATCCCATCACTGAAATGTTCCCAAAACCTATGGAGTCACTTTCAGTGACTGTTCATCTCATGTTCTCAATAATAATTACTTATTTATCTGATATTAATATAATTATAACTATTTTTTTTCTCTTTCTTTTTGTATTAGCATAGTCTGTTCTCTTTTGCACATTAGTTGTCTGCTATCTTTAATTGATTCTAATATGGTTTTGGTACATTGAGTATGCCTGTATGAAAATTAATCCTGGGATTGTATATGCTGAGATATTTTCGATAATGAATTTACTTCAAACTTTTGAACTTGAATAAACCTTTCATAACTCTTGACCTCCTAGTCTACTTCACCATGGCCATTGTACCTAAACTGTCAACTCTCTCTGCACAACCTCCATAACTGTAACACTATATTAGGCATTCTGTTTTTCTTTCTACTATGTACCTCTATATGCATTATCTGTCTTGATGAGCATGTAGAACAAAAGATTTTCAGTGTATTTTGGAACATGTGACAAATAATAAACCAATATGCACCAGGGAATAAAGTTCTAACATATTCAATCTTTCCCTAAAATTCAAGTCCTCAAGTTCCGGTAACATCCTTGTAAATTTTCTCCGTACTCTTTCAATCTGATTGATATCTGTCCTGTAGGTAGATGAGCAGAACTGCACACAATACTCCAAATATGGCCTCACCAATGTTTTGCACAACTTTGGCATAACATCCCAATTCCTGTGCACAAATAAATGCTGAAGGAACTGACTGCATTTTGTGTGTGTTGCTTGGACTTCCAGTATCTGCAGATTTTCTCCTGTTTGTGATTCGACCTCAATTCCTGTACTCAATACTCTGATTTGTGAAGGCCAATGTGCCAAAAGTGCTCTTTATGACCCCATCTGCCTGGGACACCACTGTCAAGCAATTATTAATCTGTATACACAGCTTCATTTGTTCTACTACTCTCTTCAGTGTCTTAACCTGGTCTATCCACCCAAAGTGTAATGACTCACACTTGTCTGCAATAAATTCCAGCTGCTATTTTCAGCCAATTTTTGCAGCTGGTCCAGCACCTGCTGCAAGCCTTGATAGCCTTCCTCACTGTCCACTACTCCCCACCCCACCCCCGCCCCCCAATCTCGGTGTCATCTACAGATCTGCTGATCCAGTTTACCACCTTTCCATCCAGATTGTTGATATTGCTGATAAGTAACAATGGATTCCTGCAGCACACCACTACTCACCAAACTCTCAGAGAGACAACCATCTACTACCACTCTCTGGTTCCTCCTGTGGTCGATGTCTAATCCAATTTACTACTTCATCCTGAATGCTAAGCAACTGAACCTTCTGGACCAACTTCCCAGGTCGGACTTTGTGAAAGCCCTTGCTGAAGTCCTTGTAGACAACATCCTTTCTTTCATCAACTTTCCTGGTAACCTCCTCAAAAAACTATAAGGTTGATTAGACCTGACCTACTCCACAAAAAGCCATACTGACTATCCCTAACCAGGCCCTGTCTATTCAAATCCTGACTCTAAGAACACCTTCCAATGAGTTACCCACCACTGATGTCAGTCTCACCAGCCTATAATTTTTTGGCTTATTGTTAGAGTCTTTCTTAAACATTAGCTATCCTCCTTGTTTATTCAAAGTACATCTATTATCATAGCATGTGTGCGGTATACATCTCTGAGATTCGTCTGCCCATTGACAGCCAAGAAAGAAAGAAATACAATGGAACCTATTCAAGGAAAACATCACACCCCAATGCGAAAAAAAAAGTGAATTGTGCAAGCGGCAAAAAAAGAGCAAAGAAACACAGAATATAAAACACAAAATGGAAGAAGTCCAGGCATATTTATTTCAGCTCAGTCAGTCAGTTCAATCTAGCACTGTGTCGTTTGCTATCTGCGGGCTGCCCCAATCAAAACAGCAACAAAGAAAGGGGGAGACCAGAAGCCAGAAACATAATGTGAACTACGGAGTCCAATCCGCGTCGATTAAGCCTTGCCCAAAATCCAGGACTCTGGCACCATCCTCCAGCAGCACATGTGCTCAAGATCAATAAATAAGGAATTCAGCAGGTCAAGCAGCACCTATGGGAGGATATGGTCCTTCTGTGGGGTTTAGACCTGACACATTGACGATTTCTCTCCTACAAATGCTGCTCGACCCACTGAGTTCCTTCAGCAGAATGCTGGTCCTCTAGGTTATGCAGTCTCTTGTATCTCACTGGCAGGAACAACCCTTGTCCTTCAGTGGGAGGAAAGCAACTGTCTACATGTCAGATCGAACCCTTGCATCAGGACTAAGACCTCCCACATCTGCGGCCTAGTCTGCTGAATTCCTCCAGTAGATCATTCGTTGCTTTGGGCTCCCTCACTTCTTTACCAACCTGCTTCAGTAGCCCCTTTTGCTGGTAACTTTCCCATCCCTGCCGCAAGCACAAGATATTCTCTCGTGATGTAGGAGGCCATTTGGCCCATTAAGGCAACACCAGCTCTTTGAAAAGTATCATCAGCTCCGTTTCAAACTTCTTTTAACCTATACACTTTCACATGTCCTTCAACTCCCCGATTCCTTCTGCCACCCATTTCCACTGGGGGTAATTTACACCAGCCAATGAACCTGCAAGAAGGAGGAGGAAATCAGGGCACCCAAGAAAAACCCATGCAACAATGTGAAGAACATGCAGTCAGTATGAATTCTTCCTTTTCTGACTTCCATTAGCAGCTGGCAGTCCAACTTAAAGGTGCATTACTGCCACCAACTGGACTGGACTATGGTGTAGAGAGTTGGGAAATAAAATCCCTACTATTTCTTCATCAAATGAAAATTAAATTACCCCCAAAAGCCCTATAGATTGTAAATAATGAAAGACAATGTTGGGAATTAAATTTAAGTCACTTCCATAACTTGGTAAATTTTTCAAATGAAAACTGTCAACTCCCAAAGCTAGTAGTCCAGCCTCCATTTGCTTTCTTTCAACCTTATATGCTTCACATTGTAAAATAATGTGTTCAAATGTTTCAAAGTGAAGACAAAATCTACACACCCCAGAGTGATGTTTTCAACAAGATATGAGGAATAATTAAGCATAGTATGCGCAATTTTAAGTCGAGTCAATGAAGATAGAAGCTGCAGATGGTTGTAAATCTCTGATAGATTATGCACTGCATTGAACTGCTGCTGCTAAGTTCCCAAATTTCACGTCACATGCCAGTGATAATAAACCTGATTCTGATTCTGATCCAAGAGAGGACCGTTCATTTGGCTTATAACAGCAGGAAAAGAGCTGTCTTTGAGCCTGGGTGCATATAAATGACTGGGATAGGTGGGAATTTTTGATTATACTGTAATAACTTTGATTAAGCAATGCATGCCATCAGCGTTAATTAGATTTGTCCCTACACGTTTAGTTCTGGATTGTGCTGCGGAAGGAGCTGAGCGAATGGGTCAGCTTACTGTGTGGCTCCTACAATGATCAGATCGGTGGGCCGTGAAAGGAACAACAGAAGGAATGGAAAGCAAATGTAGACCAGAGTGAGTCCTCTGAATCTGCTGAGGCCCTCCTTCAGGCCGGGAGTCAGCTTGCTTCCACTACAGCTCTGAATCTGCTGAGGCCCTCCTTCAGGCCGGGAGTCAGCTTGCTTCCACTACAGCTCTGAATCTGCTGAGGCCCTCCTTCAGGCCGGGAGTCAGCTTGCTTCCACTACAGCTCTGAATCTGCTGAGGCCCTCCTTCAGGCCGGGAGACAGCTTGCTGCCACTACAGCTCTGAATCTGCTGAGGCCCTCCTTCAGGCCGGGAGTCAGCTTGCTTCCACTACAGCTCTGAATCTGCTGAGGCCCTCCTTCAGGCCGGGAGACAGCTTGCTGCCACTACAGCTCTGAATCTGCTGAGGCCCTCCTTCAGGCCGGGAGTCAGCTTGCTTCCACTACAGCTCTGAATCTGCTGAGGCCCTCCTTCAGGCCGGGAGACAGCTTGCTGCCACTACAGCTCTGAATCTGCTGAGGCCCTCCTTCAGGCCGGGAGTCAGCTTGCTTCCACTACAGCTCTGAATTTAATATGTTTAAATTCAGATTTAATATGTCGTGAAATTTGTTGTCACGTGGCAGCAGTGCATTGCAGTACACAATAATAAAACTGTAAATTACAGTAGTTATACAATATTTATATTAAATGAGTAGTGTAAAAATATAAATAAAAAAGTAATGAGGTACTGCTCATGGGTTCAGTGTCCATTAAGAAATCCTGTTCCTCCTCCCTGATGGTAGCAATGTGTAGAGAGCATGTCCTGGGTAAAAGAAGTCTTCAATGATGGATGCCACCTTTGTGAGGATTCTCTCCTTGAAGATGTCCTGGATGATGAGAAGGCTAGTGCCCATGCTGAAGCTACTTTCTTCAGCTTGTACAGTTCAGTCTTGTACAGTAGTGCCCCCCCCCCCACCCCACCCATACCTGACGGTGCTGCAGCCAGTTACAATGCTCTCCACGGTGCACCTGTAGAAATTTGCGAGTGTCCTTGGTAACAAACTAAATCTTCTCAAGCTCCAAATGAAATATAGCTGCTATCACGCCGCCTTTGTGACTGCAATGATGTGCTGGGCCCAGGATAGATCCTCAGAGATGTTGACATCTCACTCTCTTTGCTTCTGATCCCTCTCAGAGTACTGGTTTGTGTTCCCTCATTGTGGTGAACTATGTGCCTGTCGGGACACGCCCCTGCTGACTGCTCCTGTGGCTCCTCCCACAGGCCCCTGTATAAAGGAGACCTGCGGCCTGAAGATCGGCCTCAGTCTCCAGGACCTTGTATGATAGAAACTCACTCCTGGTTCCTTCTTCCAGTCAATAAAAGCCGATATCTCGCCTACGTCTCAGTGTGAGTTATTGATGGTGCATCAATTTTATTGACTGGAAGTTTTAAAACATGGAACCCGTTTTGCGTCCGGACCGGTTGGATTTGGACCCTCAAGACCCTGACGCGGCTCTCGCTTTTGAACACTGGCTTGCATGCTTCCAATCGTACTTGGCGGAGCTTCGTGCGACTGAACCCGCCGTTATGCACAGAATCCTACTCTCGAGGGTCTCCTCCAAAGTTTACTCCTTTATCCGGGACCTGCCGACCTACGAAGGGGCACTGGACGCCCTCAAACGACAGTACCTGCGGCCGGTGAACACCGTCTACGCAAGACATCGCTTAGCTACCCGGCAACAGCGGCCTGGCGAATCGTGCGCTGAGTTTCTCCGAGCACTACAGACACTCGTCCGACCTTGCGACTGCAAGTCGCTCACGGCAGAACAGCATGCGGAGCTGCTGGTGCGAGACGCCTTTGTGACGGGACTGAGGTCAGTGTACATGCGCCAGCGGCTGCTGGAGAACTCGGATCTTACCTTAAGCTCGGCGATAGAGAAGGCCAACGCTCTAGAAGCTGCGCGGCATAACGCCGACGCTGTCCAGTCGCGCGATTCCCCGCCGGTTTCGTGGACGCCTCAGACCCCGCCACCGCCGGCTCCCGGGAGCGAATTCGCCAACGCCGCCGCCAGTCGCCATTCCACGAGCTCCCCGACCCAGACCACGGCTGTGGCCCGTAAGAAACTCGTGCTTTGTTATTTCTGTGGCCAAAAGAAACATCCTCGACAACGCTGTCCAGCGCGAGAAGCGACCTGCTCCAGCTGCGGAAAGCGGGGCCACTTCGCCAAGGTCTGTAAGTCTCAACCTCGAGCGGAGTGCAGCGCTGCGGGTGAAACGTGGGGGCCGCCATCTTGCATGCCGGGATGTGGGCGGCCATCTTTGTCGACGTCAGCACGCCCCGCCCCCGATCCTCGGATGCTGACCGGGTACCCCGGATGTGAGCGGCCATCTTTGTCGGCGTCAGCATGCCCCGCCCCCGACCCTCCGATGCTGACCGGGTACCCCGACGGCGATCCAACTCTGGCCACTGTGACTCTCGACCAAAGCGCCCCACACCAGCTTGCAAGATCCATGATGGACATCCAGGTGGAGGGGCATTGGACTGGATGCCTGTTTGACACGGGCAGCACTGGGAGTTTTATTCACCCGGACACAGTGCGACGCTGCGGACTTGCAACGCGGCCGGTCAGTCGGAGGTTCCATTTGGCCTCTGGGTCGCAGTCTGCAGACATCCGGGCGGGTTGTGTAGCGACTTTGGTGGTGCAAGGCACAGAATATCGGGACTTTGAACTGCTGGTCATGCCTAATCTGTGTGCACCTGTGCTATTGGGGCTGGACTTCCAGAGCCATCTCGAAAGTGTGACTATGGTATACGACGGGCCCCTCCCACCACTCACTGTCAAGAATCCTCAGTTTTGTGGGACTTCTTCACATACCCCGCTACTGACCACACACACACACGGACACACACATCCCATCCAGAACCAGGCCAACAGCTGCGCTACCGACACTTGCAGCCTCTCCACTCTCAAGATCCCTCCCCCACCGCTGTTCGCCAACCTGACCCCCGACTGTAAACCTGTGGCAACCAAAAGCAGGAGGTACAGCGCGGGGGACCGGGCCTTCATTCAGTCGGAGGTGCAGCGGCTGCTCAGGGAGGGGATCATTGAGCCGAGCACAAGCCCTTGGAGGGCCCAGGTGGTTGTTGTTCGGACTGGGCAGAAAAATAGGATGGTGGTGGACTATAGTCAAAACATCAATAGGTTTACGCAGCTTGACGCATACCCCCTACCCCGCATCGCGGATATGGTCAACCAGATTGCTCAGTATAAGGTGTACTCGACAATAGATCTGAAATCCGCTTATCACCAGCTCCCCATCTGCCCAGAGGACCGCCCCTACACCGCCTTCGAGGCGGGCGGCCGGCTCTATCACTTCCTGCGCGTCCCTTTCGGTGTCACGAATGGTGTCTCTGTCTTCCAGAGGGAAATGGACCGGATGGTGGACCAGTACCAACTGCAGGCCACATTTCCCTATCTGGATAACATCACCATCTGTGGTCATGACAGGCCAGATCACGACGCCAACCTCCAACGGTTTCTCCAAGTGGCCGCAGCTCTGAACCTTACTTATAACAGGGACAAGTGTGTTTTTGGTACCACCCGCCTTGCTATACTTGGGTATGTCGTGGAAAACGGGGTTATTGGGCCTGATCCCGAACGTATGCGCCCCCTGTTAGAGCTCCCTCTTCCCACCACTCTCAAGGCCCTCAGACGGTGCCTGGGGTTTTTTTCCTATTACGCCCAATGGGTCCCCCATTACGCAGACAAGGCTCGCCCCCTGGTCAAGTCTACCTCGTTTCCCCTCTCTGCTGAGGCCTGCGCGGCCTTCAACTGCATTAAAGCGGACATTGCCAAAGCTACGATGCATGCAGTGGACGAGACCGCTCCCTTCCAAGTGGAGTGTGATGCCTCCGATTTCGCTCTGGCTGCTACCCTTAATCAGGAAGGCAGACCAGTAGCATTCTTTTCTCGCACCCTCCAAGGCTCTGAAATTCGGCACTCCGCGGTGGAGAAAGAAGCCCAGGCCATAGTGGAGGCTGTTAGGCACTGGAGGCACTATCTTGCTGGCAAAAGATTCACTGTGCTGACCGACCAGCGCTCGGTTGCGTTCCTGTTCAGCAACCAACAGCGGGGCAAGATCAAAAATGATAAGCTTTTGCGGTGGAGGATAGAACTCTCCACCTACACCTATGATATCCTGTACCGGCCTGGCAGACTCAATGAGCCCCCTGATGCCCTATCCCGGGGAACATGTGCTAGCACACAGCTCGACCAGCTGTACGCCCTTCATGCACAACTTTGCCATCCGGGGGTCACCCGATTTTACCATTTTGTGAAAGCTCGGAACCTGCCGTACTCCCTGGAGGACATCAGGACGATGACCAGGGACTGCCAAATTTGTGCCGAGTGCAAACCGCACTTCTACTGTCCTGACACGGCACAACTTGTCAAGGCCACCCGCCCTTTTGAACGCCTGAGTGTTGACTTTAAGGGCCCCCTTCCCTCCACTGACCGCAATGTCTATTTTCTCAGTATTATTGACGAGTTCTCACGGTTCCCCTTTGCCATCCCCTGCCCCGACACCACTGCCACGTCCGTCATAAAAGCCCTGCGCCAGCTCTTCACTCTGTTCGGGTATCCCTGCTATATCCACAGTGATAGAGGGTCCTCCTTTATGAGTGAGGAGCTGCGCCAGTACTTGCTAGCTAGGGGCATTGCTACCAGTCAGACCACGAGTTATAATCCCCGGGGTAATGGCCAGGTAGAGCGGGAGAATGCCACAGTGTGGAAGGCCACACTTTTAGCCCTTAAGTCCAAAGGGTTGCCGGTCTCTCGATGGCAGGAGGTCCTCCCTGAGGCACTGCACTCTATCCGCTCTCTGTTATGTACGTCCACCAATGCCACCCCTCACGAACGCCTATTCTCTTTTCCCAGGAAGTCTGTCACTGGGACCACCCTACCAGTTTGGCTGACGTCCCCGGGGCCAGTGCTGCTCCGGAAACATGTGAGGAGCAATAAATACTCCCCGCTGGTGGAGAGGGTTCACCTTCTACATGCGAACCCCCAGTATGCTTACGTGGTCTTACCTGATGGGCGGGAGGACACGGTCTCCATCCGCGACCTGGCACCCGCAGGTGCAGCAGACCACTACCCTGAAGGCTCTCCGGTAACTGTGAACCCTGCACCAGAGGTGACACCGTACTCACCAGGCCCTACACAGACTCCTCACGACACTTGTATACCGGGCATTTCGTACGCATTTATACCAGGCGCCTCGCACATGCATGAGGGTTCACCGGCGCCTAGTGGGCAAGAACACGCGCAACCCCCGTCCCCTGTGCAATCGCCAATGTTGCCGGCACCTATGCGGTCACAGCCGGTGCTACGTAGATCGCAGCGACAGATTCGACCGCCTGATCGGCTTGACTTGTAAGAAACTTCGCCACATGAGGACTCTTTCAAACGAAGGGGGGGTGAATGTGGTGAACTATGTGCCTGTCGGGACACGCCCCTGCTGACTGCTCCTGTGGCTCCTCCCACAGGCCCCTGTATAAAGGAGACCTGCGGCCTGAAGATCGGCCTCAGTCTCCAGGACCTTGTATGATAGACACTCACTCCTGGTTCCTTCTTCCAGTCAATAAAAGCCGATATCTCGCCTACGTCTCAGTGTGAGTTATTGATGGTGCATCACTCATCTTACCGTTACTGAAGTCCACGATCAATTCTTTGGTCTTACTGACATTGAGTGCGAGGTTGTTGCTGCAACACCACTCAGCCAGCTGGTATATCTCACTCCTGTACACCATCTGATATTCTGCCAACAATAGCTGTGTCATCAGAAAATTTATAGATGGCATTTGTGCTGCGCCTAGCCACACAGTCATGGATGTAGAGAGAGTAGAGCAGTGGGCTAAGCACATGTCCCTGGGGTGTACCAGTGTTGACTGTCAATGAGGTGGAGATGTTACTTTCCGTCCACATAGACTGTGGTCTTTCAGTGAGGAAGTGGAAGATACATTTGCAGAGGAAGGTAGAAAGACCTAGGTTTTTGAACTTTTCTGTCAGAACTGTAGGAATAATTGTGTTAAACGCTGAGCTGTAGTCAATAAAACAGCATCCTGACAGAGGTGAACCCAGGCTGCATAAAGAGCCATTCAGATTGCATCCGCAGTAGACATTTTGTGGCTTTAGGCAAATTGCAGTGGGTCCAGGTCTTTGCTGAGACAGGAGTTGATTCAAGCCATAACCAACCTCTCAAAGCACTTCATCACCATAGAAGTCAATGCTAATGGATGGTAGTTGATAAGGCAGCTCACCCTGCTCATGTGGGAACTTCTGACTGTAGCAATAAGAGATTGAAAATGTCTTCCAACACACCCACCAGCTGGTTGGCACAGGTTTTCAAAGCCCTACCAGGTACCCCATCGGGGCCCGTTGCCTTGCAAAGGTTCACCCTCTTGAAAGACAATCTGATGTCGGCCTCCAAGTCAGAGATCGCAGGATCATCAGATGCTGCAGGGATCCTCATAGCTGTCATTTTATTTTCCATTTCAAAGTGTGCATACAAGGCATTGAGCTCGTCGGAGAGTGAAGTATCACAGACACATTAGATTTTGCTTTACCCTTGGAAAATGACTGCAGGAAATCACCTTATCGATGCCCCTCATAATTTTATAAACTTTTGTGAGTTCAGACCTCAGCCTCCTTTCTTCCAGGTAAACAGCCCCAGCCTGTACAAGCACAAGAACCTCTGCAGATACTGGAAATTTTGAGTACACACACAAAAAGCTGGCCCAAAACATCGACTGTTTATTCCTCTCCATAACTACTTTATAATTGGGGCAAGACCTTTCTCTGGCATTTTGTATGTATTGCCCAGCCTGTAGAGTCTCTCATAATTCAATCCCACCCGTCTGCTTGTGCATCTTAACCACATCGGAATTGCACACAATATCCCATGAGCAATCTCACCCTTGTCCCATACAGCTGTAACATTATGTCCCAGCCTTTGTACTCAGTACCCCTTTCATCCCCCCTTCATCCCCTGCCCCACCGTCTGATGAAAGCCAGGCATGCCATATCCCTCCTTCAACACTTCAACCTGTGTCACCACTCTCAGGGAATTATGTCCCGAATTTAGGTGGTCATGGTTCCAAAGGAGAGGCGATGAAGGTTGTTCAATTTCAATTTCCCTTTCATCCTGTAGATTAACCCGGTTCCACTGGGAAGCCTGCTGAAATGACGTGACGGTCAAATCAGGTGTCAAGGGGAAAATCAAAAGGGAATAAAAGGCAGGGTTGTGAAAGAGAAAATAAGGCCAGCTGCAAGCATTTAAAATCTCAGTGGCACTTAAAGCTGAAGGAATAAGATCTGCATTTCCCGCAGTTAATTAATACAGAGTTTCGACCCGAAACGTCAACAATTTCTTTCCTTCCAGATTGTTTGCTGCTGCAGATAACTTTCAGTGTGAGATATTATTTTGGCAATTAATAATATTCGCCATGTCATCTAAATAGCACAGAGTTGCAAAAGTAGGCCCTACCCTATGGCAACATGTTGACTTTGCACTTAAACACACAAACATCATGTCAGTTAATGCATTTCTGCACTGGGTCAGTCAGCAAGATGCCTCTTTCACCAATGTAACAAATGTCAATAACAATTGCAAATGCCCTCTGGAGACATTGCACTGTTATAAACACCCTGGTGAGCTCCGTTAGTCTTATCATCGTTCCCACTATTCATTGTCCAACTTGTTGCTATTTGTGGATCAACAAACTTACGTTTGTTTACTTGGCAAAAGATATTTTGTGTCAGAGTAATTAGTTCTGTAGTTCTATTTGAAGTGCTTTGGGAGGTTTCTAATAGGAGGCAGAGGCCTTTTTCAGGCAGGTAATTAAAGTCTAAAGCTTCAGCGTATGTTATAGTTGAGTGGCAATATACTTCTGGTGTCTGAAAGTTCTATGGTGTTCTGTAAAAACTCTTCATAAACAGTATCAATAAATTGGAGTTTCAGTTTGAATGACCTGGACAAGTTGCCCTGTTTGATTATTAGTGACAGGAGCAGTTTGGTGAGTGGCTCACTGCAGAAATGCATTCACTAATGTGGTTTGTGTGTTTAATACACAGAAAACTCACCGCCAGAGAGTCAGATTTCCCTTTTTTAATTTGGTGCCCTCTGAATAATGTGGTGAACGTGAAACGCTGCCGGATACATCCTCCGATGTCAGCAATCAGCAATCCCAGTCCCATTTTCTCCACACCTACCCCATGGAAGTAACCATGGGGAGAAGGAAGAATGATGGACTGAGCAGGGGTCCCCAGAATGGGGTGTGTGGACTTTTCGGTTAATAGCAAGGGTCCAAGGCATAATAAAAGGTTGGGCACCCCTGGAATAGGGCAAGCAATATGGACAAGTCTTCACAAAACTCGCATTATTTCCCTGAAAAGCTAGTCTTAGTAAAGACATGATAGTAAAACTCTAACAACTGGATGGTGGGCGGCTGTGCTTCCCTTAACCATACCACTTGCAATTTTCACTGCTTCCTTTGAACTCATGCAGTGCACTGCTAAATGTATTATACTACAGTGTAACAGCTAATAGACAGTGAGTTGAAAGTGTGCTGGGGTATGAATAGCAGGAATATCCTATGGTCCAGAAGGTGTCCGTCCAGCTCCACCAAAGTCCCGAGGATGTCAGATTATTGTTGTTTTATTGCAGTCAGAGCTCATGTCTCACATGCTGGTTTATGCTGAATTATGGATCTCTGTTCTGAATATTAGTGAATTACAGCCCCTGGCCATTAGCATGGGTTAGAAAGAGGCAGAATATAAAAACAAGATGGTTAGGACGATCTTGTTTAAATCATTAGATAATATCAACTTCCGTGCACTATTCTTGGCACCAGACTTTAGGAAAAATGTCACAACCTTAAAAAATGGTGCAAACGTGATTACACAATTATTAGAATGGGGACCAGGTAGTGGTTACAGAGTCAGAGAGACACAGAAAAGTACAGCACAGTAACAGGCCCTTCGGCCCATCTAGTCCATGCTGAGCCATTTAAACTGTCTAGTCCCATTGACCTGCAGCCAGACTATAGACCTCCCTACCCTTCCCATACAGCAGAAGATGAGGAAAGGTGTGATAGAGGGAGTGAGAAAATTCTTTTCTGGCAGGAAGATTGATATCAAAGCCTTTGAGCTAATTGCCCAAAGAACCAAGGAGGGATGAGAAAGTCTTAGCACTAGTTCTTATGATCCATTGTGCACCATTGGAAAAATTGACAAAAACAGGTAAGACTACAGAATGGAAAAGAAAATCATTGCAAGGCTCAGCAGAGATTTCTGTCAAAGAGTTGGGATATGTGTCTTTGTGAGCTCTGAGTTCTACAGGGACTCCCTGGATTCAGTAATGAAGAAGCATCTGCATTTGAACTTTAACACAGTGAAAACTCAGCCAACCATACAGTTAACTGGCATTTTCTGTTTTCATGTCCGATTTGCAGCATCTCCAGTTTTTTTTTGTTTTCATCAACAGCTGCAAGCCACGGCTCTCAATTCAGTGAGCATTCGTCAGTGCAGCCATGGTATTCAAAACATCCGATAGCACAGTGGCAGAGTTAGTTTATAAAGTGAAGCCCAGCATCACTGGAAGGGAATTCAGCAATTTAACTCCGGGGCAGATATTAGATTGGTCACTCAGAGAGTGCTCAAGATTTGGAATAAAAGTGACAGAAGAGTTCTGAAAAGTTCTGATAGATTTGGAAAATTAATCAGAATATGCAGATGATCCAAAATTACAGGGGGTTTGCATTCCCAGAAACCGCCTTAAAACAGAAAGCTACATTGTTCACCAAGGAATGCAAGATTAAACCTAAATGAGAAATAAACGTTGGAACACAATCTGCGAGACCGAGTTTTATTCTGTATCTCGTGTTTAGGGCAGTGCTATGTGAATTCCGTAAAGTTGAATTTCCACTATCCAAATGGCTGATATACTCTATTTGGTTATTACAGGAGTGGGTCATGTGGGACATTCAAGTGAAATGGAAGTAATAAAATTAACTGGTATGAGGCTGGTTGAATTCCTCTTTCATCTCCACCCTGTAACCTCACTGACCTTGCACAGTTCTTATGTACTGAGTCAGACTGGTCAGTCAGCGTGCTGAAGATTTGGAATAAACTTCGGTCAATGAGGTGTCAGAAGGGAGTCTGAGGGCTGTTTTGTAAAATTTGGATAGATTGGGGAAATTAAGTATCTTCACTTACTGCACTTTGGGTGATTGTTGCCATTGTTGACATTTGTCAAAAGGGACTGGAAAAACTGTATGTTTCCCTCAGAGGGGAGAATGGAACAGAATCAATGGACTGATCTTTCCATTGTAAATTTCTTCTTAAAGCTTAATGGGCATCAGTTTATTTTTCTTGAGTGGGCGAGGGGGAGAACTTGGTCTCTTATCAGTGGGGACTGGGTTCAGAAGTTGTTGGCCTCTTTACCACCACTTTTCACATCACAGAGATCAGTAGTCCCTCTAGCCAACACGGAATTTCAGATAATTAGCACTAATGTCTGACTTCCTACATTCGGGCAATAATATATCCTGTTTGTGTTCCACCCTGAGATCAGTCAGAGTTCTATCTGATGGACGGGATGAGTTATACTCCAGTTGTTTACGCCATTGCCCTGTTTAATTTGAACAGTGTCTCTAAGGTTTGAGTCACGCAGAACAACCGGGTTTCCAGTGTTGGTCCCTATCTACAATCAATTGTTGAATGAGGAGTCAGAACATCAAAACTGACATGCCTGGCTTTGGAATCTGCAATTGAGGGACTTCCAGAGCAAACACAAAGGGGCTAAAAACTGCTCTACTCACTTAACAGCAGTAAAATAGAAAATTTAGCAAAATCATTTCCCTCCTGTGATGTTGGCCTGACTTGCTCCTCCAGCATTCTGTTTCTAGCTCCATCTTCAAGTTTCTTGTGTCTCTTCTGATTTCTGCACCTTGGCTTTAAAATGCTTATTCAAGCACTTACTGAATACTGTGTGAGTACCGGCCTCTGTCGGACCCCATATTCCTCCTCAGGTGCCCTCGATCTGCCCTCTCTCTGATCTTAAACTGTCGCCATCTGATTACAGACACCTCTGCTCAGGGGAAAAGATTTATCACCATCTTTCTTATCTAAATCCTTCACAACCTTGAAGACTTTAATTCTTTAATTTAATTAAGACTCCTGATGAAGGGTTTCAGCCTGAAATGTTGTCACTACCTCCTCCCACAGATGCTGTCTGGCCTGCTGAGTTCTGCCAGCATTTTGTGTTTTTATTTATTTCCAGCATCTGCAGATTCACTCGTGTTGACTTTAATTTGGTCAGCTTCTCTGCAGCAACATGCAGGAGGAGGTGCCTGGTCTAGCTGGAGCTTAAAAATTGAACAATACAGCACTGGAAGAGACCTTTTGACCTACAAAGTCTGCGCCAACCATGATACTAAGTTAACTGAACATATCTGTCTGCATGTGATCGATATCCCTCCATTCCCTGCATGTTCACGGGCCTGTCTAAGTATCTCTGCTGTATCAGTTTCCACCAGCATTCCTGGCAGAATGTTCCAGTTACAAACCACCCTCTGTGTAAAAACCTTACCCTGCACGTTTCCTTTAAGCTGTTCCCTTTCATCTTAAAAAACTTTATCTCCCTCACTTCACCAGAAAACTTGTGGGACCACTTTATAAAATTCTCAGACGCACTTTCTGTACCATTTGGTTTATTGGCTTATTTGGGTGGCAGGGTAGAGATACGCCTCTACCAAGAGAAGTGTAAGGTACTCCTTCCCTCCGCTAGCCTGCAGCTCACCCTTGGGCAAGGTGTAGCACCTGCTTAGCCCCTGATCAGGGTCACATGAATCCATGGGAGCAGGTGGTGGATGGTCGGATGAGCAGCTGGTGCAGATCACAAGTCCTGGTTATGCGACCACTGATGCGAGGCAGACAATCTCTGAAGAGTATTGGTAATGGCTGGGTTCACCCGTCTTGTAAAGACACTACCCAGATGAAGGCAATGGCAAACCACTTCCGCAGAAAAATTTGCTAAGAACAATCATGGTGATGTAAAGACCATGATCGCCCACATCATACGAGGAGCTGCATAACAGTCATGATGAGTACAGACTTAAGATACAGAGCTCTTTTCGCTTTACATGGCCCTAATTAGGGGGCTAAGCAGGTGCTACACCTTGCTTGAGGGTGAGCTGCAGGCTTGCGGAGGTAAGGAGCACCTTCCACCTCCTTTGGTAGCGATGTATCTCCACTCTACTGCCCAGATATGTCTGCAGCCCCCCACCCAGAATTTGAGCTACAGTCCACATTCAGTCAGTGTATCCTTTGAAGTAGCTGGTCACTGACTCACACGCCAGTAGAGTGGGCCTCAGTCAAGACAGTGTAACAACTATCCTCCCACTGATGTTTTGAAATCTAATGGGAACAGAGATCAAACAAAGGCGCCATTCCCATAACCAGATTAGCTGACATATGCTGTTCAGTTGGAAGATGTGCAGTAAAGCAACTGACAATGGCGCTTTGGTCTAAACAGCTTGACAACACTCAACTGGGGACTTCTTCAATTCACAACAATGTCAAATTACAGTCATTAATTTTCATTCATTACCTCAAGAAAGACATTAATCGTTGTTCAAGTCACTCCTTAATGACTAATTACAAGGCAAGTGCCATTTTTGTTCAGCATGAGTAATGATTGGCAAATGAACACAGCTCTGTGTGGGAAACTTTCTCACATTAATCACCAGTTTGTCACAGTGTTTTCTTAAATAAGCATTCTGACTGTCAACATTGCAATAAATTATCTCTAATTTAGTTTTCCAAGCTGTTAGTGTATTTTCAGTTTAAAAGATGGCAAAAGGCTAATTATAGCATAATTATTTCTCTTTATTAAAAGAAAATTGCAGATCAGATTTACTTCCTGCATTTTGAATGAAAGAATAACACGGTGTAACAAATCAATGTATGATGTGAACTTCAGTTATTTGCTTGTTTTTGTTATTTGCAAAATTTGTTTTTTTTCTGCACATCAGGTCTTTTTTAATCAGTTCTATTGAGTTTCTTTGTTTTGTGGCTGCCTGTAAGGAGGTGAATCTGAAGGTTCTACGTAATGTACATCCTTCAATAATAAATGTACTTTGATTTTGGCTTTGATTATTTGTTGGAAGCGGGCAGAACAGGAAGAAACCCAGTCTCGTCCATTATGTACTTTACATAAATGGTCTTTCATCTACTTCTCTCAGCTTAGAGTGTTGATAACTGTGGTAAGCAGAAACACTCACTTCACTCAACCACAATAACTGTCTATTAGAATTTATCAGTTTCTGAACAAGGAAGAGGAACTGAACCTTGCTAGGATTGAGAACATCATAATACTGAAAATGAAACAAGTTCGCACACAACCTTCCTGCACAACAAACATGAGGAAATCTGCAGACTGTCCTGTCTCCATTTCTGTTCACAGTGCACACATCAGACTTTCAGTACAAATCTGAGTCTTGTCACTTGCAGGCGTTCTTTGATTACTCAGTGATGGGCAGGAGTCAGAGTACAGAGGAGTGATGGACAAGTTTCTGGAGTGCAACAGGAGAACCCCCATCATAGTTCAATAGTCTCTGTTTTATTAGTACATTATTGCAAATTATCGCACATTGATACATTATCACTGTGTATATTATTATGCTGTACTTTATTGTTAGTTAAATCTGCACATGTTGCAGTAACAAAAGAAATTGCCATTTGCAATCAATAAAGTATTTTTTTATTATTAGATAGCTGGAAATCCAAAGCAACAGACACAAAATGCTGGAGGAACTCAGCAGGCCAGGCAGCATCTATTGGAAAGAGTAAACAGGCAATGTTTAGGACTGAGTCCTTTCTTCTCCTGGTCCCACCTTATTAGAGATAAGGGTCTGATGAAGTGTCTCAGTCTGAAAGACCATAAGCAACAGGAGCAGAGTTAGCCACCTGTTCCATTGCGTCTGTTCTGCCAAATTGACTGTTTATTCCTCTCTACAGATGCTGCCTGACTTGCTGCAGAGTCCTCCAGCAGTCTTGTGTGTTAGTCAAGATCTGCAGAATCTCTTACGTTAGAGATAATTCCTCCCTCCCCACCCTCTCTACCATTTAAAGTAAATTGTCTTCTCCAATTCCCATTCTGAAATACATCCCTTTATCTCTTTCCACTGCCTGACCTGTTGGGTGTTTCCAACAGTTTCTGCTCTTATTAAACCATAATTCTGCATAGACTAGGTGAGGTAAGTAAGAAATTTATGGTAATAGTCTAAATTTTGATGGCACAATTCAACAGTGCATGTACTTCTGCTAAACGTTATTGGTTATAACAAATTTATACATCATTGTGGGTGGCAGGATTTCTCTACCAAAGGAGGTATAAGGTCATCCTTGGGCAAGCTGTAGTACCTGATTAGTCACCTCCCCCCTACCTCTGATCAGGGTCACGTGAAGCTATGGGATGAGGTGGGGGATGGTGGTATGAGCAGCTGGTGCATATCACAAGTCCAGGTTATGCGACCACTGACTTCAGGCAGACAATCACTGAAGAGTATTGATAATGCCTGGGGTCACTAGTCTTGTAAAGACACTGTCCAGAAGAAGGCAATGGCAAACAGCTTCTGTAGCAAAACCAGCTCAGAACAACTATGGTTAGGGAAAGACCATGATCACCCACGTCATACAGCACAGCACATACGAATAAATGATACATTCATAGTCAAGATAAAATATTCATTCCAAAAATAAAGCTGGGCGAGAGGAGTTAACCTCGGAAATTATCTTTCATTCTTTAATAAAAACAGACAATGCTTGAAATACTCAGCAGGTCAGGCAGCATGCATGGAAATGAACAAACAGATGTTGTTTTGGGCCAAGACCCTTCATCAGGACAGAGTCAATGGAGGGAGGCTGGTTTCATATTGGACAGAACTGGATCTAAAACATGAACTCTGTTCTTCTCTCCACAAATGCTGCCTAACCTGCTGAGCATTTCAACCATTGTCTGTTTTTAGAGACACGAGAGACTGAAAATGCTGGAATCTGGAGCAACAAATTAGAAGCTGGAAGAACTCAGTAAGCACCTATGGAAGGAAATGAACAGCTGGTGTTTTAGGACAAGACCCTTCAGCCCGACAGCTTATACTTCACATTTCGAACATCTGCTGCGTTTTCCATATGTTGGTGTCCCTTGCCTTCTCCACACCCCAAGGCTGCGTTAAACTGGAACTATACACTCAGTGGTCAGTTTGGTCAGTTTATGAGGTACCGCCAGTCCGTGGTCTCCTGCCACCGTATGCCATCCACTTCAAGGTTTCATCTGTTATGCGTTCGGAGATGATCTTCTGCACACCACTGTTGTAATGCATGGTATTTGAGTTGTTGTTGCCTTCCTGTCAGTTTGAATCAATCTGGCCATTCTCATTAACAAGACATTTTCACCCACAGAACTGCCACTCACTGGATGTTTATTGTCCTTCACATCAGTCTCAGTGAACTCCAGAGACTGTTGTGCATGAAAATCCCAGGAGGTCAGCAGCTTCTGAGATACTCAAACCACCCCGTCTGGCTTGTGGGGGGATCTCACTGAAACCTGCCAGATGTTGAAAGGACTAGACAGGGTGGACATAGACAGGATGTTTCCTCTGGTGGGGGTATCCAGAACTAGAGGGCACAGCCTCAAAATTGAAGGGTGACCTTTTAGAACAGAGGAAAGGAGGAATTTATTTTTGCACCACACACTGGAGTAGAGGCCAAGTCCATGGGTATACTTAAAGTGGAAGTTGATAGTTTCCTGATCGGTCAAGAGGTCAAAGATATGGCAAGAAGGCAGGTGTATGGGATTGGGTGTGATCCGGGATCAGCCATGGTGGAATGGTGAAGCAGACTCAATAGTCTGAACTGCCTTATTCTGCTCCTATGTCTTATGGTCTTATGGCATCTACAATCATTCCAGGGTCAAATTCACTTAGATCCCATTTCTTCACCATTCTGATGTTTGGCCTGATCAGCAACTGAACTTCTTGGCCTTGTCTGCATGTTTTTATGCATTGAGTTGCTGCCACGTGATTGGCTGATGAGATAATGAGCAGATGTACAGCAGTACCTAATAAAGCGGCCACTGGGTGTATCTGCCACACTGTAAATGGATCAAGGTGCTGGCTGTAAGGAATGAAGCAGAAATCCACACTAACTTCTGGGGGAACTCAGTAGGTCAGGTGGTATCCATGGAAGTGAATGAGTAGTCGACGTTTCGGGCTGAGACCCTTCACCGGGTCTGGAAAGGAAGGAGGAAAGGAGCAGAAATCCAGCCGGGAATTGCTAGAAGGAAGGACATCAGTGAAGAAATGAAGGAGAAAGAGTCCGTCCGGCCTACGGGAGGCCCAGTGAGCAGTACTGACAGCTCCTATTGCCATTGTCACAGCAGTACTCATACCTCTGGAGGGCAAAGCAACGTTTGAAGTGATTAGCTCCCTCTCCCTCACGTAAACCCTTGCACCCTGACAGCCTAACCCATCCATCCAGATGTTACAACAAGGACCAGGGACAGGAACAGACCAGTCTGACTCAGGACGGTAGTAGTTTTATAATTAGAGATTTCTGCTAATACTTTCCTAACCACACACCCCTCCACCCCCACCACCCTCTTTCCCTTCTCCCTGAGTGCTCACGTAACCTGAGAGAGCAGTGAAAGAAAACTATGAAAATGACATCGATCATTAAGGATCCACGTCACCCCGGACAAGCCCTCTCCTCATTGGCACCATCGAGAATGAGGTACAGGAGCCTGAAAGCACCTTCCCCACTGCCATCCGATTTCTGAATGAACGTCGAACCCCGCAGTAGTTTTTCTTTATTTGCACTATTTACTTAATTTAACTTTTTAAATATATATACTTCTCACTGTAATTTACAGTTCGTGTATTGCAATGTACTGCTGCTACGTAACAACAAATTTCATCACATATGCCAACGATATTAAATCTGATTCAGATTCTAAATCTGACCCTGTGCTGAGGAGGATCAAAGGTTCCTCGCCAACTCCCTCGGTCGTCAGAACTAATCCAGGAGATTACATTTACTGCATGCACTTTAGCCATTAATCCATCGCCCTTGTACACTAAGTGGTCACTGGTGCAGCCAAACACTGTGCCAGCTGCCCTTTGTAAGCAGGCAATGTGTCACCACCCACGTCCACACGGGCTGACTCACAGCTGCTACCAAAGCCCCACCATCCCCTGGAAGAAAACTCCCCATTATCTAAATTATTTCTAATCATGCATCATCTAATTCCCTGGAACTCTTCCAGTCGGTGAACCTGAATTAACCCAAACCAGCAGGCGATTCAGTCCTACAAGTATCCTTCCTACTGTTTCTGATTACCTCCAAGTCCAGAGAAGGTGGAGGAATCAGATGCAATTTATAGGATGGATGTGGAAGTTTAGAGAGGGTGCAGAGGAGATTTATCAGGATGCTACCTGCATTAGGATGGATGTGGAAGTTTAGAGAGGGTGCAGAGGAGATTTATCAGGATGCTACCTGCAATAGCCAGAGACTTTTTCCCAGGGTGATAATCCAGGGGGCATAATTTTAAAGTGATTAGAGAAGAGCATAGAAGGGATGTCAGAGCTACGATTTTCACACAGAGAGTGGTGGTAAAGGCCGATACATTAGGGACATTTAAGAGATTCTTAGATGGGCACGTGGGTGATAAAAAAATGGAGGGCTGAGTAGGAGTTAAGGATTAGATTGATCTTAGAGTAGGTAAGACATGGCAGTCATCATGGGTCAAAGGGCTCATACTGTGCCATAATGATCTATGTTCATTTAAGAGAAATTTAGACAGGAAGTAGATAAGGTATTTAGACAGTAGATAAGGTATAGAAGGATACTATGCCAATGTGGGCAAATGAGATGGGTTTAGATGGACAAGAAAATTGGAATGGTTCTGGAGATCAAAGTGCCTCTTTCGGAGCAATACTGCTCTATGACTTCATGATGGCATGACAATGCTGAAAGGCACCCAGAATCAATATGAAAGACAAAGCTGATGATTCTTTGCTGAATTGTTGGATGGAGTAACGGCACAGATGTGACCTGCCAGAGGGAAAAGAGCAAAAATAAAAGAGGCAAGAGGATCAAGTGAGTCATCGAAACTTACATCAGGGAAACAGACCATTCAGCCGAGTGAGTCAACTCTGACGAGCAAGCGTCATTATTCCAATACAGGGCACTGAGCATAGGAGACAAGATAGGTAGAACAGTTCAAAGCTCCAAGTAAATTTATTATCAAAGTACATATATACAACCCTGAGATTCATTTTCTTGTGGGCATACTCAATAAATCCATCATAGAATGAGAACCATAATAGAATCAAAGGCAGACTGCACCAACCTGGACATTCAACCAGTGTGCAAAAGACAATAAACTGTGCAAATACAAAAAGAAATAAATAATAATCAATAAATAAGCAATAAGTATTGAGAACATGAGACTATGCATTAACCATATAACCGTATAACAATTACAGCATGGAAACAGGCCATCTCGGCCCTTCTAGTCCATGCCGAATGCTTATTTTCACCTAGTCCCACCGACCTGCACTCAGCCCATAACCCTTCATTCCTTTCCTGTCCATATACCTATCTAATTTTACTTTAAATGACAATATCGAACCTGCCTCTACGACTTCTACTGGAAGCTCATTTCACACAGCTACCACTCTCTGAGTAAAGAAATTCCCCCTCATGCTACCCCTAAACTTTTGTCCCTTAACTCTCAACTCATGGCCCCTTGTTTGAATCTCCCCTATTCTCAATGGACATTGTGGGAATATTTCAATGCCGGGGGAAGTGAAGTTGAGTGAAGTTCTCCAATCCAATCCTGATGACTGAGGGGTAATAACTGTTCCTGAAGCTAGAAGTGTGAGTACTTCTAAGTGTAAGTGTGGGTTCTTGTACCTTCTCCCAGCAGAGAGAAGAACCCAAAAGAACCCTCCGATCCTCTGATGAGGACTGTCTCATGGACCTCTGGTTTCATCCTCCTGAAGTCAATAATAAGCTCCTCGGTCGTGCTGACATTGAATGAGAGGTTGTCATGGCACCAGGCAGTTCCTATATTGGGCACGGAGTACAGCAGTTATGATACAGTTGTACAAGACACTGATGAGGTTGTACTTGGAGTATTGTGTTCAGTTTTGTTCAGCGTGTTTTAGGAAGGATTTACCTGGATGCTTTCTGGTCTTAGGGGGTCTGAGTTACAAAAAGGGGTTGTGTAGACTAACGTTTTATTCCTTGGAATGTAGAAGATTGAGGGGTGACATGATCGAGATATCTAACATCATGAAGCACATACACAGGCTGAAAGCACATAGTCTTTTTCCCAGGGAAGGGGTGCTAAAACAGAAGGGCAAGGTTTAAAATCAGACATTGGGGAAAGTGGGGGACAGATTTGGAAAGAGCTGCCAGAAATAGTGGTTGAGGCACATTAGCAGAAACATTTAAAAGTCATCTAGATAAATACTTGAACAACACAGACAAAATGCTGGTGGAACACAGCAGGCCAGGCAGCATCTATAAGGAGAAGCACGGCGGACGTTTCTGACCGAGACCCTTCATCCTGACCCTTGTTGGCAACTCGAGAATATCAGTAATTTGACATGTTTTACATGTGGATGGTTTAGATTTTCACGAGTAAAGAACTCGACACTGGATAGCGTGGCTTGCAAAGTTCCTCACCGGCCAAGTAGGTCTGTCTTCCTGTAATTTAACTACCAGACAATATCGTGTAAATGTTCTGCTGAAACGTACCTTTTGTCTAACTTTATTGTATCATGACCGATTGTGCACGTAACCGCATAATGTGAATGTTCAGTCTCCGTTCGGGGGTTCAGCACGCTTGTACTAAAGAAGTAGTAGACATCTTAGATGAGATGTATTCGCTTACATTTTTAGCTGCTATGTATAAGATACAGGGTTGGGGGGATTCTAATGTTGTTTGTATAGTGTTGCTTCAGAATTGCCACTACCTTATTAGTACAGTATTAGATCTGTGCGGTTTTCTTTGTATTTTTATACTGCATACGCAATTGGTCGAGACACAAGTATTTGTATTTTCAGGAGTATGTGCAACAGCAAAATGTCTTGCCGATGCTACAACAGCCACAATTCTTTCTGTTATATTTGTGGCAAGTTTGTGCTTAAATCTCAAAGACAGAGCATGACTCCTCTTGAAAAATTCCTGGCGTATATGACAAATAAATTTTTCTCAGACTTCCCACCGGGTACAGGTATCGATCTTAACCAACATTTCGATAACAAACTCTGCATCTTCATCAGGGATGGTGCTTGCTCACGTCTAGTCTGGTGGTATTTATTGTCTATCTCTCCTGATTGGTTTAGTCCTCAACCAGTCAGGTTTCTGCTGTCCCACCTTTTCTACAATTGAATTCTAGTTCTTACTTAGAGAAAAACCTTTGTCTTTGATAAAAAAAAAAGGTCCTCTAGTTTTATTTCAATATGAAGTCTTAAAAGAGTTTATTCATGACACCTTGTATAAAGAAAGATAGTAAGTTCTAATTTGGGTGTTAAATTGATGACCAAGACGAAGGCCAGGCTCCTCATATTTGTAGTGCAACATGCACTGTCGATCTTAGAGCTTGGCTCAGAGGTACTTGGAAGTCAATGCTGCTCACTGTCCCAATGATATGGCAAGAGATACGTGACAGGCTGTTACTTGCCATGATGCATGAGCATCAATGGAAAATGACACTAATGCTGATATAGTTTTGACCCCTTTATGTTGACTGAGCCTCATCTGATAACTCACTCTGAATTAACTGACCTGGTCAGAGACTTGGATTTGCCAAAGGCAAAAACAGAATTATTGGGTTCGAGACATCAAGGATGGAATCTGCTGTCACCACCCACAAACATTGCCGTGAGGAATTTCAATATTCTATGAAAGATGTTTCCCTGAATAACTGATGCCAAGGTCAAGGAAGGCATTTTTGTTGGTCCACAAATCAATCAGGTCGTCAATACCAGGCAATTTGAAGAACTTCTAATGGGACTGAAGAAAATCGCATGGAAGGTATTCAAGGATGTTGAAAATTTTACAGAACTCCAAACCACATGCAGCTGGTTGACAACGTGCTTCAAGCATACAAAACTATGAAGTGTAACGTGTCACTTCTGCATCTTCTGCATTCCCATTTAGACTCCCTGGCACTGTCAGTGAGGAGCATGGTGAAAGGTTTCACCAGGACATTGCAGTCGAGGAGTTATGGTGCCAGGGCAACAGGATTCTATCAATGTTGGCTGATTATTGTTGGATATTTAAGTGAGAAGTCTCTGACACTGAGTACAAATGAAAATCATCAACAAAACATTTTTAGCACTGTTGAATGCTTAGATGCAAAGCATCATTATGCAATTAAACACATTATATTCAATAAAAGTTACCTTATTGTTTCTCCAAGTTCCTACATGATACAGGTAGTCTGAAATTATATTTGTGTCCAGCTTCAAGTGGTCTATCATTAACAAAAAAAAATTCTGAGGAAACAACTTTTAACGTGGAACGAGCTTCCAGTAGAAGTGGTAGAGCCAAGTTCAATTTTGTCATTTAAAGTAAAATTGGATAGGTATATGGACAGGAAAGGAATGGAGGGTTATGGGCTGAGTGCGGGCCAGTGGGACTAGGTGGCAGTAAGCGTTCGGCACAGACTAGAAGGGCCAAGATGGCCTGTTTCCGTGCTGTAATTGTTATATGGTTATACGGTCTTTAAGAGACTTTCGGATAGGTACATGGAGCTTAGAAAAAAATAGAGGGCTATGTGTAACCCTAGTAATTTCTAAGGTAGGGCCATGTTCAGCACAACTTTGTGGGCCGAAGGGCCTGTATTGTGCTGTAGGTTTTCTATTTTTCTATGTAACACTTTCGAACAAAATTGTTGTCCAGTGTTATTAGACACTTGGCAGGGGCCAATAAAAGGAAAGGATATGTAAGTGGAGTGGTCATTGTGTGACTGGACAGTGTTAGATTGGTGAGGCTTAGGTGAGAAGAGGCGGAGGTGTAAATATTTAGTAAGTTTTTTTCTGTTAGCACATAGTTAGAGTGCTGACAATGGGTCCAGAGTTAGTGGTGTGGGGACTTTGAGAGGCCTACAGTCTCCCTGGTAACTACACCTGCATGGAGTGCACTGAGCTCATTTGAGACCCTGTTAAAGAACAAAAGTTGCAACTCAATGACCTTTTTCTCATATAGGAAAATCAGGAGATGAAAGGTCGGAGCCACAGGGAGGTAGTCATCCCTAAGTAGCAAAAGACAGCTGGTTACCTGGGTGACTGTCCGGACAGGGAAAGGGAATAGTCAGCCAGTGCAGAGTACCCTCAGGCCATTTTCCTCGATAGTAAGTATGCCACTTTGGAGACGGTTGGGAGGGTGCTTTGGTCAACCTACCAGGGAAGTCTCCAGCACTGAGTGTGTGGCTCAGAAGGGAAGAGTCATGGAGAAGATGAGTGCAATAGTGACAGGGGATTTCATAATTAGAGGAGCAGACAGCTGATTCTGTAGATGTGAAAGAGACGTCCAGATGGTATGTTGGCTCCCAGGTGTCAGAATCAAGGTTATCTCAGATCAGATCAACACCGTTCTAAAGAATGAAAGCTGGAAATCGTAGTATCTACAGTGTTGATACCAACAACATAGGTAGAAAAAAGGAGGGGGTTCTGAAGAGAAAAGGTAGAGAGTCAGATAGAAAGCTGAAAAGCAGGAGCTCCAGGGAAGTAATCTCTGGGTTGCTGCCTGTGCCATGAGCCACAGAGGGCAAGAATAGGGTGATTTGGCAGATGAATGTGTGGCCGAGGAATTGGTACAGGGGGGACAGGTCTTCAGACGCGGAAGGTGTGACCTGTACAAAAAGGACACGTTACACCTGAACCCAACGGGGACCAATATCTTTGTGGGCCGAAAGAAGCTGCAGAAGGTTGTAAATCTAGTCAGCTCCATCTTGGGCACTAGCCTACAAAGTACCCAGGACATCTTTAGAGCAGTGTCTCAGAAAGGCAGCATCCATTATTAAAGACCTCCAGAACCCAGGGCATGCCCTTTTCTCACTGCTACCATCAGGTAGGAGATACAGAAGCCTGAAGGCACACACTCAGTGATTCAGGAACAGCTTCTTCCCCTCTGCCATCCAATTCCTAAATGGACATTGAACCTTTAGACCGGGGGTCGGCAACCTGCGGCTCCCGAGCCATTTGTGGCTCTTTCACCTCTGTGCTGCGGCTCCCTGTGGCTTTGGGAAATAATTGGTCAGTATTTAATTAAAATGTATTTTATGTTAGTTTGTTAGCTTTTGAAATGTAATTATGGTGATCTTGTACAACCTAAGTGTAGCGACACATTTCCTGCCACATCCGAAACGGCTCACAATTAGCCAGCATTCCGGCTAAGGGAGATAGCCTACGGGGGTTTGTGAGTACGCGTCTTTTGCAGCATCTGCGTCCATGGGGGCTGGGTTGAGGGAGGCTTAAAAGCAAGGCTGTTTAGTTCGAATAAAGCTATCTTTGACTGCAGTTTACTGACACCGCTACAACGTGTTTTTATCGCTGGCTGTCCAGACGGAAGGTGCTGAAACGCTTTGTCGCGTGTCTGGAAGAAGTGAAAACTTTCCTGGGCAGCAAAGGGCTCACCTTTCCTGAGCTGGAACAGCCAGAGTGGCTGGAAAAGCTACACTTCATGGTAGACATGACAGCGCACCTGAACACGCTGAACACAGCTCTTCAGGGGAAAGGACGTACAGCCCTGCACATGTTGGAGGATGTTTTGGCATTCGAGCGCAAGTTGACAGTGCTTGCCAGAGATTTACAGAAAGGCACTTTGTCTCACTTCCCCAATTTGAGAGAGTTCAAACAAGGTCACGACATGATAATTTCGGAGTATTTACATTCTGCAATCATCGCAATGCAAACATCGTTTGGGAAACGCTTCTGTGAGTTCAGAGAGGAAAAAAACACATTATCCTTCCCGGTCACTCCCTTAAGCATCGATCCTTCCCTACTGAATACGACTGCATTGGCAGGTGTGAGTCAACCTGATCTTGAGATGGAACTGGCCGACATAGCCGACAAAGACATATGGGTGTCCAAGTTTAGACGCTTGACAGCAGACCTTGAAGATGTTGCCCGTCAGAAGGCCGTTCTTGCTCAGAAACACAAATGGAGTGATATTGAAAACCTCACAGATGACAGCTTGCGATCCTGTGTAAAGATGAAGGTGACATCATACAGCCCTGATGTGCAGACGCTGTGCGCTGAGGTCCAGGAGCAGAAATCCCATTAACCAAGTATGATAAATATTTTAATTGCCTATTATTTTACTTATATTCATATTTTTTCATTGTTCAGTGAAATAGTCCTTTCATTTTTCAGGATGACAGCTGGCTGACGTTATTTTTGGTTTGCTGCTGGCGGAAAATTTAAGTTCGGCGTTTTTCATAAATACAAGAAGGACTCAAATAGACATTGAATATTTTACTTAAAAGTAACTTTCAACCCAACGTCTTTTTTTCGGAGTTCAAAATGTTTTTGTTGCATGCAGAAATGTAATTTCGTTTTCTCTGCAGGAGTTCATCAATTTCATAAATGCAACACATTATAGTTTGTTTATACATAGCATAAAGGCAAAAAAAACGTTGTATGCAGTGTTATTTCATTTTAAATGTCAAACGGGTTTTGCGGCTCCCAGTGTTTTCTTTTCTGTGGAAAACGGGTCCAAGTGGCTCTTTCAGTGGTAAAGGTTGCTGACCCCTGCTTTAGACACTACCTCACTTTTTTTAATATACGGTATTTCTGTTTTTGCACATTTTTAAATAATCTATTAAATATACTTAATTGATTTACTTGTTTATTTATTATTATATTTTATTTTTTATTATTATTATTATTATTACTTTTCTGTCTCTCTCTGCTAGATTATGTATTGCTTGAATTGCTGCTGCTAAGTTAACAAATCTCACGTCACATGCTGGGCATGAGAACCGGAGTGATAGGGCTGAGGATGGGGCAGTTGGTATATAACTAGATGCTGTGTGTAGTGAGACTGTGAGGAAGGACAAGCAGATGATAGGGCAAAATTTCAGTCAGTGTGATGAGTTAAAGTGTAACGGAGGCAGGGAATCAAAAGAGTGATCAATACAGGACTGAAAGTGTTATGTTTGAGTGCATGCAGTTTACGGAATAAGGTAGATGATCCTGTAGCGCAGTTACTGATTGGCAAGGTATGATGTTGTGGGCTTCGCTGAGTTGTGGTCGAAAGAAGATCACAGTTGGGAGCGTAACATCCAAGGATACACACTGTAATGAAAGGACAGGCAGGCAGGCAGAGGAGGTGGGGTGCTCTACTGGGAAAAAATGAAATCAAATCCTTAGAAAGAGGTGACATGGGATTGGAAGATGTAGGTTGAGGTAAGACACTGCAAGGTTGTGGGTTGAGGTAAGAGACTGCAAGTGTAAGAAGACTTGCGTGTAGGCCTCTGAATAGTAGCCAGGATATGGGTTAGAAATTACAATGGGAGATAGAAAAAGCAAGTCAAAAGAGCAATGTTGTTGATAATCATGGGAGATTTCAATATGCAGGTATTGGGCCTACTTTTTGTGCTGAGTATGACCCTATGAATCTCACAAGGACATCAGAACCAGGCTGTGAATTGTCAGGTGTTCAATAGCTCTGACTCAAAGAGCCCAGATATCTGCAAGCACCCACAACCTCCCACCTCACCACAATGAGATACCAGAAGCTGTGCAAGAAGGTTAATTGCATCATTTGCACCTATTCAGATGCAAATTCATGATTCATATTAAAGAAGGGCGCTGAAATATTTAGCATTTCAATAGCTGTAGTTTACATCCCCCATTCCAGTCCATGGAAAATATTTCTATGGGTGTTAATGTTTGTTGAGCTTTTTTTTCCTCATACAGCAATGGTGATCTTCCACTGACGTTAATGCCAAATTGAAGAAATATCAATCTGTGCTTAAACAGATAGAGGACAGCACAGAACAGACCATATTGTTATCGTTAATGCAGGAGATGTCGGTGATCTTGAGTAACGCATGCAATGTGCTGGAAAAATTCAGCAGGTCAGGCAGTGTCTATGGGGAGGAATAAACAGTAAAAATTTTGCCAGGTTGGAGACCACCCAAACAGGATAAGATCGCTTATTCCATCTGGGTACTCTGGAACCTGACTGCATGAACATCGATTTCTCCCACGTCTCTGGTAATCTCCCACTCCTTCTGGTTCTCTCCTTTTCCATTCCACATTCTGCACCTCTCATGATTTTATATACCTCAACCATGGCCCGTTCTTGTCTTCTTTATGTCCAGGGAAATCAGACCCGTGATTTCCAATCTCTCCTCATTACTGAAACACCAGGCAAAATCCTGATGAGTCTTCACTGTACCTTCTCCAGCAGTGTCCGGTCCTTCCTGAAGGAAGCATTGACCAGGACAGCAGACCCATAACCGTTCAGAGTGGAGAAGAAGATAGATAGATATATACTTTATTGATCCCAAAGAGAAATTACAGTGTCACAGTAACATTACAAGTTCACAGATATAAATTTTAGATGAGAAGTAAGAAGAATAAACAAAAAATAAGTTATCTTAACCAGTCTAACAGCTATAGGTTGACTCATTATAGAGCCTAATGCCCGAGCGTAAGAGTGACCTCATGTAGCACTCTTCAGAGCAGTGCAGTTGTCTTAGTCTGTTACTGAAGGCAACTGTGATGATTGTGGACCTTGAGGTCATGTGTTGGGGGCACACAGACACAGCAGAAGAAACGAAACACATCACAAACCAGCCAACCAGCTGTCCCATTAAGGACCTCCTGCTCCAACTGTGGAAGAGTCATCACTTCCATTAGAACCCCCAAAACAGGAGAGGAAATAAAATAGAAAAACAAGGGAAACAGCAGATGCAGACTGCATCCTCAATTCTGAGGGACTTCCTATGAAGTAAATGCAGTAGCTGCATGCAGCTGCCCCACAGCAAGTTCCGAGAAACAGTAATGAAATAATGACCAGTTTATTTCAATGGTACTGCCCAGGATAATAGCTGAAGTCTTTGGGTTGTACTGGACTGCCAGTCTGCATTTTGTGCTTCAATCTTTGGAATGTGCCTTGAGCTTCTGGATCAGATGTGAATTTTTTATCACCTACAAAGTGCGGCATAATAAACCAGCTATCTCGTGAAATAGGCGGATCGGGTTCTATTAAAATTAATTGTAAGCTTTTCCAATGCGCATAAGTTTAGGGTTCAACAAAATTTAATATCAAAGTACATGCAGGTCACCACATACTACCCCCAGATTCATCTTCTTGCAGGCATTCACAGTAAGTACAAAGAAACACAATAGATTTAATGAAAAACCACACTCAATGACAGACTAACAACCAGTGTGCAAAAACAACAAAGTGAAAATGCAAAAAGAAAAAGCAAAGTAATAACAAAACAAGCAATAAATATTGAGAATATGAAATGAATAGGCCTTGAGAGTGAGTCCATAGGTTGTGGAATCAGTTCAGTCTTGGAGTGAGTGAAGTTATCCATGCTGGTTCAGGAGCTTGATGGTTGAGGGATAATAACTGTACCTGAACCTGGTGGTGTGGGACCTGAGGTTCCTATATCTCCTTACTGATGGAAGCAGCGAGAAGCGAGCATGGCCTGAATGGGGGGGGGGGTCCCTGATGATGGATGCTGCCTTCCTGCAGCCACACTGGATGATGTGCTCAATGGTGGGGAAGTTTTACCCGTGATGGACTGGGCTGTTTCCATGTTCAAGGGCATTGGTATTTCCATACCAGACTGTGATTCAACCAGTCAGTAGACTCTCCACTGCGCACCTACAGAAGTTTGTCAAAGTTCTATGTGACAAGCCAAACCTTCACTAACAGCTGAGAAAGTAGAGGTGTGGCTGTAGCACTTTGCAATGGCAGTTGTGTGCTGGACCCAGAATAGATCCCCCTGAAATGATAATGCTGAGGATTTTAAAGTTGCTTCTCTGTACCACCTCTGAACCCCCGATGAGGACTGGCTCACGGACTTCTGGTTTCCTCCACCTGTAGTCAACAAGCAGCTCCTTAATCTTGCTGACGCTGAGTAAGAGGCTGTTGTGGCACTACTCGGCCAGATTTTTAATCTCCCTCCGATATGCTGATTCATCACCACCTTTGATTCTGTTAGCAACAGTGCTGTCACCTGCAAACTTAAATACGGCATTGGAGCTGTACATAGCCTGACAGTCGTAAGTGTAAAGTGAGCAGAGCGGGGGGCTAAGCACACAGCCTTGTGGTGCACCCATGCTGATGGAGACCATGGAGGAGACATTGTTGCCATTCTGAGCTGACTGGAGTCTGCAAGTGAGGAAACTGAGCATCCAAATGCAGGTACTGAGGCCTAGGTCTTGGAGCTTATCGATCAGTTTCGAGCTTACGATAGTGCTGAATGCCGAGCTGCAGTCATTGAAGAGCATCCTGATGTGTGCATCTTCACTATCCAGGTGTTCCAGGGCTGAGCGAAGAGCCAATGAAATGGCATCTGCTTTCAACCTGTTGGGACAGTAGGCAAATTGGAGTGGATCTAAGTTGGTCCTTAGGTGGGCGTTGATATGCTTTATGACCAACCTCTCAGAACTTACATCATCGCTGATGTAAGCGCTGCTGGATGATAGTCATTGAGGCAGGTTACCATGTGGTTTTGGGGCACCGGTACAATTGAAGCCTGCTTGAAGCAGGCGGATACCTCAGGCTACCACAGCGAGGGGTTAAAGACATCAATAAACACTCCACCAGTCAATTAGCACAGGTCTTCAATATTCTGCAGGTACCCCGTCTGGGCCAGATGCTCTCCGTGGGTTCACCATCCTAAAAGATGCTCTCGTGTCAGCCACAGAGACTGCAATCATAGGGTCGCTGGGGGTTGGGCTGTCGGAGTTTGTGAAGGCGCCTCCGTGTTTTGATGGTTAAGCAAGCATAAAAGGTATTGAACTGAAACCAAGTTGTCACAATGTCACTTGGTATCACTGTCGGAGATATTAGATTTTAAACTCTGCCACAGCTTTGGTGATTCAAGCTTGATCTGAAATTGCCACTTCATATGTGAGATGGCTTTCTGGCGATTGTACCTGGACCTCTTGTACTTTACTTGGTTGCCAGAGCTGGACACCACTGATCTGGCCCTCTTTCTTCATCCAGGGCTTCTCGTTGAGGAAAACTGAATGATATAAAGTCCGTAACATCCTAGCGTACTCGTTCAGATCTTCTGATAAGTCCTTGACCAACTGAAAGCAATCCCGTGGCCACTCCTCGGTTCACATAACTTAAGACACAGAAGCAGGAGTAATTCATCTGGCCCTACAAACCTGCTTTGCTATTTAGCAAGATGGGGGCCGGTCTCCGTCAATATTACACTCCCTTGCAATGAAATCCATAAGTGCTGGAAACACTCAGCACGTCAGTGTTCATCTGTGGCAGAGAAACAGAGTCAGTGGATGCTTCCGGTTGAAAAGCCTCCACCAGCATGTTCTGCTTGTTTTTAGATATTCAACATCTCCATTTCTAATTTTGATTTTTACCATTTTTGTTGTTCTCCACACATCCATTCAGCGGAATGGCACTGGAGCTTGGTGACTCGTTGCAGGATGCTCTCGCCAGATCTACTCCTTCTTGCCATAATAATTCCAATTTCTGGTTCCCCTAATTTCCAGAAGCTTATCTAACTGTAGAACTGAAACAACAAATGAGCTCACGGAGGCTTCCAAAGATTCACCACCTTCAACATGAAGAAATTGCTCATGTCAGTTCTGAAGAGCTCTACCCCTTGTTCTTCTTGGTCCCAGGCCCCTAAATCAGGCTCATATCTATCCCGAGAAGGCATCTTTAATCTTCCTACAGTGTGGGCGAATGGTTCAGCATAGAAAGGGTTAATGAATGCAATAGATTGTCCACCTCATTTTACTGATAAAGCACAGTCAGAGTACTTAATGGGTTAAGGCCGTTTATTCCTGTTTAGGCTGCAGAAGGAAGTGCTCTCAATCTGTAATTCCTGCTAATTACTCTCGCGGGCCAACCCACTACTGTCACTGGATTGAATGCGTGCAACTGGCTTTGAGCCAGCAAACCAACCTCAGCTCCAGTCGCAGACACAACAGGCATTTAGTTCAGATAGTTCTCTCTTCACTAAATGTCAGCTCCATAGGAGCCACATTGCTGCACCGAGCAGGGAGAGCCGAGGCGATAGTGAATGAGGAGGCTGCTCATGACTGCAGCCCAGGATTCTCTCTGCTGCATCGAGGGTACATGGCAGCAGTCAGTGTGGAACAGTTGTGCCACGCTGCAGTCACACAGAGAAGGACCCCGTCACAGAGCCAGACCTTCAAGTGGAGCCCTGTCAGTTCACTGGCTGGATAGCCTAACACTGTGAAGAGGACTCTCCTGGGACTCCCAGCACGCCCGGTAAGTACAGACAGCATGTCATTCTAAAAAATCTGTTCTTGCTAAAAAGCATCCCATTGATTTACAAGGTTCGGGCCGAATGGGATTTCAGACTCCCGACTGGAAAGGCATTTTTCATTGTACATCTGAAAATATTGCCAATATTTGGATCACTGCAAAATGTTTAGGATTTAGTTTTCTTATAAAGTGCTTAACAAGGTTGTAAAGGAGCTGTTGGAGTTGCAGCGACATGTATGATAGACATGAGAAATTCTGCAGGTGCTGCAAACCCGAAGTTAACACACAGATAAAGCTGGGGGAGCTCAGGTCAGGTAGCATCTATGCAAATGAAAAAACAGTCAACTTTTCAGGACTGGGAGAAGGTCTCGGCCTGAAGTGTCAACTGTTTATTCATTTTCATAGATGCCGCCTGACCTATTGAGTTCCTCCAGTATTTTACATGTGACACGTGAAATTGCTGACTGGACTGTCGACGTGTACTGCAACAAGAACACGGTGAGACACAAGCTGAACGCAACGTAGATTTAATGAGAAGCACAGGCTGAGTGAGAAGTGGGAGGAGGCAGAGCGAATGCTGCGCATAGTCGGGAGGTAGAGGAGCACAGACTGAATCATACACTGCTCCATTGGGCTGCAGGGTGAAGAATGGTTCAGCTCAAACAGAGGAAAAGGGGTTGGTGCTTGTGGGATTGTCTATTTAAGAATAAAGTGAACATCAGTTGATTGGTTCAAGTGAGAAGGTCCATCTGAACTTTATTTATGTGCCTTAGCAAGCGATAAAGGGGAAAACAAAATGAAGCAATTTCTCTACCTTTAGGCTGTGGGCATAGGGGTATCTCTCTATTCTGTGTGTGTGTTTACACAGGGGTCTCACTGTACTGTGTGTGTTTACACAGGGGTATCTCTCTGTCTGTGTGTGTATACACAGGGGTATCTCTCTTCTGTGTGTGTTTACACAGGGGTCTCTCACTGTACTGTGTGTGTTTACACAGGGGTATCTCTCTGTCCTGTGTGTGTATACACAGGGGTATCTCTCTGTTCTGTGTGTGTATACACAGGGGTATCTCTCTGTTCTGTGTGTGTTTACACAGGGGTCTCTCACTGTACCGTGTGTGTTTACACAGGGGTATCTCTCTGTTCCATGTGTGTTTACACAGGGGTATCTCTCTGTACTGTGTGTGTTTACACAGGGGCATCTCTTTGTTCTGTGTGTGTTTACACAGAGGTCTCTCACTGTACTGTGTGTGTTTTCACAGGGGTATCTCTATTCTGTGTGTGTGTTTACACAGGGGTCTCACTCTACTGTATGTGTTTACACAGGGGTATCTCTGTTCTGTGTGTGTATACACAGGGGTAATCTCTCTGTACTGTGTGTGTTTACGCAGGGGTCTCTCTGTACTGTGTGTGTTTACACAGGGGTATCTCTCTGTTCTGTGTGAGTATACACAGGGGTATCTCTCTGTACTGTGTGTGTTTACACAGGGGTATCTCTGTTCTGTGTGTGTTTACACAGGGGTCTCTCTGTTCTGTGTGAGTATACACAGGGTATCTCTCTGTACTGTGTGTGTTTACACAGGGGTCTCTCACTGTACTGTTTGTGTTTACACAGGGGTAATCTCTCTGTACTGTGTGTATTTACACAGGGATCTCTCACTGTACTGTGTGTGTTTACACAGGGGTACCTCTCTGTATTGTGTGGGTTTATGTCGTTTGCCTCCGCCCTCTATTTTAATTCAGTTTTGGGGATCAGGATTGCCCTGTGGCTCAAGATACATTGTCCATCTGTAAATCCTGTACAGAAGCTGGCAGTGAGCCATCTTCCTGAAATATTGCATTTCTTCTGCAGTGTTGATGTGTAGAAAATCTCGGGATTTAGTCACAGCCATAAGAATGGCAATTTTACCCTGAGACAGTGAATTTTCCTGGAAAACTTGCCTATATCTGTTGACACAGTAGGCTTCAAGGCTGAAACAATGAAGGTCATCTAAATCCAGAGGAGGGAGTTAAAATTTAGTTACATGAGGAAGCATAATGGAGGTTGGGCCTGGTTGTCTGAAAATAATGGATTGGCTACTCAGACTGAGATGAGGAGAAATTTCTTTACCCAGAGGATAGTCAATCTCTACCCAAGGGGAATGTGAGTACATCCAGAGGAAAGGTTGATTGGCTTTTTCTTTAAGATATTGAGGGAAAGGAAAGATTCGAGGTTACTGCAGGGAAGTGGTGCAGAGGTCAGAGACCATCCGTGAATGTCGGACAGGAATAAGGGAGTGAGCAGCTTCCTTTGCTTATTTGCTTACGTTCTGATAAAACCAGTCAATACCCTGTTTGGGTCAGCCCCTCTTTGCTCTCCAAAGAGCCTTTCAGGAGAGATGGGCACACATTTCCAGGTTTACACACCAGCCATGCCTGCTTATCGTCATTTGCAGCGTCCCCCAACTGGATTTCTTGCCGCTTTCCAAATCACATCTCACTCTGCTGGGAGGTCCTCCCTGAAGTAGCTTATCCTGTACTGTAGCTTAGCCAGTGGTGGGGTCAGATTAAAGTTTAAGCCCTTCAGACCATGACCATCTGCTCCAGATGAACTTGGAGCCACTGGAGAAGATACCCATATTTGATTGGGCTGAAGGAAGGGACGTTTGGAGGGAATGAAATGCCCTTTGGGTCAGACAGCTCCGGAAAACAATTACTTGTTCCCAGCCAATATACTGTTCCTGCCGGAATGACACAACAATCAAATGAAAATGATGCAAACTTCGTATATGTGAAATAAAAACAGAAAGTGCTAGAAACACTTAGTATGCTAGGCAGTATCTGTTAATGTTTCGCGTCAAGGACACTTAATTAAACAAATCTAAAGTTGAATGGCCAGCAGACATTGCAGTAAAGGTCAGACCAGGAATCATGGCAGAACATTTTTCTCCTTATTGACTGCTGTGTTTGGCGAGAAACGGCAGCACTTTGAGTACAAGACAAACGCGGCTTCAGGAACTTGAGCGAGCAGACAGGATTGTGCCCTGAATTTGTGGGGAGTGGCAGAGGCAGGGCTACTCTCTGAACAGAGATCTTTTCACTCCCGTGAGGCAGCTCTGCACCGTTGGCCATGTGCTGAATGACCGGGGTAAGGGAGGACATTTGGGGTGGGAGAAGTGTTAGCTTGAGGGTGGGATCAAAGGGAGATAAGTCATGAGGAACCAAGCCTAACTCTTGATAGAAAAATAAGGGAGGGGGGAATCATGGTTGGGGGAAAAAGGGGAAAGGAGAGGGGAGGGAGTCGGAAGTACCAGAGAGACATTCTGTAATGATCAATAAACCAATTGTTTGGAATCAAATGACCTTGCCTGACATCTCAGGGCTGGATGTGTCTGCACCCACATCAATTTCTGCCCCTGGCAGTCCTTCTCTGCCACCTGTCCCAAATCCACCCCACCCCCCCCACAGTGCTCCGCCCTCACCATTCCCAACATTCAAATTTACAGACTTGCTCTGCACTCTATGTTAACAAATACAGTACTGTGCAAAGGTCTTAGTTATGTGTGTGTGCTTAAGTCTTTTTGCACAGTACCGTGTTAGTGATCTACCAGTCAGAGCTACAAGCAGGCGAAACTCGGAAATAAGCCTTTGGTATACTGTCTCCAATGAAGAGTTTCACAGGACATTGGGAAGAGGGTCAAAGTGATTGTTAGTTCACAGGCCAGGTCCATATTTACCCTAACTGCTTCCCCCATCCGCTAATTAATGTCATTAATTTGGCAAACTCAAAACATATTATGTTGCCTGTAAAAAAAGAGTCAACATCTCACAGCTGTTCCAGTAAGTGATCACAGGCTTGTTTCTCCGGAAATATCCACCCTGTACAATTAATGAACAATTTGTCTTCTCCGCTCAACAAAATTCAGGCTCTGTAGCGTTTAGAAAGATAAAGATTACAGAGGAACCTCATACGCAAGGTTCTCATATTGATGAGGTTCTCATTCTGAGAACCTCAGAATATCCCAAGTTTATTACAACTAATATGAAGTCTTAGAAAAGTTGTAATGTAAGAAATTCACCATATTCACATTCAGGATTAGCCAATGAGTGGTGAATCTGTGGAGTACGTTGTCACTGGCAGCTGCAGGGGCCAAGTCATTGGGTATATTTAAGGTCGAGGTAGATTATTGATTATTCAGGACATGAAGGGATACAGGAGAGCGGGGCATGATGAAATGGCAGAACAGACTCGATGGGTCAGATGGACCAATTCTGCTCCTATATCTTTTGGACTTATGCTTAAATGGCAGACGTTGTGTTCCTTGTAAAGAATTGTAGGCTATGCGTACTTTTAGTAATTTTTCCTATTGAAACCTATTAATTTCAGTAGCAGTGAAAAGTGGTGGAACTTTGAAGACTATTGATAAGTCTGCAATCTTCCTTTTGAGTTCTCAGTTTATCTAATGTGAATAGAGATGGTGGAGCAGTGATGTAAACAATGGCTTCCCACCAGCAAGTAATCCACACCTAGCCTGGGATCTCCATCCCCACGGGTCATCCACCCCTTTGCAGACTGTGGATGCGGAGACAGGTGTGAGGGCCCTTGTCTCAGTTTACCTCCAGCAGCTGCATAATAAAAGACTGATTTACGGGCTGCTTCAAGGGACGCACACCAAGACAGACATCGAATGTTGCTGGAAGGTCGTTCGCTCGATGAAAGACGCCCGTTGGTCTGCCTGAAACTTGCTGGTCTTCAAGCACAGTGACATGTCCTGAAGGAAATCCGGCCAACTAACACAGTCTCGGCTTCAGGAGTGCTTGCTGAGGGACGCACTGAAGCTAAAGCTCTGTAGGAAAGGACCACAGTGTCGGCTCCTCTGCTTCCACACAGGGAGGGGTTGAGTCAGATGGGAATGCCACTCAAACTTTGAAATGGTTTGTCATTCCAGTGGGCTGCATGAGTGCCTATGGTACTATGGTTTGAAAAGAAAATAAGTGTGTTATGCTTTGTAGATTCAAAACATTAAACTAATTCAAAGGAAATCAAGAGCTGGGAATGTGAGTCTTCATTTTAAATGAGGTGAGTGTGTATCACGTGGTAGTGTGATGTCATATGCAATTTGCATATTTATACATATAAGGTGTAATGAGTTACTTAAATGAACAAGAATGCTGACTCAAACAATATATTTACAATATCACTCAAATACTACTAAAATATTGAGCATGCAACAAAGTAAACAGTACTGAATACATCAACTGGGAATGCAAAGGTTTTCACTGTTTCGTTTTTTGTATATATATCTTTTATTCTAAATAGTTTGAATTTTGATAAACAAAATTTCATTCACACATGTTGAAGCACGAGTGTAAAAAGACCTTCAGAGTGTGTGTGAGGTTGTTTTCTGAGGACACGACGGGACCCTGCCCGACAAGGTTCTAGCTCACTTCTGGGGGCTTGTTTAACTTTCCTTTAATTTCTACACCCTTCCCCACACGCCCGGTGCCAGCCCTTATCACACCCTGGAAACTCAAAACCATTCCTTGACCCTTTAAGTACCACCCCCTTTCCAATGGTCCATCCCCTAAATTTCGGGCAGCACAGCAGAGTACTTGTTAGCTTGTTAGCACAACACCTTACAGTACCAGCAACCCTGGTTCAATTCCCCCCACTGTCTGTAAAGAGCTTGTACATCCTGCCCGTGACTAAGTGGGGTTCCTCTGGGTGCTCCAGTTTCCTCCCACAGTCCAAAGGTTGGTAGGTTAATTGGTCATTGTAAATTGTACTATTCTGCACTGTATTCAATAAAATACATAAATAAAGGTATCTCCATCCTCGGAGAGCAGCACCTACCTACCTGCCCAGCCTCCCAAAAATTGCCGGGTACACCTTTGATTCATGTGTGGACCTATTCGGTAATACTTTTCTCACATTACATAACTTCCCTTTGATATTAAGAGTCTATTCAGCCCATCAAGTCTGTGGCAGCCCCCAGGAGAGCTCCCATAAATACTATAGCCCGCTATTTCCCTGTAACCTATTCTCTTCTCACTTGTCCTTAGCTCTCCACTCACCTATACCAGAGGAAACCTAGAGTGGCCAGTTAACTTCCTAATGCACAGTTTTTTGGGAAGGTCATGGGAACCCCACCCAGTCTCAGGAAGAGTGAGCAATCTCTACACAGACAGGACACAAGGTCAGGATAAGATCACCATGGCAACGAGGCAGCCACAAACAGAGCTGTGCCTCTGTGACACAACCCTCCCCTCTCCCCCGCAGACCATGCGTACTATACACCCTTGATAACAACGTTGAAAGGAATATTTTGTCTTGTATGTTTTACCCTCGATGTAGCATGATTATCTCTAAGTGTCCTTCATATGATAATAGCTATTGGAGCTAAACATGTTGAGCCCAGTGTGTTATCAACATTCTCCTGGGTTGTTAGAAAGCATCAAAACAGACAGGTTGAACAGATTTTGACATGGCATTCATTTTCCCCTAATAAATTCCATGAGTCATGTAGAAGTGTAAATTTATTCCTTAATCATTACCTTTTTTTTTGCTGACTTTACTCAGTCATGCCCTGTAGTTTTTACAATTGCTTCAGAAATTACCATACGATTTTTGCATCAAAATGTCATCACTAAAGACTTGCAAATGATTATCAAGCAAGAGAAAACCTGCAGGTGCTGGAATCCAAGCAACACACAAAATGCTGGAGGAACTCAGCAGGCCAGGCAGCATCTATGGAAAAGGGTGAACAGTCAAGGTTTTTGGCCGAAGCCCTTCATCAGGACAGATTATGATAACTTTAATCTCCTGCTGTGAATTGGGCAATTGAATTCTTGAGGCCCCTGATAAGGGCCTCCTCAAGGTTTTTGATAATTTATCCCCTTCCTCTCCAGCCCTTTATCTTTTTTTACCCTCACCTTCTAGCTATTCATCTTCCCCCTCCTCCCACCTCTTTATTCTGGCATCTTCCACTTCCTTTTCCAGTCCTGTCAAGGGGTCTCGGTTCAAAACATTGACTGTGTTCATTTCAACACATGCTGCCTGATCTGCTGACTTCATGTGTGTGTGTTGCTCTGGATTTCCAGCAGACTTTCTAGTGTTTAATATAAAATCATTCCATTTAATGATCATCACCAATCGTTTGCGGAATGTGATTGGCATTTCAATTAATTTGCTTTTCACTAAATTGCTTTGACTACCTGGACCAATCAACATTGTAATAAAAATAGAAGTTCGGGGAATCGTTCAGCAGGTCAGGCAGCACCAGAGCGAAGTGAAACATGGATAATGCAGATGTAGGGGCTTTGAGCCGATCATTACCAGGTTGATTGTAGATCTTGTTCCCGCACTACGTTAGGTCTCTGGCTTTATGACGTTTAGTGTGTCCTGAAATTCCTGTTCTATCTACACTTCTCATTGCCTCAATAAAGCAGTCAGTATAATCAAAGATTCCACCCACCCCCAGATATTCTCTCTTCTCCCCTCTTCCACGAGGCAGGAGATACACTGGACTGAAAACACACATCACCAGGATCAACCCTGCCGTTATAAGAATTTAAAATTGATAAGATGAAATCTTAATTTCACAAGATACCTCGATTTGATCTTGCATCATATTCTTTACCTGCACTGCCCTGTCTCTGTAGCTGTATTTTGCACTCCATACATTTTTACCTTGTTATGCCTCAATGGGGTGGAGATATATCTCTACCAAAGTGGATGTAAGATGCTCCTTCCCTCTGTAGCCTGCAGGTCACCCTTGGGCAAGGTGTAGCACCTGCTTATCCCCCTGATCAGGGTCACATGAAGCCATGGGACCAGGTGGTGGATGGTCGTATGAGCAGCCGGTGCAGATCACAAGTCCTGGTTATGTGACCACTGCCGCCAGGCGGACAATCTCTGAAGCATATTGATAATGGCTGGGGTTACCAGTCTTGTAAAGACACTGCGCAGAAGAAGGCAATGGCAAACCACTTCCGCAGAAAAATTTGCCAACAACAATTATGGTGAAAGACCATAATTGCTTACGTCATTATGACAACTTGCCTTTCCTCCATGTGCTGCAGGTACCCCCACCTTCCAAAAATCCACGGTTAGGTGAGTGAGTTGTGGGTAAGCTATGTTGGCAACGGAAGTGTAGTGGCATTTGCAGGCTGCCCAGCACAATCCTCACTGATTTGACTTGATGCAAAACAATGCATTTCACTCTGTTTCAATATACAGGTGATCTTTAAAGACCTTTTAATCTTTTTTCAGTAGCTAGCATTGTACTTCTTTTAGCACAAGAGATTCTGCAGATGCTGGAAATCCAAAGCAAAACACACAAAATGCTGGAGGAACTTGTCAGGCCAGGCAGCACCTATGGAAGAGAGTAAACAGTTGGCGTTTCAGGCTGAGAACCTTCTTCAGGACTGAAAAGGAAGGGAGAAGATTCCAGAATGAAAAAGTGGGGAGAGAGGAAGGATGATAGCTAGAAGATGATAGGTGAAGCCAGGAGAAGAAAGATAAAGGGATGGAGAAGAAGAAATCTGATAGGAGTGGACCATGGGAGAAAGGGAAGGAGGAGGGGCACCAGGGGGAGGTGAAGAGGTAGGAGGCCAGAGTGGGGAATAGAACAAGAAGGAAGGGGAAGGTGTTTTTTTTTACCAGAAGGAGAATTTAAGGTTCATGCCATCATCATACTGCTTCTTGAACAGATCCTCAGTTCTGTTCCCTAGCAAGTTATGGGAGGAGAGAGACAACAGGGATGGATAAATGAGCCACAGGATTTGGAAACGTTCTTTTTGTCCATCAAGTCCATACAGACCATCGACACTGATCCTACACTCATCCCATATTTCTCCCCAGAAAATACTGGAGGAAATCTTCAGCCAATTAACTTACCAACTTGCGCATCTTTCGAAAAAGTGTGAAAACTGAACCCAAGGAAACCTGTGTGGACACATGGCACAAGCTCCAAAGATCAGGATTCAAAACATGTGTCATGTGTGTGTAGCTCTACCAGCTGTGCCACACAACAGAGAGGGGGAAAGGGTCACCCAGAATATTAAGCTGCAGGTTACCTAGAGCAAGCTTTGCATACAGAATGCTGGAGGGACTCAGCTGGTCAGGCTACATCTATGGAAATGAATAAACAGTCAATATTTTGGACCGAAGAGTCTCAGCCCAAAAGGTTGACTGTTTATTCATTTCCATAGATGCTGCCTGACCTGCTGAGTTCCTCCAGCATTTTGTTGCTTTGTATTTCCAGCACTTACAGAATTTCTCATTTTTAGAACGAGTAAATGCAGCAATTTAACAATCATTGTTTATGTCTGAAGGAAGTGCTTTACTCTAGGAGTGATCTTACACATGGCAACTGAAGATCTTAGGCGAAGTCAAAAAGCCTGCAATTGATCATCTGTAGCAATGGAAGGTCAACAGGGTCAGTTCTGAATGGATCAATTAAGATGTGTTGATTGACCTTCCTCACCTTATCAGTAGATCTAATCTGTCTTGTGGTTTTAACATTACAACAGCCCATACAGTTCACATTGCAAGTGAACTGTCCAAATGCAAATTCACCCTTGATGAAATGCAGACCCCAGGATGACAATGAAACCCTACATTGCACAGGAGATCAAGTCCTTTAATCTGCTCGCACCTCAAGTATGCCTGCACTGCTTGCTTTGGATTGCAGGCCGCTGATAATCTTTACAACTGCTCTGTATGTGCCCTTTAAAGTTTAAAAGAGATACAAGATAGATCCTCCTCAGCTCACCATGACTCCTGAGCCATTAGAAAATGCAATGGTCCATATATTCTGCCCTGGAGTATAAAGTGTGTGTGTGTGTGTGTGTGTGTGTGTGTGTGTGTGTGTGTGTGTGTGTGTGTGTGTGTGTGTGTGTGTGTGTGTGTGTGTGTGTGTGTGTGTGTGTGTGTGTGTGTGTGTGTGTGGCGAGTGGGGGAGGTGGTGGTGTTCAGGAGAGCATCAGCTGGCCATTAGCTGGAATCAGAGGCCCTGTTCACATGGTGGAAGGGGAGGGCAGAGAGGAAACCTGGTCCCGTTTCAGAAACCACTCCACAGTTCACATGCGGTGAACACCCGCCTGTCGGTACTTGCAGGCTGGCCTGTCACTTTAACATGCAGCAGACACACAGAAATATACAACTCAGGACGGACTAAGGGAGAATGTTCTCCCAGGTGCTTGCTCTTGCTGAAACAGCACAATCTCACCAAGGCCATCACATCCGACGGGCAGAGTCTGTACCCAATATTGAACCTTAGATTTGTACTGTCTACTAAAGGAAAAGTGTGTTGTGCTGGCAGAGGTCGCCGTTCATTTGCATTCCAAATTTTTCTTCAAAGGTAATAAAGCTTCCACAATCCTTCCATATAATACATTCCAGATTATAATACCTCGCGGAGTAATTTCAATAATCGTTCTCTGGTCACTCATCCTCTTACTACTGAAACTAGTTTCTCCTCAGATATTCTTTCACAGGCTTTTCTTGACATACACTACAAAAGGATTAAGTTGAACACTGCATCCAGTTTCCGCACCATCGTTACGTGCTGCGCCATGTGACGTGGACGATCATGGCCCCATGACCATGATTGTTCTTGGCAAATTTTCTTACAGAAGTGGTTTGCCCTTGCCTTCCTCTGGGCAGTGTCGTTACAAGATGGGTGACCTCTAGCCATTATCAGTACTCTTCAGAGATTGTCTGCCTGGCATCACTGGTTGCATAACCAGGACTTGTGATCTGCACCAGCTGCTCATACGACCGTCCACCACCTGCTCCCATGGTTTCATATGACCCTGATGGGGGGCTAAGCAGGTGCTACACTTTGCCCAAGGGTGACCTGCAGGCTAGTGGAGGGAAGGAGAGCCTTCCCTTTGATACGTCTCCTTTGGTGGAGACGTATCTCCACCCCACCACCAGTTTTCTAGTCAAAGTCAAAAGCCGAGTTTATTGTCATTTATGCACAGGGGCTGTGGTACAGCCTGCCTCACTCCACCTCACATACCTCTGACATCAAACAAATGAGTTAACTTCAGCTGTGTGTGGCCTCAGTCAGTCATAGTCAACCATGGATACTGCACCTCTGGAAGTCACTAGTTTGTCGAGCAGCGTCGACTGTGGCTATTCAGGCCGATCCTGGAATGGCAGGCTCTGCCACAGTTGCTGCATGTGTCGGGCGTCGTTGAATTGTTGTCCACTGTCTGCTGTGCTCTCCGTTTAGCTCTCCGCTCCTCAGACTGACTCAGGATCACTCTTCCGCCTTGCTCCAGGTGTTACTGAAGAGTACCTCACCATCTGCTGTATCCTCCCAGCCCTCTGTGTTGATTTTTAAGGCTTTCATGTTGCGCTTGCAGAAGTCCTTGAAGTGAAGCTGGGGTCTACCAACGTTCCTCTTGCCTGTTGCTAGTTCTCCGTAGAGGATGTCCTTTGGCAGTCTACCGTCCTTCATACGATGGACGTGGCCCAGCCAGCGCAGTCTGCGTTATCTTAAAGGCGTGAGCATTGTGGGAGGTCCAACGCAGGAGAGGACCTCGGAGTTTGGGACTTTGTCTCTCCAGGTGATGCTGAGGATGTGACAAAGTTTGCGCAGGTGAAAACTGTAGAGCTTCCTCTCCTGCTTGGAGTAGATGGTCCATACAGGAGGGTGCAGATAACGCATGCATTGTACAAGGCAGTCTTGGTCTTCGTAGCGAGTTTCAGATTCTCCCAGACCCGCAAAAATAGTCAAACAAGGATTGATGTTGGTTTGCCAAAACGCCTATTGACTTCAGCATTGAGGGAGAGAGTGTCGCTAATGGTCGACCCCAAGTACGCGAACTTGTGGACCACTTCTAGATCGTAATTGTCGATGGTAATGACTGGTGTCTCCACTACGTTTTGGGCAAGGACATTTGTTTTCTTTAGGCTGATGGTAAGCCCGAAGTCCTTGCATGCCTTAGAGAAGCGGTCCATGAGAGTTTGTAGATGTTGTTTGGTGTGCAAGGTTATAGCAGTGTCACTGGCAAACAGCATGTCACATATTAAGATCTTTCACACCTTTGTTCTTGCTCTCAGGCACGCAGGGTTGAACAGCCACCTGGTGTGCACGTAGATGCCTTCAGTCGATGTCCCAAACACGTGCTTCAACAGCAGAGAGAAGAAGATGCCAAATAATGTTGGGGCCAACCCGCATCCTTGTTTGACTCCACTACGAATAGTGAAGGGTTCTGATGAGCTGCCATCGTACTGAACAGTAGCCCTCATGTCATCATGGAATGACTTGATGATACTTTGGAGTTTGGGGGGGGACAGCCGATCTTGAGGAGAATCTGAAAGAGCCCACCCCTGCTGACAAGGTCGAATGCCTTAGTCAAGTCAATGAAAACGACGTAGAGGGGTTTCTGTTGTTCCCTGCACTTCTCCTGGAGTTGACGGAGTGAGAAAATCACGTTGACAGTTGACCTCCTTGCGCGAAAACCAGATTGGGACTCAGGGTAAACCCATTCTGCCAGAGTTTGTAGATGTCCCAGAGATACACGAGCAAAGACTTTGCCAACAATACTCAGGAGGGAGGTACCTCTGTAGTTGTTGCAGTTGCTCCTATCACCCTTGCTCTTGAACAAAGTGATGACTTTGGAGTATACGTGACTTCCTTCCAGCACTGACAGAGGACCTTGTGTAAAGTTTGGAGTAGTGAGCTGTTGTATTGTTTGATCAGTCTGGAGGAATCCCATCATTGCCAGGTGCTTTCCCTGGGTCCAGACTGTCAATTGCCTTGCTGAGGTCCTCAGTGTTTGGTACAGAGTCAATTTCATCCATGACTGGTAGACAATCGATGGCATCAATGGCTGAGCCAACAACAACATTTTCCCTGGAGTAGAGCTCAGAGTAGTGCTCTACCCAGCGTTCCATCTGCTTGCTTTTATCAGTGATTATTTCACCACTGGATGACTTCAGGGGTGCTGTCTTTCTCTGCGATGGGCCAAGGGCCTTTTTGATACCATCATATATCAATCTGATGTTGCCTGTCACAGCTGCTGTCTGAGTGTCCTCACTGAGCTGGAGCCAGTACTCATTGGTGCACTGCCTTGCAGTCTGCTGCACTTTGCTTCTAGCAGCTCAAAGTACCTAGCATGTTTGGTCGGATGCTGAGTGCTTGTACTCTGTGAGAGCTGCACGCTTGGCTTCGATGACAGGAGTCATGATGTTGGACTTTGCCTCAAACCAGTCACTGCTCTTTGTGGTCTCTCTTCCACAGATAGAGAGTGCTGATCCGCGGATGGTGTCACAAAGGTATGACCATTGTCCTGTTGCAGTATCTCCATGTGAGGAGGTAGTCATAGCACCCTGTACTGACATGGCAAACTGATCAGCCTCTTCTTACTGTTTCATCTCTGTTGTGTTGATGCAAGGTTTTCCAGTTTGTTTGGAGTGGTGGATTTTCTTTGGACGTAGTTTGATCTTGCAGCATACTAAAGCATGATCCGTATAACAGTCTGCACTGTGGTATGAGTGGGTGATTAGTACAGAGTTGATGAAAGAGTGCCTGGTGATAGTCGTGTCTAGTTGGTGCCAGTGTTTAGACCGTGGATGTCACCATGAGACCTTGTACTCTGACTTTGTCTGAAAGTAGGAGTTAGTTACACACAGGCCATGATAGGAGCAGAACTCCAGGAGACGTTGTCCATTGTCATTTATTTTGCCAATTCCAAAGTGGCCAAGGCAAGACGGCCAGGAATCGTTATCGTCTCCCACTCCAGTGTTGAAGTCACCGAGGAGAACGAGGTGCTCATCACTGGGAATATTCCTGACAACAGCTTCTAATTTGTCGTAGAACATGTCTTTTGCCTCAGAGGTGGAGTTCAAGGTAGGGGCATACACACTGACGAGAGATGCTGGGCCATGACTAGTGTGTAGGCGGAGAGACATAAGTCACTCTGATCCATTTTCTGGTAGTTCCACCATTTGCTATAAGGAGTTCCTAATGGCAAAACCCACTCCATGCTCACAGGGCTCGACTTGGTTCTTTCCCTGCCAGAAAAATGTGTAGTCCCTTTCCTTCAGTGTATCTGAATCTGCCAAACGTGTTTCTTGTAGGGTAGCTATATCTACCTTGAGCCTTAGTAGCTCATTGTTAATGACCGCTGTTTCTCATACATCTTTGATATCCTTGAGGTTTTGGTCAAGTCCAGTCATCATTGTGTGGATGACTTGACGGGTGTTGTCTTATTCGATTTGTTTTCTTTCTTGTCTGGTGCAGTAGTTGCAGACAGCTCTTTGTGGAATAATCCATTATCTCCATGCAGCCAATGAGAAAGACTGACTGTGGTGGGACAGCACCCTATTGGCTGGGGGCTGCCCAGCTTGAGGCGGGCGGTAGCTGTCCAGTGAAACGCGATGGTCTCTCCCACCGTCAGAAGCAACCTCTGGCACCATGCTCTACGCCAATCAAGCAATCATGACTTATAACCAGTAACTGCTGCTTCCCGTGTTTGTCCGACGCTATAAAGCGAAGCTGGAGTGACCTCTCCAGGGGGGCGCAAGCTAGGGCGGAATTGATAATGAGATCCGCCTGTTGCCCATGCAGTGGGACCCCCCTCTCCATGCTGATGACGGGTCCGAAGGAACGACGAAAGTCGGTACAGTTTGGTGGCAGCAGCATCGCAGGAGTTGCCGCGCCGGAGCAGTCAGCCACCTTCAGGACTCCGACTCCGGATTTTTCCTCGGGGTTTACTCCCAAAGCCTTTCCCGTGAGCGGGTATAGCCACAAGGTAGCGGAGGTTTGAAATTGAGTTTTCCCTCTCCTAGATGAGCTACCACCCATGGTTCATGAGCCCCATCTGCCCGGAGCAACTGGTTTTAAGGTGCCAGTGGCCCGCCTTTGCCCCTCCTGTCGGTGAGAAAAGCTCCACCGGGCATCAGAACTATGCCACACGTGAAGGCCGGGAGTTGGACTTGGTTGTCAGAGGCTGTTTGAGATTCACACCATGAAGAGCTTTTGTTTAGCAGTGGGAGCTCGTCCTTTGGCTATGACTACCTTTGGAACTTAACTTCAGCTATCAATGCAAATATCCTTTGCTGCCCATATCCTGTCTTACAAGTCACAATTAGAGTCCTTTATCTCATACTGCATTGGCTTTCCGTTCAGAAGAACTTCAGGTCTAAAATTCGTGGACATGCACTCCCTAATTCAGAATCCTCCTTCAGCCCTCTTATGGGCCCTGCGCTTTGAGATTCCCTCCACTATCTCTCTTTTCTCCTGGAAGGCCCATCTATAGCCCAATTGTTCATCAATTTCCCTAATCTTTCCAAAAATAGCTCAATGGTAAATTGTATTTGAATCACTCCCCAGGTCTATTTTACCACAGTAAGTGAGTTTGTATAACCACAGGGTGTTGTACGGATTTTAACACGCAGATTCATTCCAGCACCATTTCCTTCCGGTTTGTCTGACACTGTTTAGTTATTTTCACATGCAGACTTGACAAATCATCAAATAGAACATTGAACAGCAGTTTCCAAACATTTTTTATGCCATGGACCACTACCATTAAACAAGAGGGTCCATAAACCCCAGGTTGGGAACCCCTGACACAGAACAGTACAGCGCAGGAGCAGGACTTTGACCCACAACGTTGTGCCATCAGTTAAATTAGTAATCAAATGGCTAACTAATCTTTTTTGTACACACTATTGCCTTATCCCTCCATTGCCCTCACATTCATATGCCTCCCTACACGTCTCTTAAAGGTCCCTCATGCATCTGCTAATCCAGGCAGCATCCTGGTAAAGCTCCTCTACACCCTCTCTAATCCAGACTGCATCCTGCTAAATCTCCTCTGCACCCCCTTCAATCCAGACAGCATCCTGGTAACTCTCCTCTGCACCCTCTCTAATCCAGGCAGCATCCTGGTAAATCTCCTCTGCACCCTCTCTAATCCAGGCAGCATCCTGGTAAATCTCCTCTGCACCCTCTCTAATCCAGACAGCATCCTGGTAAATCTCCTCTACAACCTCTCTAATCCAGGCAGCATCCTGGTAAATCTCCTCTGCACTCTCTCTAATACAGGCAGCGTCCTGGTAACTCTCCTCTGCACCTTCTCTAATCCAGCCAGCATCCTGGTAAATCTCTTCTGCACCCTCTCTAATCCAGACAGCATCCTGGTAAATCTCCTCTGCACCCTCTCTAATCCAGGCAGCATACTGGTAAATCTCCTCTGCACCCTCTCTAATCCAGGCAGCGTCCTGGTAAATCTCCTCTGCACCCTCTCTAATCCAGGCAGCATTCTGGTAAATCTCCTCTGCACCCTCTCTAATCCAGGCAGCATCCTGGTAAATCTCCTCTGCACCCTCTCTAATCCAGACTGCATCCTGGTAAACCTCCTCTGCACTCTCTCTAATCCAGACTGCATCCTGGTAAATCTCCTCTGCACCCTCTCTAATCCAGGCAGCATCCTGGTACATCTCCTCTGCACCGTCACTGATACAGGCAGCATGCTGGTAAATCTCCTCTGCACGCTCTGTAATCCAAGCAGCATCCTGGTAAATATCCTGTACACCCTCTCTAATCCAGACAGCCTCCTGGTAAATCTCCTCTGCACCCTCTCTAATCCAAGCAGCATGCTGGTAAATCTCCTCTGCACCCTCTCTAATCCAAGCAGAATCCTGGTAAATCTCCTCTGCACCCTCTCGAATCCAGGCAGCATCCTCGTAAATCTCCTCTGCACCCTCTCTAATCCAGGCAGCATCCTGGTAAACCTCCTCTGCACCCTCTCTAATCCAGGCAGCATCCTGGTAAATCTCCTCTGCACCCTCTCTAATACAGGCAGCATCCTCGTAAATCTCCTCTGCACGCTCTCTAATCCAGGCAGCATCCTAGTAAATCTCCTCTGCACCCTCTCTAATCCAGGCAGCATCCTCGTAAATCTCCTCTGCACCCTCTCTAATCCAGGCAGCATCCTCGTAAATCACCTCTGCGCCCTCTCTAATCCAGGCAGCATCCTGGTAAATCTCCTCTGCACCCTATCTAATCCAGGCAGCATCCTGGTAAATCTCCTCGGCACCCTCTCTAATCCAGGCAGCATCCTGGTAAATCTCCTCTGTACCCTCTCTAATCCAGGCAGCATCCTGGTAAATCTCCTCTGCACCCTCTCTAATCCAGGCAGCATCCTCGTAAATCTCCTCTGCACCCTCTCTAATCCAGGCAACATCCTGGTAAATCTCCTCTGCACCCTCTCTAATCCAGGCAGCATCCTGGTAAATCTCCTCTGCATCCTCTCTAATCCAGGCAGCATCCTGGTAAACCTCCTCTGCACCCTCTCTAATCCAGACAGCATCCTGGTAAATCTCCTCTGTACCCTCTCTAATCCAGGCAGCATCCTGGTAAATCTCCTCTGCACCCTCTCTAATCCAGGCAGCATCCTGGTAAATCTCCTCTGCACCCTCTCTAATCCAGGCAGCATCCTGGTAAATCTCCTATGCACCCTCTCTAAACCAGGCAGCATCCTGGTAAATCTCCTCTGCACCCTCTCTATTCCAGGCAGCATCCTGGTAAATCTCCTCGGCACCCTCTCTAATCCAGGCAGCATCCTGGTAAATCTCCTGTGCTCCCTCTCTAATCCAGGCAGCATCCTGGTAAATCTCCTCTGCACCCACTCTAATTCAGGCAGCATCCTGCTAAACCTCCTCTGCACCCTCTCTAATCCAGACAGCATCCTGGTAAAACTCCTCTGCACCCTCTCTAATCCAGGCAGCATCCTGGTAAATCTCCTCTGCACCCTCTCTAATCCAGGCAGCATCCTCGTAAATCTCCTCTGCACCCTCTCTAATCCAGGCAGCATCCTCGTAAATCTCCTCTGCGCCCTCTCTAATCCAGGCAGCATCCTGGTAAATCTCCTCTGCACCCTCTCTAATCCAGGCAGCATCCTGGTAAATCTCCTCGGCACCCTCTCTAATCCAGGCAGCATCCTGGTAAATCTCCTCTGTACCCTCTCTAATCCAGGCAGCATCCTGGTAAATCTCCTCTGCACCCTCTCTAATCCAGGCAGCATCCTCGTAAATCTCCTCTGCACCCTCTCTAATCCAGGCAACATCCTCGTAAATCTCCTCTGCACCCTCTCTAATCCAGGCAGCATCCTGGTAAATCTCCTCTGCATCCTCTCTAATCCAGGCAGCATCCTGGTAAACCTCCTCTGCACCCTCTCTAATCCAGACAGCATCCTGGTAAATCTCCTCTGTACCCTCTCTAATCCAGGCAGCATCCTGGTAAATCTCCTCTGCACCCTCTCTAATCCAGGCAGCATCCTGGTAAATCTCCTCTGGACCCTCTCTAATCCAGGCAGCATCCTGGTAAATCTCCTCTGCACCCTCTCTATTCCAGGCAGCATCCTGGTAAATCTCCTCGGCACCCTCTCTAATCCAGGCAGCATCCTGGTAAATCTCCTGTGCTCCCTCTCTAATCCAGGCAGCATCCTGGTAAATCTCCTCTGCACCCACTCTAATTCAGGCAGCATCCTGCTAAACCTCCTCTGCACCCTCTCTAATCCAGACAGCATCCTGGTAAATCTCCTCTGCACCCTCTCTAATCCAGGCAGCATCCTGGTAAATCTCCTCTGTACCCTCTCTAATCCAGGCAGCATCCTGGTAAATCTCCTGTGCATCCTCTCTAATCCAGGCAGCATCCTCGTAAATCTCCTCTGCACCCTCTCTAATCCAGGCAGCATCCTCGTAAATCTCCTCTGCACCCTCTCTAATCCAGGCAGCATCCTGGTAAATCTCCTATGCACCCTCTCTAATCCAGGCAGCATCCTGGTAAATCTCCTCTGCACCCTCTCTATTCCAGGCAGCATCCTGGTAAATCTCCTCGGCACCCTCTCTAATCCAGGCAGCATCCTGGTAAATCTCCTGTGCTCCCTCTCTAATCCAGGCAGCATCCTGGTAAATCTCCTCTGCACCCACTCTAATTCAGGCAGCATCCTGCTAAACCTCCTCTGCACCCTCTCTAATCCAGACAGCATCCTGGTAAATCTCCTCTGCACCCTCTCTAATCCAGGCAGCTTCCTGGTAAATCTCCTCTGTACCCTCTCTAATCCAGGCAGCATCCTGGTAAATCTCCTCTGCATCCTCTCTAATCCAGGCAGCATCCTCGTAAATCTCCTCTGCACCCTCTCTAATCCAGGCAGCATCCTCGTAAATCTCCTCTGCATCCTCTCTAATTCAGGCAGCATCCTGGTAAACCTCCTCTGCACCCTCTCTAATCCAAACAGCATCCTGGTAAATCTCCTCTGCACCCTCTCTAATCCAGGCAGCATCCTGGTAAATCTCCTCTGCACCCTCTCTAATCCAGGCAGCATCCTGGTAAATCTCCTCTGCACCCTCTCTAATCCAGACAGCATCCTGGTAAATCTCCTCTGCACCCTCTCTAATCCAGGCAGCATCCTGGTAAATCTCCTCTGCACCCTCTCTAATCCAGGCAGCATCCTGGTAAATCTCCTCTGCACCCTCTCTAATCCAAGCAGCATCCTGGTAAATCTCCTCTGTACCCTCTCTAATCCAGGCAGCATCCTGGTAAATCTCCTCTGCACCCTAGCTAATCCAGGCAGCATCCTCGTAAATCTCCTCTGCACCCTCTCTAATCCAGGCAGCATCCTGGTAAACCTCCTCTGCACCCTCTCTAATCCAGGCAGCATCCTGGTAAATCTCCTCTGCACCCTCTCTAATCCAGGCAGCATCCTGGTGAATCTCCTCTGCACCATCACTAATCCAGGCAGCATCCTGGTAAATCCCCTCTGCACCCTCTCTAATCCAGGCAGCATCCTGGTAAATCTCCTCTGCACCCTCTCTAATCCAAGCAGCATCCTCGTAAATCTCCTCTGCACCCTCTCTAATACAGGCAGCATCCTGGTAAACCTCCTCTGCACCCTCTCTAATCCAGGCAGCATCCTGGTAAATCTCCTCTGCACCCTCTCTAATCCAGGCAGCATCCTGGTGAATCTCCTCTGCACCATCACTAATCCAGGCAGCATCCTGGTAAATCTCCTCTGCACCCTCTCTAATCCAGGCAGCATCCTGGTAAACCTCCTCTGCATCCTCTCTAATCCAGGGAGCATCCTGGTAAATCTCCTCTGCACCCTCTCTAATCCAGGGAGCATCCTGGTAAATCTCCTCTGCACCCTCTCTAATCCAGACAGCATCCTGGTAAATATCCTCTGCACCCTCACTAATCCAGGCAGCATCCTGGTAAATCTCCTCTGCACCCTCTCTAATCCAGGCAGCATCATTGTAAATCTCTTTTGCACCCGCTCTAATTTAGACAGCATCCTGGTAAATCTCTTCTACACGATCTCTAATCTAGACTGCATACTGGTAAATCTCCTCTGCACCCTCTCTAATCCCGACAGCATCCAGGTAAATCTCCTCTGCACCCTCTCTAATCCAGGCAGCATCCTGGTAAATCTCCTCGGCACCCTCTCTACTCCAGGCAGCATCCTGGTAAATCTCCAGTACTCCCTCTCTAATCCAGGCAGCATCCTCGTAAATCTCCTCTGCACCCTCTCTAATCCAGGCAGCATCCTGGTAAACCTCCTCTGCACCCTCTCTAATCCAGACAGCATCCTGGTAAATCTCCTCTGCACCCTCTCTAATCCAGGCAGCATCCTCGTAAATCTCCTCTGCACCCTCTCTAATCCAGGCAGCATCCTGGTAAATTTCCTGTGCACCCTCTCTAATCCAGACAGCCTCCTAGTAAATCTCCTCTGCACCCTCTCTAATCCAAGCAGCATGCTGGTAAATCTCCTCTGCACCCTCTCTAATCCAAGCAGCATCCTGGTAAATCTCCTCTGCACTCTCTCGAATCCAGGCAGCATCCTAGTAAATCACCTCTGCACCCTCTCTAATCCAAGCAGCATCCAGGTAAATCTCCTCTGCACCATCTCTAATCCAAGCAGCATTCTGGTAAATCTCCTCGGCACCCTCTCTAATCCAGGCAGCATCCTCGTAAATCTCCTCTGCACCCTCTCTAATCCAGGCAGCATCCTGATAAATCTCCGCTGCACCCTCTCTAATCCAGGCAGCATCCTGGTAAACCTCCTCTGCACCCTCTCTAATCCAGGCAGCATCCTGGTAAATCTCCTCTGCACCCTCTCAAATCCAGACAGAATCCTCGTAAATCTCCTCTGCACCCTCTCTAATCCAGGCAGCATCCTAGTAAATCTCCTCTGCACTCTCTCTAATCCAGCCAGCATCCTCGAAATCTCCTCTGCACCCTCTCTAATCCAGGCAGCATCCTCGTAAATCTCCTCTGCACCCTCTCTAATCCAGGCAGCATCCTGGTAAATCTCCTCTGCACCCTCTCTAATCCAGGCAGCATCCTGGTAAATCTCCTCAGCACCCTCTCTAATCCAGGCAGCATCCTGGTAAATCTCCTCTGCTCCCTCTCTAATCCAGGCAGCATCCTCGTAAATCTCCTCTGCACCCACTCTAATTCAGGCAGCATCCTGCTAAACCTCCTCTGCACCCTCTCTAATCCAGGCAGCATCCTCGTAATTCTCATCTGCACCCACTCTAATCCAGGCAGCATCCTCGTAAATCTCCTCTGCATCCTCTCTAATTCAGGCAGCATCCTGGTAAACCTCCTCTGCACCCTCTCTAATCCAAACAGCATCCTGGTAAATCTCCTCTGCACCCTCTCTAATCCAGGCAGCATCCTGGTAAATCTCCTCTGCACCCTCTCTAATCCAAACAGCATCCTGGTAAATCTCCTCTGCACCCTCTCTAATCCAGGCAGCATCCTGGTAAATCTCCTCTGCACCCTCTCTAATCCAGACAGCATCCTGGTAAATCTCCTCTGCACCCTCTCTAATCCAGGATGCATCCTGGTAAATCTCCTCAGCACCCTCTCTAATCCAGGCAGCATCCTGGTAAATCTCCTCTGCTCCCTCTCTAATCCAGGCAGCATCCTCGTAAATCTCCTCTGCACCCTCTCTAATCCAGGCAGCATCCTCGTAAATCTCCTCTGCACCCTCTCTAATCCAGGCAGCATCCTGGTAAACCTCCTCTGCACCCTCTCTAATCCCGACAGCATCCAGGTAAATCTCCTCTGCGCCCTCTCTAATCCAGACAGCATCCTGGTAAATCTCATCTGGACCCTCTCTAATCCGGGCAGCATCCTGGTAATCTCCTCGGCACCCTCTCGAATCCAGACTGCGTCCTGATAAATCTCCTCTGCACCCTCTCTAATCCATGCAGCGTCCTGGTAAATCTACTCTGCACCCTCTCTAATCCAGACCGCATCCTGGTAAATCTACTCTGCACCCTCTCTAATCCAGGCAGCATCCTGGTAAATCTCATCTGGACCCTCTCTAATCCAGGCAGCATCCTGGTAAATTTCCTCTGCACCCTCTCTAATCCAGGCAGCATCCTGGTAAACCTCCTCTGCACCCTCTCTAATCCCGACAGCATCCAGGTAAATCTCCTCTGTGCCCTCTCTAATCCAGACAGCATCCTGGTAAATCTCATCTGGACCCTCTCTAATCCGGGCAGCATCCTGTTAAATCTCCTCGGCACCCTCTCGAATCCAGACTGCGTCCTGATAAATCTCCTCTGCACCCTCTCTAATCCATGCAGCGTCCTGGTAAATCTACTCTGCACCCTCTCTAATCCAGACCGCATCCTGGTAAATCTCCTCTGCACCCTCTCTAATCCAGGCAGCATCCTGGTAAATCTCATCTGGACCCTCTCTAATCCAGGCAGCATCCTGGTAAATTTCCTCTGCACCCTCTCTAATCCAGGCAGCATCCTGGTAAATCTCCTCTGCACCCTCTCTAATCCAGGCAGCATCCTGGTAAATCTCCTCTGCACCCTAGCTAATCCAGGCAGCATCCTCGTAAATCTCCTCTGCACCCTCTCTAATCCAGGCAGCATCCTCGTAAATCTCCTCTGCACCCTCTCTAATCCAGGCAGCATCCTGGTAAACCTCCTCTGCACCCTCTCTAATCCAGGCAGCATTCTGGTAAATCTCCTCTGCACCCTCTCTAATCCAGGCAGCATCCTGGTAAATCTCCTCTGCACCCTCTCTAATCCAGGCAGCATCCTCGTAAATCTCCTCTGCACCCTCTCTAATCCAGGCAGCATCCTCGTAAATCTCCTCTGCACCCTCTCTAATCCAGGCAGCATCCTGGTAAACCTCCTCTGCACCCTCTCTAATCCAGGCAGCATCCTGATAAATCTCCTCTGCACCCTCTCTAATCCATGCAGCGTCCTGGTAAATCTACTCTGCACCCTCTCTAATCCAGACCGCATCCTGGTAAATCTCCTCTGCACCCTCTCTAATCCAGGCAGCATCCTGGTAAATCTCATCTGGACCCTCTCTAATCCAGGCAGCATCCTGGTAAATTTCCTCTGCACCCTCTCTAATCCAGGCAGCATCCTGGTAAATCTCCTCTGCACCCTCTCTAATCCAGGCAGCATCCTGGTAAATCTCCTCTGCACCCTAGCTAATCCAGGCAGCATTATCGTAAATCTCCTCTGCACCCTCTCTAATCCAGGCAGCATCCTCGTAAATCTCCTCTGCACACTCTCTAATCCAGGCAGCATCCTGGTAAACCTCCTCTGCACCCTCTCTAATCCAGGCAGCATCCTGGTAAATCTCCTCTGCACCCTCTCTAATCCAGGCAGCATCCTGGTAAATCTCCTCTGCACCCTCTCTAATCCAGGCATCATCCTGGTAAATCTCCTCTGCACACTCACTAATCCAGGCAGCATCCTGGTAAATCTCCTCTGCACCCTCTCTAATCCAGGCAGCATCATTGTAAATCTCTTCTGCACCCTCTCTAATCTAGACAGCATTCTGGTAAATCTCTTCTACACCATCTCTAATCTAAACTGCATCCTGGTAAATCTCCTCTGCACCCTCTCGAATCCAGGCAGCATCCTAGTAAATCTCCTCTGCACCCTCTCTAATCCAAGCAGCATCCAGGTAAATCTCCTCTGCACCATCTCTAATCCAAGCAGCATTCTGGTAAATCTCCTCTGCACCCTCTCTAATCCAGGCAGCATCCTGGTAAATCTCCTCTGCACCCTCTCTAATCCAAGCAGCATCCTGGTAAATCTCCTCTGCACCCTCTCTAATCCAGGCAGCATCCTGGTAAACCTCCTCTGCACCCTCTCTAATCCAGGCAGCATCCTGGTAAATCTCCTCTGCACCCTCTCTAATCCAGGCAGAATCCTCGTAAATCTCCTCTGCACCCTCTCTAATCCAGGCAGCATCCTAGTAAATCTCCTCTGCACCCTCTCTAATCCAGCCAGCATCCTCGAAATCTCCTCTGCACCCTCTCTAATGCAGGCAGCATCCTCGTAAATCTCCTCTGCACCCTCTCTAATCCAGGCAGCATCCTGGTAAATCTCCACTGCACCCTCTCTAATCCAGGCAGCATCCTGGTAAATCTCCTCTGCTCCCTCTCTAATCCAGGCAGCATCCTCGTAAATCTCCTCTGCACCCACTCTAATTCAGGCAGCATCCTGCTAAACCTCCTCTGCACCCTCTCTAATCCAGACAGCATCCTGGTAAATCTCCTCTGCACCCTCTCTAATCCAGGCAGCATCCTGGTAAATCTCCTCTGCACCCTCTCTAATCCAGGCAGCATCCTCGTAAATCTCCTCTGCACCCTCTCTAATCCAGGCAGCATCCTGGTAAATCTCCTCTGCACCCTCTCTAATCCAGGCAGCATCCTGGTAAATCTCCTCTGCTCCCTCTCTAATCCAGGCAGCATCCTCGTAAATCTCCTCTGCACCCACTCTAATTCAGGCAGCATCCTGCTAAACCTCCTCTGCACCCTCTCTAATCCAGACAGCATCCTGGTAAATCTCCTCTGCACCCTCTCTAATCCAGGCAGCATCCTGGTAAATCTCCTCTGCACCCTCTCTAATCCAGCCAGCATCCTCGAAATCTCCTCTGCACCCTCTCTAATCCAGGCAGCATCCTCGTAAATCTCCTCTGCACCCTCTCTAATCCAGGCAGCATCCTGGTAAATCTCCTCTGCACCCTCTCTAATCCAGGCAGCATCCTGGTAAATCTCCTCTGCTCCCTCTCTAATCCAGGCAGCATCCTCGTAAATCTCCTCTGCACCCACTCTAATTCAGGCAGCATCCTGCTAAACCTCCTCTGCACCCTCTCTAATCCAGACAGCATCCTGGTAAATCTCCTCTGCACCCTCTCTAATCCAGGCAGCATCCTGGTAAATCTCCTCTGTACCCTCTCTAATCCAGGCAGCATCCTGGTAAATCTCCTCTGCATCCTCTCTAATCCAGGCAGCATCCTCGTAATTCTCCTCTGCACCCACTCTAATCCAGGCAGCATCCTGGTAAATCTCCTCTGCACCCTCTCTAATCCAGGCAGCATCCTCGAAATCTCCTCTGCACCCTCTCGAATCCAGGCAGCATCCTCGTAAATCTCCTCTGCACCCTCTCTAATCCAGGCAGCATCCTGGTAAATCTCCTCTGCACCCTCTCTAATCCAGGCAGCATCCTGGTAAATCTCCTCTGCTCCCTCTCTAATCCAGGCAGCATCCTCGTAAATCTCCTCTGCACCCACTCTAATTCAGGAAGCATCCTGCTAAACCTCCTCTGCACCCTCTCTAATCCAGACAGCATCCTGGTAAATCTCTTCTGCACCCTCTCTAATCCAGGCAGCATCCTGGTAAATCTCCTCTGCACCCTCTCTAATCCAGCCAGCATCCTCGAAATCTCCTCTGCACCCTCTCTAATCCAGGCAGCATCCTGGTAAATCTCCTCTGCACCCTCTCTAATCCAGGCAGCATCCTGGTAAATCTCCTCTGCACCCTCTCTAATCCAGGCAGCATCCTGGTAAATCTCCTCTGCTCCCTCTCTAATCCAGGCAGCATCCTCGTAAATCTCCTCTGCACCCACTCTAATTCAGGCAGCATCCTGCTAAACCTCCTCTGCACCCTCTCTAATCCAGACAGCATCCTGGTAAATCTCCTCTGCACCCTCTCTAATCCAGGCAGCATCCTGGTAAATCTCCTCTGCACCCTCTCTAATCCAGGCAGCATCCTCGTTAATCTCCTCTGCACCCTCTCTAATCCAGGCAGCATCCTGGTAAATCTCCTCTGCACCCTCTCTAATCCAGGCAGCATCCTGGTAAATCTCCTCTGCTCCCTCTCTAATCCAGGCAGCATCCTGGTAAATCTCCTCTGCTCCCTCTCTAATCCAGGCAGCATCCTCGTAAATCTCCTCTGCACCCACTCTAATTCAGGCAGCATCCTGCTAAACCTCCTCTGCACCCTCTCTAATCCAGACAGCATCCTGGTAAATCTCCTCTGCACCCTCTCTAATCCAGGCAGCATCCTGGTAAATCTCCTCTGCACCCTCTCTAATCCAGGCAGCATCCTCGTAATTCTCCTCTGCACCCTCTCTAATCCAGGCAGCATCCTGGTAAATCTCCTCTGCACCCTCTCTAATCCAGGCAGCATCCTGGTAAATCTCCTCTGCTCCCTCTCTAATCCAGGCAGCATCCTCGTAAATCTCCTCTGCACCCACTCTAATTCAGGCAGCATCCTGCTAAACCTCCTCTGCACCCTCTCTAATCCAGACAGCATCCTGGTAAATCTCCTCTGCACCCTCTCTAATCCAGGCAGCATCCTGGTAAATCTCCTCTGCACCCTCTCTAATCCAGCCAGCGTCCTCGAAATCTCCTCTGCACCCTCTCTAATCCAGGCAGCATCCTCGTAAATCTCCTCTGCACCCTCTCTAATCCAGGCAGCATCCTGGTAAATCTCCTCTGCACCCTCTCTAATCCAGGCAGCATCCTGGTAAATCTCCTCTGCTCCCTCTCTAATCCAGGCAGCATCCTCGTAAATCTCCTCTGCACCCACTCTAATTCAGGCAGCATCCTGCTAAACCTCCTCTGCACCCTCTCTAATCCAGACAGCATCCTGGTAAATCTCCTCTGCACCCTCTCTAATCCAGGCAGCATCCTGGTAAATCTCCTCTGTACCCTCTCTAATCCAGGCAGCATCCTGGTAAATCTCCTCTGCATCCTCTCTAATCCAGGCAGCATCCTCGTAATTCTCCTCTACACCCACTCTAATCCAGGCAGCATCCTCGTAAATCTCCTCTGCATCCTCTCTAATTCAGGCAGCATCCTGGTAAACCTCCTCTGCACCCTCTCTAATCCAAACAGCATCCTGGTAAATCTCCTCTGCACCCTCTCTAATCCAGGCAGCATCCTGGTAAATCTCCTCTGCACCCTCTCTAATCCAGGCAGCATCCTGGTAAATCTCCTCTGCACCCTCTCTAATCCAGACAGCATCCTGGTAAATCTCCTCTGCACCCTCTCTAATCCAGGCAGCATCCTCGTAAATCTCCTCTGCACCCTCTCTAATCCAGGCAGCATCCTGGTAAATCTCCTCTGCATCCTCTCTAATCCAGGCAGCATCCTCGTAAATCTCCTCTGCACCCTCTCTAATCCAGGCAGCATCCTCGTAAATCTCCTCTGCACCCTCTCTAATCCAGGCAGCATCCTGGTAAACCTCCTCTACACCCTCTCTAATCCAGACAGCAACCTGGTAAATCTCCTCTGCACCCTCTCTAATCCAGGCAGCATCCTGGTAAATCTCCTCTGCACCCTCTCTAATCCAGGCAGCATCCTGGTAAATCTCCTCCGCACCCTCTCTAATCCAGGCAGCATCCTCGTAAATCTCCTCTGCACCCTCTCTAATCCAGGCAGCATCCTCGTAAATCTCCTCTGCACCCTCTCTAATCCAGGCAGCATCCTGGTAAACCTCCTCTGCACCCTCTCTAATCCAGGCAGCATCCTGGTAAATCTCCTCTGCACCCTCTCTAATCCAGGCAGCATCCTGGTGAATCTCCTCTGCACCATCTCTAATCCAGGCAGCATCCTGGTAAATCTCCTCTGCACCCTCTCTAATCCAGGCAGCATCCTGGTAAACCTCCTCTGCACCCTCTCAAATCCAGGGAGCATCCTGGTAAATCTCCTCTGCACCCTCTCTAATCCAGGCAGCATCCTGGTAAATCTCCTCTGCACCCTCACTAATCCAGGCAGCATCCTGGTAAATCTCCTCTGCACCCTCTCTAATCCAGGCAGCATCATTGTAAATCTCTTCTGCACCCTCTCTAATCTACACAGCATCCTGGTAAATCTCTTCTATACCATCTGTAATCTAGAATGCATCCTGGTAAATCTCCTCTGCACCCTCTCTAATCCCGACAGCATCCAAGTAAATCTCCTCTGCGCCCTCTCTAATCCAGACAGCATCCTGGTAAATCTCATCTGGACCCTCTCTAATCCGGGCAGCATCCTGGTAAATCTCCTCGGCACCCTCTCGAATCCAGACTGCGTCCTGATAAATCTCCTCTGCACCCTCTCTAATCCAGGCAGCGTCCTGGTAAATCTACTCTGCACCCTCTCTAATCCAGACCGCATCCTGGTAAATCTCCTCTGCACCCTCTCTAATCCAGGCAGCATCCTGGTAAATCTCATCTGGACCGTCTCTAATCCAGGCAGCATCCTGGTAAATTTCCTCTGCACCCTCTCTAATCCAGGCAGCATCCTGGTAAATCTCCTCTGCACCCTCTCTAATCCAGGCAGCATCCTGGTAAATCTCCTCTGCACCCTAGCTAATCCAGGCAGCATCCTCGTAAATCTCCTCTGCACCCTCTCTAATCCAGGCAGCATCCTCGTAAATCTCCTCTGCACCCTCTCTAATCCAGGCAGCATCCTGGTAAACCTCCTCTGCACCCTCTCTAATCCAGGCAGCATTCTGGTAAATCTCCTCTGCACCCTCTCTAATCCAGGCAGCATCCTGGTGAATCTCCTCTGCACCATCTCTAATGCAGGCAGCATCCTGGTAAATCTCCTCTGCACCCTCTCTAATCCAGGCAGCATCCTGGTAAACCTCCTCTGCACCCTCTCTAATCCAGACAGCAACCTGGTAAATCTCCTCTGCACCCTCTCTAATCCAGGCAGCATCCTGGTAAATCTCCTCTGCATCCTCTCTAATCCAGGCAGCATCCTCGTAAATCTCCTCTGCACCCTCTCTAATCCAGGCAGCATCCTCGTAAATCTCCTCTGCACCCTCTCTAATCCAGGCAGCATCCTGGTAAACCTCCTCTGCACCCTCTCTAATCCAGGCAGCATCCTGGTAAATCTCCTCTGCACCCTCTCTAATCCAGGCAGCATCCTGGTAAATCTCCTCTGCACCCTCTCTAATCCAGGCAGCATCCTGGTGAATCTCCTCTGCACCATCTCTAATCCAGGCAGCATCCTGGTAAATCTCCTCTGCACCCTCTCTAATCCAGGCAGCATCCTGGTAAACCTCCTCTGCACCCTCTCAAATCCAGGGAGCATCCTGGTAAATCTCCTCTGCACCCTCTCTAATCCAGGCAGCATCCTGGTAAATCTCCTCTGCACCCTCACTAATCCAGGCAGCATCCTGGTAAATCTCCTCTGCACCCTCTCTAATCCAGGCAGCATCATTGTAAATCTCTTCTGCACCCTCTCTAATCTACACAGCATCCTGGTAAATCTCTTCTATACCATCTGTAATCTAGAATGCATCCTGGTAAATCTCCTCTGCACCCTCTCTAATCCCGACAGCATCCAAGTAAATCTCCTCTGCGCCCTCTCTAATCCAGACAGCATCCTGGTAAATCTCATCTGGACCCTCTCTAATCCGGGCAGCATCCTGGTAAATCTCCTCGGCACCCTCTCGAATCCAGACTGCGTCCTGATAAATCTCCTCTGCACCCTCTCTAATCCAGGCAGCGTCCTGGTAAATCTACTCTGCACCCTCTCTAATCCAGACCGCATCCTGGTAAATCTCCTCTGCACCCTCTCTAATCCAGGCAGCATCCTGGTAAATCTCATCTGGACCGTCTCTAATCCAGGCAGCATCCTGGTAAATTTCCTCTGCACCCTCTCTAATCCAGGCAGCATCCTGGTAAATCTCCTCTGCACCCTCTCTAATCCAGGCAGCATCCTGGTAAATCTCCTCTGCACCCTAGCTAATCCAGGCAGCATCCTCGTAAATCTCCTCTGCACCCTCTCTAATCCAGGCAGCATCCTCGTAAATCTCCTCTGCACCCTCTCTAATCCAGGCAGCATCCTGGTAAACCTCCTCTGCACCCTCTCTAATCCAGGCAGCATTCTGGTAAATCTCCTCTGCACCCTCTCTAATCCAGGCAGCATCCTGGTGAATCTCCTCTGCACCATCTCTAATGCAGGCAGCATCCTGGTAAATCTCCTCTGCACCCTCTCTAATCCAGGCAGCATCCTGGTAAACCTCCTCTGCACCCTCTCTAATCCAGACAGCAACCTGGTAAATCTCCTCTGCACCCTCTCTAATCCAGGCAGCATCCTGGTAAATCTCCTCTGCATCCTCTCTAATCCAGGCAGCATCCTCGTAAATCTCCTCTGCACCCTCTCTAATCCAGGCAGCATCCTCGTAAATCTCCTCTGCACCCTCTCTAATCCAGGCAGCATCCTGGTAAACCTCCTCTGCACCCTCTCTAATCCAGGCAGCATCCTGGTAAATCTCCTCTGCACCCTCTCTAATCCAGGCAGCATCCTTGTGAATCTCCTCTGCACCATCTCTAATCCAGGCAGCATCCTGGTAAATCTCCTCTGCACCCTCTCTAATCTAGGCAGCATCCTGGTAAACCTCCTCTGCACCCTCTCTAATCCAGGGAGCATCCTGGTAAATCTCCTCTGCACCCTCTCTAATCCAGGCAGCATCCTGGTAAATCTCCTCTGCACCCTCTCTAATCCAGGCAGCATCCTGCTAAATCTCCTCTGCACCCTCACTAATCCAGGCAGCATCATTGTAAATCTCTTCTGCACCCTCTCTAATCTACACAGCATCCAGGTAAATCTCCTCTGCGCCCTCTCTAATCCAGACAGCATCCTGGTAAATCTCATCTGGACCCTCTCTAATCCGGGCAGCATCCTGGTAAATCTCCTCGGCACCCTCTCGAATCCAGACTGCGTCCTGATAAATCTCCTCTGCACCCTCTCTAATCCAGGCCGCGTCCTGGTAAATCTACTCTGCACCCTCTCTAATCCAGACCGCATCCTGGTAAATCTCCTCTGCACCCTCTCTAATCCAGGCAGCATCCTGGTAAATCTCATCTGGACCCTCTCTAATCCAGGCAGCATCCTGGTAAATTTCCTCTGCACCCTCTCTAATCCAGGCAGCATCCTGGTAAATCTCCTCTGCACCCTCTCTAATCCAGGCAGCATCCTGGTAAATCTCCTCTGCACCCTAGCTAATCCAGGCAGCATCCTCGTAAATCTCCTCTGCACCCTCTCTAATCCAGGCAGCATCCTCGTAAATCTCCTCTGCACCCTCTCTAATCCAGGCAGCATTCTGGTAAATCTCCTCTGCACCCTCTCTAATCCAGGCAGCATCCTGGTGAATCTCCTCTGCACCATCTCTAATGCAGGCAGCATCCTGGTAAATCTCCTCTGCACCCTCTCTAATCCAGGCAGCATCCTGGTAAACCTCCTCTGCACCCTATCTAATCCAGACAGCATCCTGGTAAATCTCCTCTGCACCCTCTCTAATCCAGGCAGCATCCTGGTAAATCTCCTCTGCACCCTCTCTAATCCAGGCAGCAACCTGGTAAATCTCCTCTGCACCCTCACTAATCCAGGCAGCATCCTGGAAAATCTCCTCTGCACCCTCTCTAATCCAGGCAGCATCATTGTAAATCTCTTCTGCACCCTCTCTAATCTAGTCAGCATTCTGGTAAATCTCTTCTACACCATCTCTAATCTAAACTGCATCCTGGTAAATCTCCTCTGCACACTCTCGAATCCAGGCAGCATCCTAGTAAATCTCCTCTGCACCCTCTCTAATCCAAGCAGCATCCAGGTAAATCTCCTCTGCACCATCTCTAATCCAAGCAGCATTCTGGTAAATCTCCTCTGCACCCTCTCTAATCCAGGCAGCATCCTCGTAAATCTCCTCTGCACCCTCTCTAATCCAAGCAGCATCCTGGTAAATCTCCTCTGCACCCTCTCTAATCCAGGCAGCATCCTGGTAAACCTCCTCTGCACCCTCTCTAATCCAGGGAGCATCCTGGTGAATCTCCTCTGCACCATCTCTAATCCAGGCAGCATCCTGGTAAATCTCCTCTGCACCCTCTCTAATCCAGGCAGCATCCTGGTAAACCTCCTCTGCACCCTCTCTAATCCAGGGAGCATCCTGGTAAATCTCCTCTGCACCCTCTCTAATCCAGGCAGCATCCTGGTAAATCTCCTCTGCACCCTCTCTAATCCAGGCAGCATCCTGGTAAATCTCCTCTGCACCCTCACTAATCCAGGCAGCATCCTGGTAAATCTCCTCTGCACCCTCTCTAATACAGGCAGCATCATTGTAAATCTCTTCTGCACCCTCTCTAATCTACACAGCATCCTGGTAAATCTCTTCTACACCATCTGTAATCTAGAATGCATCCTGGTAAATCTCCTCTGCACCCTCTCTAATCCCGACAGCATCCAGGTAAATCTCCTCTGCGCCCTCTCTAATCCAGACAGCATCCTGGTAAATCTCATCTGGACCCTCTCTAATCCGGGCAGCATCCTGGTAAATCTCCTCGGCACCCTCTCGAATCCAGACTGCGTCCTGATAAATCTCCTCTGCACCCTCTCTAATCCAGGCAGCGTCCTGGTAAATCTACTCTGCACCCTCTCTAATCCAGACCGCATCCTGGTAAATCTCCTCTGCACCCTCTCTAATCCAGGCAGCATCCTGGTAAATCTCATCTGGACCCTCTCTAATCCAGGCAGCATCCTGGTAAATTTCCTCTGCACCCTCTCTAATCCAGGCAGCATCCTGGTAAATCTCCTCTGCACCCTAGCAAATCCAGGGAGCATCCTCGTAAATCTCCTCTGCACCCTCTCTAATCCAGGCAGCATCCTCGTAAATCTCCTCTGCACCCTCTCTAATCCAGGCAGCATCCTGGTAAACCTCCTCTGCACCCTCTCTAATCCAGGCAGCATTCTGGTAAATCTCCTCTGCACCCTCTCTAATCCAGGCAGCATCCTGGTGAATCTCCTCTGCACCATCTCTAATGCAGGCAGCATCCTGGTAAATCTCCTCTGCACCCTCTCTAATCCAGGCAGCATCCTGGTAAACCTCCTCTGCACCCTCTCTAATCCAGACAGCAACCTGGTAAATCTCCTCTGCACCCTCTCTAATCCAGGCAGCATCCTGGTAAATCTCCTCTGCACCCTCTCTAATCCAGGCAGCATCCTCGTAAATCTCCTCTGCACCCTCTCTAATCCAGGCAGCATCCTGGTAAATCTCTTCTGCACCCTCTCTAATCTACACAGCATCCAGGTAAATCTGCTCTGCGCCCTCTCTAATCCAGACAGCATCCTGGTAAATCTCATCTGGACCCTCTCTAATCCGGGCAGCATCCTGGTAAATCTCCTCGGCACCCTCTCGAATCCAGACTGCGTCCTGATAAATCTCCTCTGCACCCTCTCTAATCCAGGCAGCGTCCTGGTAAATCTACTCTGCACCCTCTCTAATCCAGACCGCATACTGGTAAATCTCCTCTGCACCCTCTCTAATCCAGGCAGCATCCTGGTAAATCTCATCTGGACCCTCTCTAATCCAGGCAGCATCCTGGTAAATTTCCTCTGCACCCTCTCTAATCCAGGCAGCATCCTGGTAAATCTCCTCTGCACCCTCTCTAATCCAGGCAGCATCCTGGTAAATCTCCTCTGCACCCTAGCTAATCCAGGCAGCATCCTCGTAAATCTCCTCTGCACCCTCTCTAATCCAGGCAGCATCCTCGTAAATCTCCTCTGCACCCTCTCTAATCCAGGCAGCATCCTGGTAAACCTGCTCTGCACCCTCTCTAATCCAGGCAGCATTCTGGTAAATCTCCTCTGCACCCTCTCTAATCCAGGCAGCATCCTGGTGAATCTCCTCTGCACCATCTCTAATGCAGGCAGCATCCTGGTAAATCTCCTCTGCACCCTCTCTAATCCAGGCAGCATCCTGGTAAACCTCCTCTGCACCCTATCTAATCCAGACAGCATCCTGGTAAATCTCCTCTGCACCCTCTCTAATCCAGGCAGCATCCTGGTAAATCTCCTCTGCACCCTCTCTAATCCAGGCAGCAACCTGGTAAATCTCCTCTGCACCCTCACTAATCCAGGCAGCATCCTGGAAAATCTCCTCTGCACCCTCTCTAATCCAGGCAGCATCATTGTAAATCTCTTCTGCACCCTCTCTAATCTAGACAGCATTCTGGTAAATCTCTTCTACACCATCTCTAAGCTAAACTGCATCCTGGTAAATCTCCTCTGCACACTCTCGAATCCAGGCAGCATCCTAGTAAATCTCCTCTGCACCCTCTCTAATCCAAGCAGCATCCAGGTAAATCTCCTCTGCACCATCTCTAATCCAAGCAGCATTCTGGTAAATCTCCTCTGCACCCTCTCTAATCCAGGCAGCATCCTCGTAAATCTCCTCTGCACCCTCTCTAATCCAAGGAGCATCCTGGTAAATCTCCTCTGCACCCTCTCTAATCCAGGCAGCATCCTGGTAAACCTCCTCTGCACCCTCTCTAATCCAGGGAGCATCCTGGTGAATCTCCTCTGCACCATCTCTAATCCAGGCAGCATCCTGGTATATCTCCTCTGCACCCACTCTAATCCAGGCAGCATCCTGGTAAACCTCCTCTGCACCCTCTCTAATCCAGGGAGCATCCTGGCAAATCTCCTCTGCACCCTCTCTAATCCAGGCAGCATCCTGGTGAATCTCCTCTGCACCATCTCTAATGCAGGCAGCATCCTGGTAAATCTCCTCTGCACCCTCTCTAATCCAGGCAGCATCCTGGTAAACCTCCTCTGCACCCTCTCTAATCCAGACAGCAACCTGGTAAATCTCCTCTGCACCCTCTCTAATCCAGGCAGCATCCTGGTAAATCTCCTCTGCACCCTCTCTAATCCAGGCAGCATCCTCGTAAATCTCCTCTGCACCCTCTCTAATCCAGGCAGCATCCTCGTAAATCTCCTCTGCACCCTCTCTAATCCAGGCAGCATCCTGGTAAACCTCCTCTGCACCCTCTCTAATCCAGGCAGCATCCTGGTAAATCTCCTCTGCACCCTCTCTAATCCAGGCAGCATCCTGGTGAATCTCCTCTGCACCATCTCTAATCCAGGCAGCATCCTGGTAAATCTCCTCTGCACCCTCTCTAATCCAGGCAGCATCCTGGTAAACCTCCTCTGCACCCTCTCTAATCCAGGGAGCATCCTGGTAAATCTCCTCTGCACCCTCTCTAATCCAGGCAGCATTCTGGTAAATCTCCTCTGCACCCTCACTAATCCAGGCAGCATCATTGTAAATCTCTTCTGCACCCTCTCTAATCTACACAGCATCCTGGTAAATCTCTTCTACACCATCTCTAATCTAGAATGCATCCTGGTAAATCTCCTCTGCACCCTCTCTAATCCCGACAGCATCCAGGTAAATCTCCTCTGCGCCCTCTCTAATCCAGACAGCATCCTGGTAAATCTCATCTGGACCCTCTCTAATCCGGGCAGCATCCTGGTAAATCTCCTCGGCACCCTCTCGAATCCAGACTGCGTCCTGATAAATCTCCTCTGCACCCTCTCTAATCCAGGCAGCGTCCTGGTAAATCTACTCTGCACCCTCTCTAATCCAGACCGCATCCTGGTAAATCTCCTCTGCACCCTCTCTAATCCAGGCAGCATCCTGGTAAATCTCATCTGGACCCTCTCTAATCCAGGCAGCATCCTGGTAAATTTCCTCTGCACCCTCTCTAATCCAGGCAGCATCCTGGTAAATCTCCTCTGCACCCTAGCAAATCCAGGGAGCATCCTCGTAAATCTCCTCTGCACCCTCTCTAATCCAGGCAGCATCCTCGTAAATCTCCTCTGCACCCTCTCTAATCCAGGCAGCATCCTGGTAAACCTCCTCTGCACCCTCTCTAATCCAGGCAGCATTCTGGTAAATCTCCTCTGCACCCTCTCTAATCCAGGCAGCATCCTGGTGAATCTCCTCTGCACCATCTCTAATGCAGGCAGCATCCTGGTAAATCTCCTCTGCACCCTCTCTAATCCAGGCAGCATCCTGGTAAACCTCCTCTGCACCCTCTCTAATCCAGACAGCAACCTGGTAAATCTCCTCTGCACCCTCTCTAATCCAGGCAGCATCCTGGTAAATCTCCTCTGCACCCTCTCTAATCCAGGCAGCATCCTCGTAAATCTCCTCTGCACCCTCTCTAATCCAGGCAGCATCCTCGTAAATCTCCTCTGCACCCTCTCTAATCCAGGCAGCATCCTGGTAAACCTCCTCTGCACCCTCTCTAATCCAGGCAGCATCCTGGTAAATCTCCTCTGCACCCTCTCTAATCCAGGCAGCATCCTGGTGAATCTCCTCTGCACCATCTCTAATCCAGGCAGCATCCTGGTAAATCTCCTCTGCACCCTCTCTAATCCAGGCAGCATCCTGGTAAACCTCCTCTGCACCCTCTCTAATCCAGGGAGCATCCTGGTAAATCTCCTCTGCACCCTCTCTAATCCAGGCAGCATTCTGGTAAATCTCCTCTGCACCCTCACTAATCCAGGCAGCATCATTGTAAATCTCTTCTGCACCCTCTCTAATCTACACAGCATCCTGGTAAATCTCTTCTACACCATCTCTAATCTAGAATGCATCCTGGTAAATCTCCTCTGCACCCTCTCTAATCCCGACAGCATCCAGGTAAATCTCCTCTGCGCCCTCTCTAATCCAGACAGCATCCTGGTAAATCTCATCTGGACCCTCTCTAATCCGGGCAGCATCCTGGTAAATCTCCTCGGCACCCTCTCGAATCCAGACTGCGTCCTGATAAATCTCCTCTGCACCCTCTCTAATCCAGGCAGCGTCCTGGTAAATCTACTCTGCACCCTCTCTAATCCAGACCGCATCCTGGTAAATCTCCTCTGCACCCTCTCTAATCCAGGCAGCATCCTGGTAAATCTCATCTGGACCCTCTCTAATCCAGGCAGCATCCTGGTAAATTTCCTCTGCATACTCTCTAATCCAGGCAGCATCCTGGTAAATCTCCTCTGCACCCTCTCTAATCCAGGCAGCATCCTGGTAAATCTCCTCTGCACCCTAGCTAATCCAGGCAGCATCCTCGTAAATCTCCTCTGCACCCTCTCTAATCCAGGCAGCATCCTCGTAAATCTCCTCTGCACCCTCTCTAATCCAGGCAGCATCCTGGTAAACCTCCTCTGCACCCTCTCTAATCCAGGCAGCATCCTGGTAAATCTCCTCTGCACCCTCTCTAATCCAGGCAGCATCCTGGTAAATCTCCTCTGCTCCCTCTCTAATCCAGGCAGCATCCTCGTAATCTCCTCTGCACCCACTCTAATTCAGGCAGCATCCTGCTAAACCTCCTCTGCACCCTCTCTAATCCAGACAGCATCCTGGTAAATCTCCTCTGCACCCTCTCTAATCCAGGCAGCATCCTCGTAAATCTCCTCTGCACCCTCTCTAATCCAGGCAGCATCCTGGTAAATCTCCTCTGCACCCTCTCTAATCCAGGCAGCATCCTCGTAAATCTCCTCTGCACCCTCTCTAATCCAGGCAGCATCCTCGTAAATCTCCTCTGCACCCTCTCTAATCCAGGCAGCATCCTGGTAAACCTCCTCTGCACCCTCTCTAATCCAGACAGCAACCTGGTAAATCTCCTCTGCACCCTCTCTAATCCAGGCAGCATCCTGGTAAATCTCCTCTGCACCCTCTCTAATCCAGGCAGCATCCTGGTAAATCTCCTCTGCACCCTCTCTAATCCAGGCAGCATCCTCGTAAATCTCCTCTGCACCCTCTCTAATCCAGGCAGCATCCTCGTAAATCTCCTCTGCACCCTCTCTAATCCAGGCAGCATCCTGGTAAACCTCCTCTGCACCCTCTCTAATCCAGTCAGCATCCTGGTAAATCTCCTCTACACCCTCTCTAATCCAGGCAGCATCCTGGTGAATCTCCTCTGCACCATCTCTAATCCAGGCAGCATCCTGGTAAATCTCCTCTGCACCCTCTCTAATCCAGGCAGCATCCTGGTAAACCTCCTCTGCACCCTCTCTAATCCAGGGAGCATCCTGGTAAATCTCCTCTGCACCCACTCTAATCCAGGCAGCATCCTGGTAAATCTCCTCTGCACCCTCTCTAATCCAGGCAGCATCCTGGTAAATCTCCTCTGCACCCTCACTAATCCAGGCAGCATCCTGGTAAATCTCCTCTGCACCCTCTCTAATCCAGGCAGCATCATTGTAAATCTCTTCTGCACCCTCTCTAATCTACACAGCATCCTGGTAAATCTCTTCTACACCATCTGTAATCTAGAATGCATCCTGGTAAATCTCCTCTGCACCCTCTCTAATCCCGACAGCATACAATTAAATCTCCTCTGCGCCCTCTCTAATCCAGACAGCATCCTGGTAAATCTCATCTGGACCCTCTCTAATCCGGGCAGCATCCTGGTAAATCTCCTCGGCACCCTCTCGAATCCAGACTGCGTCCTGATAAATCTCCTCTGCACCCTCTCTAATCCAGGCAGCGTCCTGGTAAATCTACTCTGCACCCTCTCTAATCCAGACCGCATCCTGGTAAATCTCCTCTGCACCCTCTCTAATCCAGGCAGCATCCTGGTAAATCTCATCTGGACCGTCTCTAATCCAGGCAGCATCCTGGTAAATTTCCTCTGCACCCTCTCTAATCCAGGCAGCATCCTGGTAAATCTCCTCTGCACCCTCTCTAATAAAGGCAGCATCCTGGTAAATCTCCTCTGCACCCTAGCTAATCCAGGCAGCATCCTCGTAAATCTCCTCTGCACCCTCTCTAATCCAGGCAGCATCCTCGTAAATCTCCTCTGCACCCTCTCTAATCCAGGCAGCATCCTGGTAAACCTCCTCTGCACCCTCTCTAATCCAGGCAGCATCCTGGTAAATCTCCTCTGCACCCTCTCTAATCCAGGCAGCATCCTGGTAAATCTCCTCTGCACCCTCTCTAATCCAGGCAGCATTCTGGTAAATCTCCTCTGCACCCTCTAATCCAGGCAGCATCCTGGTGAATCTCCTCTGCACCATCTCTAATGCAGGCAGCATCCTGGTAAATCTCCTCTGCACCCTCTCTAATCCAGGCAGCATCCTTGTAAACCTCCTCTGCACCCTCTCTAATCCAGACAGCAACCCGGTAAATCTCCTCTGCACCCTCTCTAATCCAGGCAGCATCCTGGTAAATCTCCTCTGCACCCTCTCTAATCCAGGCAGCATCCTCGTAAATCTCCTCTGCACCCTCTCTAATCCAGGCAGCATCCTCGTAAATCTCCTCTGCACCCTCTCTAATCCAGGCAGCATCCTGGTAAACCTCCTCTGCACCCTCTCTAATCCAGGCAGCATCCTGGTAAATCTCCTCTGCACCCTCTCTAATCCAGGCAGCATCCTGGTGAATCTCCTCTGCACCATCTCTAATCCAGGCAGCATCCTGGTAAATCTCCTCTGCACCCTCTCTAATCTAGGCAGCATCCTGGTAAACCTCCTCTGCACCCTCTCTAATCCAGGGAGCATCCTGGTAAATCTCCTCTGCACCCTCTCTAATCCAGGCAGCATCCTGGTAAATCTCCTCTGCACCCTCTCTAATCCAGGCAGCATCCTGGTAAATCTCCTCTGCACCCTCACTAATCCAGGCAGCATCATTGTAAATCTCTTCTGCACCCTCTCTAATCTACACAGCATCCTGGTAAATCTCTTCTACACCATCTCTAATCTAGAATGCATCCTGGTAAATCTCCTCTGCACCCTCTCTAATCCAGACAGCTTCCTGGTAAATCTCGTCTGGACCCTCTCTAATCCGGGCAGCATCCTGGTAAATCTCCTCGGCACCCTCTCGAATCCAGACTGCGTCCTGATAAATCTCCTCTGCACCCTCTCTAATCCAGGCAGCGTCCTGGTAAATCTACTCTGCACCCTCTCTAATCCAGACCGCATCCTGGTAAATCTCCTCTGCACCCTCTCTAATCCAGGCAGCATCCTGGTAAATCTCATCTGGACCCTCTCTAATCCAGGCAGCATCCTGGTAAATTTCCTCTGCACCCTCTCTAATCCAGGCAGCATCCTGGTAAATCTCCTCTGCACCCTCTCTAATCCAGGCAGCATCCTGGTAAATCTCCTCTGCACCCTAGCTAATCCAGGCAGCATCCTCGTGAATCTCCTCTGCACCCTCTCTAATCCAGGCAGCATCCTCGTAAATCACCTCTGCACCCTCTCTAATCCAGGCAGCATCCTGGTAAACCTGCTCTGCACCCTCTCTAATCCAGGCAGCATCCTTGTAAACCTCCTCTGCACCCTCTCTAATCCAGACAGCAACCTGGTAAATCTCCTCTGCACCCTCTCTAATCCAGGCAGCATCCTGGTAAATCTCCTCTGCACCCTCTCTAATCCAGGCAGCATCCTCGTAAATCTCCTCTGCACCCTCTCTAATCCAGGCAGCATCCTCGTAAATCTCCTCTGCACCCTCTCTAATCCAAGCAGCATCCTGGTAAACCTCCTCTGCACCCTCTCTAATCCAGGCAGCATCCTGGTAAATCTCCTCTGCACCCTCTCTAATCCAGGCAGCATCCTGGTGAATCTCCTCTGCACCATCTCTAATCCAGGCAGCATCCTGGTAAATCTCCTCTGCACCCTCTCTAATCTAGGCAGCATCCTGGTAAACCTCCTCTGCACCCTCTCTAATCCAGGGAGCATCATGGTAAATCTCCTCTGCACCCTCTCTAATCCAGGCAGCATCCTGGTAAATCTCCTCTGCACCCTCTCTAATCCAGGCAGCATCCTGGTAAATCTCCTCTGCACCCTCACTAATCCAGGCAGCATCATTGTAAATCTCTTCTGCACCCTCTCTAATCTACACAGCATCCTGGTAAATCTCTTCTACACCATCTCTAATCTAGAATGCATCCTGGTAAATCTCCTCTGCACCCTCTCTAATCCCGACAGCATCCAGGTAAATCTCCTCTGCGCCCTCTCTAATCCAGACAGCTTCCTGGTAAATCTCATCTGGACCCTCTCTAATCCGGGCAGCATCCTGGTAAATCTCCTCGGCACCCTCTCGAATCCAGACTGCATCCTGATAAATCTCCTCTGCACCCTCTCTAATCCAGGCAGCGTCCTGGTAAATCTACTCTGCACCCTCTCTAATCCAGACCGCATCCTGGTAAATCTCCTCTGCACCCTCTCTAATCCAGGCAGCATCCTGGTAAATCTCATCTGGACCCTCTCTAATCCAGGCAGCATCCTGGTAAATTTCCTCTGCACCCTCTCTAATCCAGGCAGCATCCTGGTAAATCTCCTCTGCACCCTCTCTAATCCAGGCAGCATCCTGGTAAATCTCCTCTGCACCCTAGCTAATCCAGGCAGCATCCTCGTAAATCTCCTCTGCACCCTCTCTAATCCAGGCAGCATCCTCGTAAATCTCCTCTGCACCCTCTCTAATCCAGGCAGCATCCTGGTAAACCTGCTCTGCACCCTCTCTAATCCAGGCAGCATTCTGGTAAATCTCCTCTGCACCCTCTCTAATCCAGGCAGCATCCTGGTGAATCTCCTCTGCACCATCTCTAATGCAGGCAGCATCCTGGTAAATCTCCTCTGCACCCTCTATAATCCAGGCAGCATCCTGGTAAACCTCCTCTGCACCCTATCTAATCCAGACAGCATCCTGGTAAATCTCCTCTGCACCCTCTCTAATCCAGGCAGCATCCTGGTAAATCTCCTCTGCACCCTCTCTAATCCAGGCAGCAACCTGGTAAATCTCCTCTGCACCCTCACTAATCCAGGCAGCATCCTGGTAAATGTCCTCTGCACCCTCTCTAATCCAGGCAGCATCATTGTAAATCTCTTCTGCACCCTCTCTAATCTAGACAGCATTCTGGTAAATCTCTTCTACACCATCTCTAATCTAAACTGCATCCTGGTAAATCTCCTCTGCACACTCTCGAATCCAGGCAGCATCCTAGTAAATCTCCTCTGCACCCTCTCTAATCCAAGCAGCATCCAGGTAAATCTCCTCTGCACCATCTCTAATCCAAGCAGCATTCTGGTAAATCTCCTCTGCACCCTCTCTAATCCAGGCAGCATCCTCGTAAATCTCCTCTGCACCCTCTCTAATCCAAGCAGCATCCTGGTAAATCTCCTCTGCACCCTCTCTAATCCAGGCAGCATCCTGGTAAACCTCCTCTGCACCCTCTCTAATCCAGGGAGCATCCTGGTGAATCTCCTCTGCACCATCTCTAATCCAGGCAGCATCCTGGTAAATCTCCTCTGCACCCTCTCTAATCCAGGCAGCATCCTGGTAAACCTCCTCTGCACCCTCTCTAATCCAGGGAGCATCCTGATAAATCTCCTCTGCACCCTCTCTAATCCAGGCAGCATCCTGGTAAATCTCCTCTGCACCCTCTCTAATCCAGGCAGCATCCTGGTAAATCTCCTCTGCACCCTCACTAATCCAGGCAGCATCCTGGTAAATCTCCTCTGCACCCTCTCTAATACAGGCAGCATCATTGTAAATCTCTTCTGCACCCTCTCTAATCTACACAGCATCCTGGTAAATCTCTTCTACACCATCTGTAATCTAGAATGCATCCTGGTAAATCTCCTCTGCACCCTCTCTAATCCCGACAGCATCCAGGTAAATCTACTCTGCACCCTCTCTAATCCAGACCGCATCCTGGTAAATCTCCTCTGCGCCCTCTCTAATCCAGGCAGCATCCTGGTAAATCTCATCTGGACCCTCTCTAATCCAGGCAGCATCCTGGTAAATTTCCACTGCACCCTCTCTAATCCAGGCAGCATCCTGGTAAATCTCCTCTGCACCCTCTCTAATCCAGGCAGCATCCTGGTAAATCTCCTCTGCACCCTAGCTAATCCAGGCAGCATCCTCGTAAATCTCCTCTGCACCCTCTCTAATCCAGGCAGCATCCTGGTAAACCTGCTCTGCACCCTCTCTAATCCAGGCAGCATTCTGGTAAATCTCCTCTGCACCCTCTCTAATCCAGGCAGCATCCTGGTGAATCTCCTCTGCACCATCTCTAATGCAGGCAGCATCCTGGTAAATCTCCTCTGCACCCTCTATAATCCAGGCAGCATCCTGGTAAACCTCCTCTGCACCCTATCTAATCCAGACAGCATCCTGGTAAATCTCCTCTGCACCCTCTCTAATCCAGGCAGCATCCTGGTAAATCTCCTCTGCACCCTCTCTAATCCAGGCAGCAACCTGGTAAATCTCCTCTGCACCCTCACTAATCCAGGCAGCATCCTGGTAAATCTCCTCTGCACCCTCTCTAATCCAGGCAGCATCATTGTAAATCTCTTCTGCACCCTCTCTAATCTAGACAGCATTCTGGTAAATCTCTTCTACACCATCTCTAATCTAAACTGCATCCTGGTAAATCTCCTCTGCACACTCTCGAATCCAGGCAGCATCCTAGTAAATCTCCTCTGCACCCTCTCTAATCCAAGCAGCATCCAGGTAAATCTCCTCTGCACCATCTCTAATCCAAGCAGCATTCTGGTAAATCTCCTCTGCACCCTCTCTAATCCAGGCAGCATCCTCGTAAATCTCCTCTGCACCCTCTCTAATCCAAGCAGCATCCTGGTAAATCTCCTCTGCACCCTCTCTAATCCAGGCAGCATCCTGGTAAACCTCCTCTGCACCCTCTCTAATCCAGGGAGCATCCTGATGAATCTCCTCTGCACCATCTCTAATCCAGGCAGCATCCTGGTAAATCTCCTCTGCACCCTCTCTAATCCAGGCAGCATCCTGGTAAACCTCCTCTGCACCCTCTCTAATCCAGGGAGCATCCTGATAAATCTCCTCTGCACCCTCTCTAATCCAGGCAGCATCCTGGTAAATCTCCTCTGCACCCTCTCTAATCCAGGCAGCATCCTGGTAAATCTCCTCTGCACCCTCACTAATCCAGGCAGCATCCTGGTAAATCTCCTCTGCACCCTCTCTAATACAGGCAGCATCATTGTAAATCTCTTCTGCACCCTCTCTAATCTACACAGCATCCTGGTAAATCTCTTCTACACCATCTGTAATCTAGAATGCATCCTGGTAAATCTCCTCTGCACCCTCTCTAATCCCGACAGCATCCAGGTAAATCTCCTCTGCGCCCTCTCTAATCCAGACAGCATCCTGGTAAATCTCATCTGAACTCTCTCTAATCCGGGCAGCATCCTGGTAAATCTCCTCGGCACCCTCTCGAATCCAGACTGCGTCCTGATAAATCTCCTCTGCACCCTCTCTAATCCAGGCAGCGTCCTGGTAAATCTACTCTGCACCCTCTCTAATCCAGACCGCATCCTGGTAAATCTCCTCTGCACCCTCTCTAATCCAGGCAGCATCCTGGTAAATCTCATCTGGACCCTCTCTAATCCAGGCAGCATCCTGGTAAATTTCCTCTGCACCCTCTCTAATCCAGGCAGCATCCTGGTAAATCTCCTCTGCACCCTAGCAAATCCAGGCAGCATCCTCGTAAATCTCCTCTGCACCCTCTCTAATCCAGGCAGCATCCTGGTAAACCTCCTCTGCACCCTCTCTAATCCAGGCAGCATTCTGGTAAATCTCCTCTGCACCCTCTCTAATCCAGGCAGCATCCTGGTGAATCTCCTCTGCACCATCTCTAATGCAGGCAGCATCCTGGTAAATCTCCTCTGCACCCTCTCTAATACAGGCAGCATCCTGGTAAACCTCCTCTGCACCCTCTCTAATCCAGACAGCAACCTGGTAAATCTCCTCTGCACCCTCTCTACTCCAGGCAGCATCCTGGTAAATCTCCTCTGCACCCTCTCTAATCCAGGCAGCATCCTCGTAAATTTCCTCTGCACCCTCTATAATCCAGGCAGCATCCTCGTAAATCTCCTCTGCACCCTCTCTAATCCAGGCAGCATCCTGGTAAACCTCCTCTGCACCCTCTCTAATCCAGGCAGCATCCTGGTAAATCTCCTCTGCACCTTCTCTAATCCAGGCAGCATCCTGGTGAATCTCCTCTGCACCATCTCTAATCCAGGCAGCATCCTGGTAAATCTCCTCTGCACCCTCTCTAATCCAGGCAGCATCCTGGTAAACCTCCTCTGCACCCTCTCTAATCCAGGGAGCATCCTGGTAAATCTCCTCTGAACCCTCTCTAATCCAGGCAGCATCCTGGTAAATCTCCTCTGCACCCTCTCTAATCCAGGCAGCATTCTGGTAAATCTCCTCTGCACCCTCACTAATCCAGGCAGCATCATTGTAAATCTCTTCTGCACCCTCTGTAATCTACACAGCATCCTGGTAAATCTCTTCTACACCATCTCTAATCTAGAATGCATCCTGGTAAATCTCCTCTGCACCCTCTCTAATCCCGACAGCATCCAGGTAAATCTCCTCTGCGCCCTCTCTAATCCAGACAGCATCCTGGTAAATCTCATCTGGACCCTCTCTAATCCGGGCAGCATCCTGGTAAATCTCCTCGGCACCCTCTCGAATCCAGACTGCGTCCTGATAAATCTCCTCTGCACCTTCTCTAATCCAGGCAGCGTCCTGGTAAATCTACTCTGCACCCTCTCTAATCCAGACCGCATCCTGGTAAATCCCCTCTGCACCCTCTCTAATCCAGGCAGCATCCTGGTAAATCTCATCTGGACCCTCTCTAATCCAGGCAGCATCCTGGTAAATTTCCTCTGCACCCTCTCTAATCCAGGCAGCATCCTGGTAAATCTCCTCTGCACCCTCTCTAATCCAGGCAGCATCCTGGTAAATCTCCTCTGCACCCTAGCTAATCCAGGCAGCATCCTCGTAAATCGCCTCTGCACCCTCTCTAATCCAGGCAGCATCCTCGTAAATCTCCTCTGCACCCTCTCTAATCCAGGCAGCATCCTGGTAAACCTCCTCTGCACCCTCTCTAATCCAGGCAGCATTCTGGTAAATCTCCTCTGCACCCTCTCTAATCCAGGCAGCATCCTGGTGAATCTCCTCTGCACCATCTCTAATGCAGGCAGCATCCTGGTAAATCTCCTCTGCACCCTCTCTAATCCAGGCAGCATCCTGGTAAACCTCCTCTGCACCCTATCTAATCCAGACAGCATCCTGGTAAATCTCCTCTGCACCCTCTCTAATCCAGGCAGCATCCTGGTAAATCTCCTCTGCACACTCTCGAATCCAGGCAGCATCCTAGTAAATCTCCTCTGCACCCTCTCTAATCCAAGCAGCATCCAGGTAAATCTCCTCTGCACCATCTCTAATCCAAGCAGCATTCTGGTAAATCTCCTCTGCACCCTCTCTAATCCAAGCAGCATCCTGGTAAATCTCCTCTGCACCCTCTCTAATCCAGGCAGCATCCTGGTAAACCTCCTCTGCACCCTCTCTAATCCAGGCAGCATCCTGGTAAATCTCCTCTGCACCCTCTCTAATCCAGGCAGAATCCTCGTAAATCTCCTCTGCACCCTCTCTAATCCAGGCAGCATCCTAATAAATCTCCTCTGCACCCTCTCTAATCCAGCCAGCATCCTCGAAATCTCCTCTGCACCCTCTCTAATCCAGGCAGCATCCTCGTAAATCTCCTCTGCACCCTCTCTAATCCAGGCAGCATCCTGGTAAATCTCCTCTGCACCCTCTCTAATCCAGGCAGCATCCTGGTAAATCTCCTCAGCACGCTCTCTAATCCAGGCAGCATCCTGGTAAATCTCCTCTGCTCCCTCTCTAATCCAGGCAGCATCCTCGTAAATCTCCTCTGCACCCACTCTAATTCAGGCAGCATCCTGCTAAACCTCCTCTGCACCCTCTCTAATCCAGACAGCATCCTGGTAAATCTCCTCTGCACCCTCTCTAATCCAGGCAGCATCCTGGTAAATCTCCTCTGTACCCTCTCTAATCCAGGCAGCATCCTGGTAAATCTCCTCTGCATCCTCTCTAATCCAGGCAGCATCCTCGTAATTCTCCTCTGCACCCTCTCTAATCCAGGCAGCATCCTCGTAAATCTCCTCTGCATCCTCTCTAATTCAGGCAGCATCCTGGTAAACCTCCTCTGCACCCTCTCTAATCCAAACAGCATCCTGGTAAATCTCCTCTGCACCCTCTCTAATCCAGGCAGCATCCTGGTAAATCTCCTCTGCACCCTCTCTAATCCAGGCAGCATCCTGCTAAATCTCCTCAGCACCCTCTATAATCCAGACAGCATCCTGGTAAATCTCCTCTGCACCCTCTCTAATCCAGGCAGCATCCTGGTAAATCTCCTCTGCACCCTCTCTAATCCAGGCAGCATCCTGGTAAATCTCCTCTGCACCCTCTCTAATCCAGGCAGCATCCTCGTAAATCTCCTCTGCACCCTAGCTAATCCAGGCAGCATCCTGGTAAATCTCCTCTGCACCCTCTCTAATCCAGGCAGCATCCTCGTAAATCTCCTCTGCACCCTCTCTAATCCAGGCAGCATCCTGGTAAACCTCCTCTGCACCCTCTCTAATCCAGACAGCAACCTGGTAAATCTCCTCTGCACCCTCTCTAATCCAGGCAGCATCCTGGTAAATCTCCTCTGCACCCTCTCTAATCCAGGCAGCATCCTGGTAAATCTCCTCTGCACCCTCTCTAATCCAGGCAGCATCCTCGTAAATCTCCTCTGCACCCTCTCTAATCCAGGCAGCATCCTCGTAAATCTCCTCTGCACCCTCTCTAATCCAGGCAGCATCCTGGTAAACCTCCACTGCACCCTCTCTAATCCAGGCAGAATCCTGGTAAATCTCCTCTGCACCCTCTCTAATCCAGGCAGCATCTTGGTGAATCTCCTCTGCACCATCTCTAATCCAGGCAGCATCCTGGTAAATCTCCTCTGCACCCTCTCTAATCCAGGCAGCATCCTGGTAAACCTCCTCTGCACCCTCTCTAATCCAGGGAGCATCCTGGTAAATCTCCTCTGCACCCTCTCTAATCCAGGCAGCATCCTGTTAAATCTCCTCTGCACCCTCTCTAATCCAGGCAGCATTCCGGTAAATCTCCTCTGCTCCCTCACTAATCCAGGCAGCATCCTGGTAAATCTCCTCTGCACCCTCTCTAATCCAGGCAGCATCATTGTAAATCTCTTCTGCACCCTCTCTAATCTACACAGCATCCTGGTAAATCTCTTCTACACCATCTCTAATCTAGAATGCATCCTGGTAAATCTCCTCTGCACCCTCTCTAATCCCGACAGCATCCAGGTAAATCTCCTCTGCGCCCTCTCTAATCCAGACAGCATCCTGGTAAATCTCATCTGGACCCTCTCTAATCCGGGCAGCATCCTGGTAAATCTGCTCGTTACCCTCTCGAATCCAGACTGCGTCCTGATAAATCTCCTCTGCACCCTCTCTAATCCAGGCAGCGTCCTGGTAAATCTACTCTGCACCCTCTCTAATCCAGACCGCATCCTGGTAAATCTCCTCTGCACCCTCTCTAATCCAGGCAGCATCCTGGTAAATCTCATCTGGACCCTCTCTAATCCAGGCAGCATCCTGGTAAATTTCCTCTGCACCCTCTCTAATCCAGGCAGCATCCTGGTAAATCTCCTCTGCACCCTCTCTAATCCAGGCAGCATCCTGGTAAATCTCCTCTGCACCCTCTCTAATCCAGGCAGCATCCTGGTAAATCTCCTCTGCACCCTCTCTAATCCAGGCAGCATCCTGGTAAATCTCCTCTGCACCCTCTCTAATCCAGGCAGCATCCTGGTAAATCTCCTCTGCACCCTCTCTAATCCAGGCAGCATCCTGGTAAATCTCCTCTGCACCCTCTCTAATCCAGGCAGCATCCTGGTAAATCTCCTCTGCACCCTCTCTAATCCAGGCAGCATCCTGGTAAACCTCCTCTGCACCCTCTCTAATCCAGGCAGCATTCTGGTAAATCTCCTCTGCACCCTCTCTAATCCAGGCAGCATCCTGGTAAATCTCCTCTGCACCCTCACTAATCCAGGCAGCATCCTGGTAAATCTCCTCTGCACCCTCTCTAATCCAGGCAGCATCATTGTAAATCTCTTCTGCACCCTCTCTAATCTACACAGCATCCTGGTAAATCTCTTCTACACCATCTCTAATCTAGAATGCATCCTGGTAAATCTCCTCTGCACCCTCTCTAATCCCGACAGCATCCAGGTAAATCTCCTCTGCGCCCTCTCTAATCCAGACAGCATCCTGGTAAATCTCATCTGGACCCTCTCTAATCCGGGCAGCATCCTGGTAAATCTCCTCGTTACCCTCTCGAATCCAGACTGCGTCCTGATAAATCTCCTCTGCACCCTCTCTAATCCAGGCAGCGTCCTGGTAATTCTACTCTGCACTCTCTCTAATCCAGACCGCATCCTGGTAAATCTCCTCTGCACCCTCTCTAATCCAGGCAGCATCCTGGTAAATCTCCTCTGCACCCTCTCTAATCCAGGCAGCATCCTGGTAAATTTCCTCTGCACCCTCTCTAATCCAGGCAGCATCCTGGTAAATCTCCTCTGCACCCTCTCTAATCCAGGCAGCATCCTGGTAAATCTCCTCTGCACCCTAGCTAATCCAGGCAGCATCCTCGTAAATCTCCTCTGCACCCTCTCTAATCCAGGCAGCATCCTGGTAAATCTCCTCTGCACCCTCTCTAATCCAGGCAGCATCCTGGTAAACCTCCTCTGCACCCTCTCTAATCCAGGCAGCATTCTGGTAAATCTCCTCTGCACCCTCTCTAATCCAGGCAGCATCCTGGTGAATCTCCTCTGCACCATCTCTAATGCAGGCAGCATCCTGGTAAATCTCCTCTGCACCCTCTCTAATCCAGGCAGCATCCTGGAAAACCTCCTCTGCACCCTATCTAATCCAGGGAGCATCCTGGTAAATCTCCTCTGCACCCTCTCTAATCCAGGCAGCATCCTGGTAAATCTCCTCTGCACCCTCTCTAATCCAGGCAGCATCCTGGTAAATCTCCTCTGCACCCTCACTAATCCAGGCAGCATCCTGGTAAATCTCCTCTGCACCCTCTCTAATCCAGGCAGCATCCTCGTAAATCTCCTCTGCATCCTCTCTGATTCAGGCAGCATCCTGGTAAACCTCCTCTGCACCCTCTCTAATCCAAACAGCATCCTGGTAAATCTCCTCTGCACCCTCTCTAATCCAGGCAGCATCCTGGTAAATCTCCTCTGCACCCTCTCTAATCCAGGCAGCATCCTGGTAAATCTCCTCTGCACCCTCTCTAATCCAGGCAGCATCCTCGTAAATCTCCTCTGCACCCTCTCGAATCCAGACTGAGTCCTGATAAATCTCCTCTGCACCCTCTCTAATCCAGGCAGCGTCCTGGTAAATCTACTCTGCACCCTCTCTAATCCAGACCGCATCCTGGTAAATCCCCTCTGCACCCTCTCTAATCAAGGCAGCATCCTGGTAAATCTCATCTGGACCCTCTCTAATCCAGGCAGCATCCTGGTAAATTTCCTCTGCACCCTCTCTAATCCAGGCAGCATCCTGGTAAATCTCCTCTGCACCCTCTCTAATCCAGGCAGCATCCTGGTAAATCTCCTCTGCACCCTAGCTAATCCAGGCAGCATCCTCGTAAATCGCCTCTGCACCCTCTCTAATCCAGGCAGCATCCTCGTAAATCTCCTCTGCACCCTCTCTAATCCAGGCAGCATCCTGGTAAACCTCCTCTGCACCCTCTCTAATCCAGGCAGCATTCTGGTAAATCTCCTCTGCACCCTCTCTAATCCAGGCAGCATCCTGGTGAATCTCCTCTGCACCATCTCTAATGCAGGCAGCATCCTGGTAAATCTCCTCTGCACCCTCTCTAATCCAGGCAGCATCCTGGTAAACCTCCTCTGCACCCTATCTAATCCAGACAGCATCCTGGTAAATCTCCTCTACACCCTCTCTAATCCAGGCAGCATCCTGGTAAATCTCCTCTGCACCCTCTCTAATCCAGGCAGCATCCTGGTAAATCTCCTCTGCACACTCTCGAATCCAGGCAGCATCCTAGTAAATCTCCTCTGCACCCTCTCTAATCCAAGCAGCATCCAGGTAAATCTCCTCTGCACCATCTCTAATCCAAGCAGCATTCTGGTAAATCTCCTCTGCACCCTCTCTAATCCAGGCAGCATCCTCGTAAATCTCCTCTGCACCCTCTCTAATCCAAGCAGCATCCTGGTAAATCTCCTCTGCACCCTCTCTAATCCAGGCAGCATCCTGGTTAACCTCCTCTGCACCCTCTCTAATCCAGGCAGCATCCTGGTAAATCTCCTCTGCACCCTCTCTAATCCAGGCAGAATCCTCGTAAATCTCCTCTGCACCCTCTCTAATCCAGGCAGCATCCTAATAAATCTCCTCTGCACCCTCTCTAATCCAGCCAGCATTCTCGAAATCTCCTCTGCACCCTCTCTAATCCAGGCAGCATCCTCGTAAATCTCCTCTGCACCCTCTCTAATCCAGGCAGCATCCTGGTAAATCTCCTCTGCACCCTCTCTAATCCAGGCAGCATCCTGGTAAATCTCCTCTGCACCCTCTCTAATCCAGGCAGCATCCTCGTAAATCTCCTCTGCACCCTCTCTAATCCAGGCAGCATCCTCGTAAATCTCCTCTGCACCCTCTCTAATCCAGGCAGCATCCTGGTAAACCTCCACTGCACCCTGTCTAATCCAGGCAGAATCCTGGTAAATCTCCTCTGCACCCTCTCTAATCCAGGCAGCATCTTGGTGAATCTCGTCTGCACCATCTCTAATCCAGGCAGCATCCTGGTAAATCTCCTCTGCACCCTCTCTAATCCAGGCAGCATCCTGGTAAACCTCCTCTGCACCCTCTCTAATCCAGGCAGCATCCTGGTGAATCTCCTCTGCACCATCTCTAATGCAGGCAGCATCCTGGTAAATCTCCTCTGCACCCTCTCTAATCCAGGCAGCATCCTGGTAAACCTCCTCTGCACCCTATCTAATCCAGACAGCATCCTGGTAAATCTCCTCTACACCCTCTCTAATCCAGGCAGCATCCTGGTAAATCTCCTCTGCACCCTCTCTAATCCAGGCAGCATCCTGGTAAATCTCCTCTGCACACTCTCGAATCCAGGCAGCATCCTAGTAAATCTCCTCTGCACCCTCTCTAATCCAAGCAGCATCCAGGTAAATCTCCTCTGCACCATCTCTAATCCAAGCAGCATTCTGGTAAATCTCCTCTGCACCCTCTCTAATCCAGGCAGCATCCTCGTAAATCTCCTCTGCACCCTCTCTAATCCAAGCAGCATCCTGGTAAATCTCCTCTGCACCCTCTCTAATCCAGGCAGCATCCTGGTTAACCTCCTCTGCACCCTCTCTAATCCAGGCAGCATCCTGGTAAATCTCCTCTGCACCCTCTCTAATCCAGGCAGAATCCTCGTAAATCTCATCTGCACCCTCTCTAATCCAGGCAGCATCCTAATAAATCTCCTCTGCACCCTCTGTAATCCAGCCAGCATCCTCGAAATCTCCTCTGCACCCTCTCTAATCCAGGCAGCATCCTCGTAAATCTCCTCTGCACCCTCTCTAATCCAGGCAGCATCCTGGTAAATCTCCTCTGCACCCTCTCTAATCCAGGCAGCATCCTGGTAAATCTCCTCTGCACCCTCTCTAATCCAGGCAGCATCCTCGTAAATCTCCTCTGCACCCTCTCTAATCCAGGCAGCATCCTCGTAAATCTCCTCTGCACCCTCTCTAATCCAGGCAGCATCCTGGTAAACCTCCACTGCACCCTCTCTAATCCAGGCAGAATCCTGGTAAATCTCCTCTGCACCCTCTCTAATCCAGGCAGCATCTTGGTGAATCTCGTCTGCATCATCTCTAATCCAGGCAGCATCCTGGTAAATCTCCTCTGCACCCTCTCTAATCCAGGCAGCATCCAGGTAAACCTCCTCTGCACCCTCTCTAATCCAGAGAGCATCCTGGTAAATCTCCTCTGCACCCTCTCTAATCCAGGCAGCATCCTGTTAAATCTCCTCTGCACCCTCTCTAATCCAGGCAGCATCCCGGTAAATCTCCTCTGCACCCTCACTAATCCAGGCAGCATCCTGGTAAATCTCCTCTGCACCCTCTCTAATCCAGGCAGCATCATTGTAAATCTCTTCTGCACCCTCTCTAATCTACACAGCATCCTGGTAAATCTCTTCTACACCATCTCTAATCTAGAATGCATCCTGGTAAATCTCCTCTGCACCCTCTCTAATCCCGACAGCATCCAGGTAAATCTCCTCTGCGCCCTCCCTAATCCAGACAGCATCCTGGTAAATTTCATCTGGACCCTCTCTAATCCGGGCAGCATCCTGGTAAATCTCCTCGTTACCCTCTCGAATCCAGACTGCGTCCTGATAAATCTCCTCTGCACCCTCTCTAATCCAGGCAGCGTCCTGGTAAATCTACTCTGCACCCTCTCTAATCCAGACCGCATCCTGGTAAATCTCCTCTGCACCCTCTCTAATCCAGGCAGCATCCTGGTAAATCTCATCTGGACCCTCTCTAATCCAGGCAGCATCCTGGTAAATTTCCTCTGCACCCTCTCTAATCCAGGCAGCATCCTGGTAAATCTCCTCTGCACCCTCTCTAATCCAGGCAGCATTTTTGGTAAATCTCCTCTGCACCCTCTCTAATCCAGGCAGCATCCTGGTAAATCTCCTCTGCACCCTCTCTAATCCAGGCAGCATCCTGGTAAATCTCCTCTGCACCCTCTCTAATCCAGGCAGCATCCTGGTAAATCTCCTCTGCACCCTCTCTAATCCAGGCAGCATCCTGGTAAATCTCCTCTGCACCCTCTCTAATCCAGGCAGCATCCTGGTAAATCTCCTCTGCACCCTCTCTAATCCAGGCAGCATCCTGGTAAACCTCCTCTGCACCCTCTCTAATCCAGGCAGCATTCTGGTAAATCTCCTCTGCACCCTCTCTAATCCAGGCAGCATCCTGGTAAATCTCCTCTGCACCCTCACTAATCCAGGCAGCATCCTGGTAAATCTCCTCTGCACCCTCTCTAATCCAGGCAGCATCATTGTAAATCTCTTCTGCACCCTCTCTAATCTACACAGCATCCTGGTAAATCTCTTCTACACCATCTCTAATCTAGAATGCATCCTGGTAAATCTCCTCTGCACCCTCTCTAATCCCGACAGCATCCAGGTAAATCTCCTCTGCGCCCTCTCTAATCCAGACAGCATCCTGGTAAATCTCATCTGGACCCTCTCTAATCCGGGCAGCATCCTGGTAAATCTCCTCGTTACCCTCTCGAATCCAGACTGCGTCCTGATAAATCTCCTCTGCACCCTCTCTAATCCAGGCAGCGTCCTGGTAAATCTACTCTGCACTCTCTCTAATCCAGACCGCATCCTGGTAAATCTCCTCTGCACCCTCTCTAATCCAGGCAGCATCCTAGTAAATCTCCTCTGCACCCTCTCTAATCCAGGCAGCATCCTGGTAAATTTCCTCTGCACCCTCTCTAATCCAGGCAGCATCCTGGTAAATCTCCTCTGCACCCTCTCTAATCCAGGCAGCATCCTGGTAAATCTCCTCTGCACCCTAGCTAATCCAGGCAGCATCCTCGTAAATCTCCTCTGCACCCTCTCTAATCCAGGCAGCATCCTGGTAAATCTCCTCTGCACCCTCTCTAATCCAGGCAGCATCCTGGTAAACCTCCTCTGCACCCTCTCTAATCCAGGCAGCATTCTGGTAAATCTCCTCTGCACCCTCTCTAATCCAGGCAGCATCCTGGTGAATCTCCTCTGCACCATCTCTAATGCAGGCAACATCCTGGTAAATCTCCTCTGCACCCTCTCTAATCCAGGCAGCATCCTGGAAAACCTCCTCTGCACCCTATCTAATCCAGGGAGCATCCTGGTAAATCTCCTCTGCACCCTCTCTAATCCAGGCAGCATCCTGGTAAATCTCCTCTGCACCCTCTCTAATCCAGGCAGCATCCTGGTAAATCTCCTCTGCACCCTCACTAATCCAGGCAGCATCCTGGTAAATCTCCTCTGCACCCTCTCTAATCCAGGCAGCATCCTCGTAAATCTCCTCTGCACCCTCTCGAATCCAGACTGCGTCCTGATAAATCTCCTCTGCACCCTCTCTAATCCAGGCAGCGTCCTGGTAAATCTACTCTGCACCCTCTCTAATCCAGACCGCGTCCTGGTAAATCCCCTCTGCACCCTCTCTAATCCAGGCAGCATCCTGGTAAATCTCATCTGGACCCTCTCTAATCCAGGCAGCATCCTGGTAAATTTCCTCTGCACCCTCTCTAATCCAGGCAGCATCCTGGTAAATCTCCTCTGCACCCTCTCTAATCCAGGCAGCATCCTGGTAAATCTCCTCTGCACCCTAGCTAATCCAGGCAGCATCCTCGTAAATCGCCTCTGCACCCTCTCTAATCCAGGCAGCATCCTCGTAAATCTCCGCTGCACCCTCTCTAATCCAGGCAGCATCCTGGTAAACCTCCTCTGCACCCTCTCTAATCCAGGCAGCATTCTGGTAAATCTCCTCTGCACCCTCTCTAATCCAGGCAGCATCCTGGTGAATCTCCTCTGCACCATCTCTAATGCAGGCAGCATCCTGGTAAATCTCCTCTGCACCCTCTCTAATCCAGGCAGCATCCTGGTAAACCTCCTCTGCACCCTATCTAATCCAGACAGCATCCTGGTAAATCTCCTCTACACCCTCTCTAATCCAGGCAGCATCCTGGTAAATCTCCTCTGCACCCTCTCTAATCCAGGCAGCATCCTGGTAAATCTCCTCTGCACACTCTCGAATCCAGGCAGCATCCTAGTAAATCTCCTCTGCACCCTCTCTAATCCAAGCAGCATCCAGGTAAATCTCCTCTGCACCATCTCTAATCCAAGCAGCATTCTGGTAAATCTCCTCTGCACCCTCTCTAATCCAGGCAGCATCCTGGTAAATCTCCTCTGCACCCTCTCTAATCCAGGCAGAATCCTCGTAAATCTCCTCTGCACCCTCTCTAATCCAGGCAGCATCCTAATAAATCTCCTCTGCACCCTCTCTAATCCAGCCAGCATCCTCGAAATCTCCTCTGCACCCTCTCTAATCCAGGCAGCATCCTCGTAAATCTCCTCTGCACCCTCTCTAATCCAGGCAGCATCCTGGTAAATCTCCTCTGCACCCTCTCTAATCCAGGCAGCATCCTGGTAAATCTCCTCAGCACGCTCTCTAATCCAGGCAGCATCCTGGTAAATCTCCTCTGCTCCCTCTCTAATCCAGGCAGCATCCTCGTAAATCTCCTCTGCACCCACTCTAATTCAGGCAGCATCCTGCTAAACCTCCTCTGCACCCTCTCTAATCCAGACAGCATCCTGGTAAATCTCCTCTGCACCCTCTCTAATCCAGGCAGCATCCTGGTAAATCTCCTCTGTACCCTCTCTAATCCAGGCAGCATCCTGGTAAATCTCCTCTGCATCCTCTCTAATCCAGGCAGCATCCTCGTAATTCTCCTCTGCACCCTCTCTAATCCAGGCAGCATCCTCGTAAATCTCCTCTGCATCCTCTCTAATTCAGGCAGCATCCTGGTAAACCTCCTCTGCACCCTCTCTAATCCAAACAGCATCCTGGGAAATCTCCTCTGCACCCTCTCTAATCCAGGCAGCATCCTGGTAAATCTCCTCTGCACCCTCTCTAATCCAGGCAGCATCCTGCTAAATCTCCTCAGCACCCTCTCTAATCCAGACAGCATCCTGGTAAATCTCCTCTGCACCCTCTCTAATCCAGGCAGCATCCTGGTAAATCTCCTCTGCACCCTCTCTAATCCAGGCAGCATCCTGGTAAATCTCCTCTGCACCCTCTCTAATCCAGGCAGCATCCTCGTAAATCTCCTCTGCACCCTAGCTAATCCAGGCAGCATCCTGGTAAATCTCCTCTGCACCCTCTCTAATCCAGGCAGCATCCTCGTAAATCTCCTCTGCACCCTCTCTAATCCAGGCAGCATCCTGGTAAACCTCCTCTGCACCCTCTCTAATCCAGACAGCAACCTGGTAAATCTCCTCTGCACCCTCTCTAATCCAGGCAGCATCCTGGTAAATCTCCTCTGCACCCTCTCTAACACAGGCAGCATCCTGGTAAATCTCCTCTGCACCCTCTCTAATCCAGGCAGCATCCTCGTAAATCTCCTCTGCACCCTCTCTAATCCAGGCAGCATCCTCGTAAATCTCCTCTGCACCCTCTCTAATCCAGGCTGCATCCTGGTAAACCTCCACTGCACCCTCTCTAATCCAGGCAGAATCCTGGTAAATCTCCTCTGCACCCTCTCTAATCCAGGCAGCATCTTGGTGAATCTCCTCTGCACCATCTCTAATCCAGGCAGCATCCTGGTAAATCTCCTCTGCACCCTCTCTAATCCAGGCAGCATCCTGGTAAACCTCCTCTGCACCCTCTCTAATCCAGGCAGCATCCTCGTAAATCTCCTCTGCACCCTCTCTAATCCAAGCAGCATCCTGGTAAATCTCCTCTGCACCCTCTCTAATCCAGACAGCATCCTGGTAAACCTCCTCTGCACCCTCTCTAATCCAGGCAGCATCCTGGTAAATCTCCTCTGCACCCTCTCTAATCCAGGCAGAATCCTCGTAAATCTCCTCAGCACCCTCTCTAATCCAGGCAGCATCCTAATAAATCTCCTCTGCACCCTCTCTAATCCAGCCAGCATCCTCGAAATCTCCTCTGCACCCTCTCTAATCCAGGCAGCATCCTCGTAAATCTCCTCTGCACCCTCTCTAATCCAGGCAGCATCCTGGTAAATCTCCTCTGCACCCTCTCTAATCCAGGCAGCATCCTGGTAAATCTCCTCAGCACGCTCTCTAATCCAGGCAGCATCCTGGTAAATCTCCTCTGCTCCCTCTCTAATCCAGGCAGCATCCTCGTAAATCTCCTCTGCACCCACTCTAATTCAGGCAGCATCCTGCTAAACCTCCTCTGCACCCTCTCTAATCCAGACAGCATCCTGGTAAATCTCCTCTGCACCCTCTCTAATCCAGGCAGCATCCTGGTAAATCTCCTCTGTACCCTCTCTAATCCAGGCAGCATCCTGGTAAATCTCCTCTGCATCCTCTCTAATCCAGGCAGCATCCTCGTAATTCTCCTCTGCACCCTCTCTAATCCAGGCAGCATCCTCGTAAATCTCCTCTGCATCCTCTCTAATTCAGGCAGCATCCTGGTAAACCTCCTCTGCACCCTCTCTAATCCAAACAGCATCCTGGTAAATCTCCTCTGCACCCTCTCTAATCTAGGCAGCATCCTGGTAAATCTCCTCTGCACCCTCTCTAATCCAGGCAGCATCCTGCTAAATCTCCTCAGCACCCTCTCTAATCCAGACAGCATCCTGGTAAATCTCCTCTGCACCCTCTCTAATCCAGGCAGCATCCTGGTAAATCTCCTCTGCACCCTCTCTAATCCAGGCAGCATCCTGGTAAATCTCCTCTGCACCCTCTCTAATCCAGGGAGCATCCTCGTAAATCTCCTCTGCACCCTAGCTAATCCAGGCAGCATCCTGGTAAATCTCCTCTGCACCCTCTCTAATCCAGGCAGCATCCTCGTAAATCTCCTCTGCACCCTCTCTAATCCAGGCAGCATCCTGGTAAACCTCCTCTGCACCCTCTCTAATCCAGACAGCAACCTGGTAAATCTCCTCTGCACCCTCTCTAATCCAGGCAGCATCCTGGTAAATCTCCTCTGCACCCTCTCTAATCCAGGCAGCATCCTGGTAAATCTCCTCTGCACCCTCTCTAATCCAGGCAGCATCCTCGTAAATCTCCTCTGCACCCTCTCTAATCCAGGCAGCATCCTCGTAAATCTCCTCTGCACCCTCTCTAATCCAGGCTGCATCCTGGTAAACCTCCACTGCACCCTCTCTAATCCAGGCAGAATCCTGGTAAATCTCCTCTGCACCCTCTCTAATCCAGGCAGCATCTTGGTGAATCTCCTCTGCACCATCTCTAATCCAGGCAGCATCCTGGTAAATCTCCTCTGCACCCTCTCTAATCCAGGCAGCATCCTGGTAAACCTCCTCTGCACCCTCTCTAATCCAGGGAGCATCCTGGTAAATCTCCTCTGCACCCTCTCTAATCCAGGCAGCATCCTGTTAAATCTCCTCTGCACCCTCTCTAATCCAGGCAGCATCCCGGTAAATCTCCTCTGCACCCTCACTAATCCAGGCAGCATCCTGGTAAATCTCCTCTGCACCCTCTCTAATCCAGGCAGCATCATTGTAAATCTCTTCTGCACCCTCTCTAATCTACACAGCATCCTGGTAAATCTCTTCTACACCATCTCTAATCTAGAATGCATCCTGGTAAATCTCCTCTGCACCCTCTCTAATCCCGACAGCATCCAGGTAAATCTCCTCTGCGCCCTCTCTAATCCAGACAGCATCCTGGTAAATCTCATCTGGACCCTCTCTAATCCGGGCAGCATCCTGGTAAATCTCCTCGTTACCCTCTCGAATCCAGACTGCGTCCTGATAAATCTCCTCTGCACCCTCTCTAATCCAGGCAGCGTCCTGGTAAATCTACTCTGCACCCTCTCTAATCCAGACCGCATCCTGGTAAATCTCCTCTGCACCCTCTCTAATCCAGGCAGCATCCTGGTAAATCTCATCTGGACCCTCTCTAATCCAGGCAGCATCCTGTTAAATTTCCTCTGCACCCTCTCTAATCCAGGCAGCATCCTGGTAAATCTCCTCTGCACCCTCTCTAATCCAGGCAGCATCCTGGTAAATCTCCTCTGCACCCTCTCTAATCCAGGCAGCATCCTGGTAAATCTCCTCTGCACCCTCTCTAATCCAGGCAGCATCCTGGTAAATCTCCTCTGCACCCTCTCTAATCCAGGCAGCATCCTGGTAAATCTCCCCTGCACCCTCTCTAATCCAGGCAGCATCCTGGTAAATCTCCTCTGCACCCTCTCTAATCCAGGCAGCATCCTGGTAAATCTCCTCTGCACCCTCTCTAATCCAGGCAGCATCCTGGTAAACCTCCTCTGCACCCTCTCTAATCCAGGCAGCATTCTGGTAAATCTCCTCTGCACCCTCTCTAATCCAGGCAGCATCCTGGTAAATCTCCTCTGCACCCTCACTAATCCAGGCAGCATCCTGGTAAATCTCCTCTGCACCCTCTCTAATCCAGGCAGCATCATTGTAAATCTCTTCTGCACCCTCTCTAATCTACACAGCATCCTGGTAAATCTCTTCTACACCATCTCTAATCTAGAATGCATCCTGGTAAATCTCCTCTGCACCCTCTCTAATCCCGACAGCATCCAGGTAAATCTCCTCTGCGCCCTCTCTAATCCAGACAGCATCCTGGTAAATCTCATCTGGACCCTCTCTAATCCGGGCAGCATCCTGGTAAATCTCCTCGTTACCCTCTCGAATCCAGACTGCGTCCTGATAAATCTCCTCTGCACCCTCTCTAATCCAGGCAGCGTCCTGGTAAATCTACTCTGCACTCTCTCTAATCCAGACCGCATCCTGGTAAATCTCCTCTGCACCCTCTCTAATCCAGGCAGCATCCTGGTAAATCTCCTCTGCACCCTCTCTAATCCAGGCAGCATCCTGGTAAATTTCCTCTGCACCCTCTCTAATCCAGGCAGCATCCTGGTAAATCTCCTCTGCACCCTCTCTAATCCAGGCAGCATCCTGGTAAATCTCCTCTGCACCCTAGCTAATCCAGGCAGCATCCTCGTAAATCTCCTCTGCACCCTCTCTAATCCAGGCAGCATCCTGGTAAATCTCCTCTGCACCCTCTCTAATCCAGGCAGCATCCTGGTAAACCTCCTCTGCACACTCTCTAATCCAGGCAGCATTCTGGTAAATCTCCTCTGCACCCTCTCTAATCCAGGCAGCATCCTGGTGAATCTCCTCTGCACCATCTCTAATGCAGGCAGCATCCTGGTAAATCTCCTCTGCACCCTCTCTAATCCAGGCAGCATCCTGGAAAACCTCCTCTGCACCCTATCTAATCCAGGGAGCATCCTGGTAAATCTCCTCTGCACCCTCTCTAATCCAGGCAGCATCCTGGTAAATCTCCTCTGCACCCTCTCTAATCCAGGCAGCATCCTGGTAAATCTCCTCTGCACCCTCACTAATCCAGGCAGCATCCTGGTAAATCTCCTCTGCACCCTCTCTAATCCAGGCAGCATCATTGTAAATCTCATCTGCACCCTCTCTAATCTAGACAGCATTCTGGTAAATCTCTTCTACACCATCTCTAATCTAAACTGCATCCTGGTAAATCTCCTCTGCACCCTCTCTAATCCCGACAGCATCCAGGTAAATCTCCTCTGCACCCTCTCTAATCCAGGCAGCATCCTGGTAAATCTCCTCGGCACCCTCTCTAATCCAGGCAGCATCCTGTTAAATCTCCTGTGCTCCCTTTCTAATCCAGGCAGCATCCTTGTAAATCACCTCTGCACCCTCACTAATCCAGGCAGCATCCTGGTAAATCTCCTCTGCACCCTCTCTAATCCAGGCAGCATCATTGTAAATCTCTTCTGCACCCTCCCTAATCTAGACAGCATCCTGGTAAATCTCTTCTACACCATCTCTAATCTAAACTGCATCATGGTAAATCTCCTCTGCACCCTCTCTAATCCCGACAGCATCCTGGTAAATCTCCTCTGCACCCACTCTAATTCAGGCAGCATCCTGGTAAATCTCCTCTGCACCCTCACTAATCCAGGCAGCATCCTGGTAAATCTCCTCTGCACCCTCTCTAATCCAGGCAGCATCATTGTAAATCTCTTCTGCACCCTCTCTAATCTACACAGCATCCTGGTAAATCTCTTCTACACCATCTCTAATCTAGAATGCATCCTGGTAAATCTCCTCTGCACCCTCTCTAATCCCGACAGCATCCAGGTAAATCTCCTCTGCGCCCTCTCTAATCCAGACAGCATCCTGGTAAATCTCATCTGGACCCTCTCTAATCCGGGCAGCATCCTTGTAAATCTCCTCGGCACCCTCTCGAATCCAGACTGCGTCCTGATAAATCTCCTCTGCACCCTCTCTAATCCAGGCAGCGTCCTGGTAAATCTACTCTGCACCCTCTCTATTCCAGACCGCATACTTGTAAATCTCCTCTGCACCCTCTCTAATCCAGGCAGCATCCTGGTAAATCTCATCTGGACCCTCTCTAATCCAGGCAGCATCCTGGTAAATTTCCTCTGCACCCTCTCTAATCCAGGCAGCATCCTGGTAAATCTCCTCTGCACCCTCTCTAATCCAGGCAGCATCCTGGTAAATCTCCTCTGCACCCTAGCTAATCCAGGCAGCATCCTCGTAAATCTCCTCTGCACCCTCTCTAATCCAGGCAGCATCCTCGTAAATCTCCTCTGCACCCTCTCTAATCCAGGCAGCATCCTGGTAAACCTCCTCTGCACCCTCTCTAATCCAGGCAGCATTCTGGTAAATCTCCTCTGCACCCTCTCTAATCCAGGCAGCATCCTGGTGAATCTCCTCTGCACCATCTCTAATGCAGGCAGCATCCTGGTAAATCTCCTCCGCACCCTCTCTAATCCAGGCAGCATCCTGGTAAACCTCCTCTCCACCCTATCTAATCCAGGGAGCATCCTGGTAAATCTCCTCTGCACCCTCTCTAATCCAGGCAGCATCCTGGTAAATCTCCTCTGCACCCTCTCTCATCCAGGCAGCATCCTGGTAAATCTCCTCTGCACCCTCTCTAATCCAGGCAGCATCATTGTAAATCTCTTCTGCACCCTCTCTAATCTAGACAGCATTCTGGTAAATCTCTTCTACACCATCTCTAATCTAAACTGCATCCTGGAAAATCTCCTCTGCAAACTCTCTCATCCAGGCAGCATCCTAGTAAATCTCCTCTGCACACTCTCTAATCCAAGCAGCATCCAGGTAAATCTCCTCTGCACCATCTCTAATCCAAGCAGCATTCTGGTAAATCTCCTCTGCACCCTCTCTAATCCAGGCAGCATCCTCGAAAATCTCCTCTGCACCCTCTCTAATCCAGGCAGCATCCTGGTAAACCTCCTTTGCACCCTCTCTAATCCAGGCAGAATCCTCGTAAATCTCCTCTGCACCCTCTCTAATCCAGGCAGCATCCTGGTAAAACTCCTCTGCACACACTCTAATCCAGGCAGCATCCTGGTAAATCTCCTCTGCACCCTCTCTAATCCAGGCAGAATCCTCGTAAATCTCCTCTGCACCCTCTCTAATCCAGGCAGCATCCTAGTAAATCTCCTCTGCACCCTCTCTAATCCAGCCAGCATCCTCGAAATCTCCTCTGCACCCTCTCTAATCCAGGCAGCATCCTCGTAAATCTCCTCTGCACCCTCTCTAATCCAGGCAGCATCCTGGTAAATCTCCTCTGCACCCTCTCTAATCCAGGCAGCATCCTGGTAAATCTCCTCAGCACCCTCTCTAATCCAGGCAGGATCCTGGTAAATCTCCTCTGCTCCCTCTCTAATCCAGGCAGCATCCTCGTAAATCTCCTCTGCACCCACTCTAATTCAGGCAGCATCCTGCTAAATCTCCTCTGCACCCTCTCTAATCCAGACAGCATCCTGGTAAATCTCCTCTACACCCTCTCTAATCCAGGCAGCATCCTGGTAAATCTCCTCTGTACCCTCTCTAATCCAGGCAGCATCCTGGTAAATCTCCTCTGCATCCTCTCTAATCCAGGCAGCATCCTCGTAATTCTCCTCTGCACCCTCTCTAATCCAGGCAGCATCCTCGTAAATCTCCTCTGCATCCTCTCTGATTCAGGCAGCATCCTGGTAAACCTCCTCTGCACCCTCTCTAATCCAAACAGCATCCTGGTAAATCTCCTCTGCACCCTCTCTAATCCAGGCAGCATCCTGGTAAATCTCCTCTGCACCCTCTCTAATCCAGGCAGCATCCTGGTAAATCTCCTCTGCACCCTCTCTAATCCAGGCAGCATCCTCGTAAATCTCCTCTGCACCCTCTCTAATCCAGGCAGCATCCTGGTAAACCTCCTCTGCACCCTCTCTAATCCAGACAGCAACCTGGTAAATCACCTCTGCACCCTCTCTAATCCAGGCAGCATCCTGGTAAATCTCCTCTGCACCCTCTCTAATCCAGGCAGCATCCTGGTAAATCTCCTCTGCACCCTCTCTAATCCAGGCAGCATCCTCGTAAATCTCCTCTGCACCCTCTGTAATCCAGGCAGCATCCTCGTAAATCTCCTCTGCACCCTCTCTAATCCAGGCAGCATCCTGGTAAACCTCCTCTGCACCCTCTCTAATCCAGGCAGCATCCTGGTAAATCTCCTCTGCACCCTCTCTAATCCAGGCAGCATCCTGGAAAACCTCCTCTGCACCCTATCTAATCCAGGGAGCATCCTTTTAAATCTCCTCTGCACCCTCTCTAATCCAGGCAGCATCCTGGTAAATCTCCTCTGCACCCTCTCTAATCCAGGCAGCATCCTGGTAAATCTCCTCTGCACCCTCACTAATCCAGGCAGCATCCTGGTAAATCTCCTCTGCACCCTCTCTAATCCAGGCAGCATCATTGTAAATCTCATCTGCACCCTCTCTAATCTAGACAGCATTCTGGTAAATCTCTTCTACACCATCTCTAATCTAAACTGCATCCTGGTAAATCTCCTCTGCACCCTCTCTAATCCCGACAGCATCCAGGTAAATCTCCTCTGCACCCTCTCTAATCCAGGCAGCATCCTGGTAAATCTCCTCGGCACCCTCTCTAATCCAGGCAGCATCCTGGTAAATCTCCTGTGCTCCCTTTCTAATCCAGGCAGCATCCTTGTAAATCTCCTCTGCACCCTCACTAATCCAGGCAGCATCCTGGTAAATCTCCTCTGCACCCTCTCTAATCCAGGCAGCATCATTGTAAATCTCTTCTGCACCCTCCCTAATCTAGACAGAATACTGGTAAATCTCTTCTACACCATCTCTAATCTAAACTGCATCATGGTAAATCTCCTCTGCACCCTCTCTAATCCCGACAGCATCCTCGTAAATCTCCTCTGCACCCACTCTAATTCAGGCAGCATCCTGGTAAATCTCGTCTGCACCCTCACTAATCCAGGCAGCATCCTGGTAAATCTCCTCTGCACCCTCTCTAATCCAGGCAGCATCATTGTAAATCTCTTCTGCACCCTCTCTAATCTACACAGCATCCTGGTAAATCTCTTCTACACCATCTCTAATCTAGAATGCATCCTGGTAAATCTCCTCTGCACCCTCTCTAATCCCGACAGCATCCAGGTAAATCTCCTCTGCGCCCTCTCTAATCCAGACAGCATCCTGGTAAATCTCATCTGGACACTCTCTAATCCGGGCAGCATCCTGGTAAATCTCCTCGGCACCCTCTCGAATCCAGACTGCGTCCTGATAAATCTCCTCTGCACCCTCTCTAATCCAGGCAGCGTCCTGGTAAATCTACTCTGCACCCTCTCTATTCCAGACCGCATCCTGGTAAATCTCCTCTGCACCCTCTCTAATCCAGGCAGCATCCTGGTAAATCTCATCTGGACCCTCTCTAATCCAGGCAGCATCCTGGTAAATTTCCTCTGCACCCTCTCTAATCCAGGCAGCATCCTGGTAAATCTCCTCTGCACCATCTCTAATCCAGGCAGCATCCTGGTAAATCTCCTCTGCACCCTAGCTAATCCAGGCAGCATCCTCGTAAATCTCCTCTGCACCCTCTCTAATCCAGGCAGCATCCTCGTAAATCTCCTCTGCACCCTCTCTAATCCAGGCAGCATCCTGGTAAACCTCCTCTGCACCCTCTCTAATCCAGGCAGCATTCTGGTAAATCTCCTCTGCACCCTCTCTAATCCAGGCAGCATCCTGGTGAATCTCCTCTGCACCATCTCTAATGCAGGCAGCATCCTGGTAAATCTCCTCTGCACCCTCTCTAATCCAGGCAGCATCCTGGTAAACCTCCTCTCCACCCTATCTAATCCAGGGAGCATCCTGGTAAATCTCCTCTGCACAATCTCTAATCCAGGCAGCATCCTGGTAAATCTCCTCTGCACCCTCTCTAATCCAGGCAGCATCATTGTAAATCTCTTCTGCACCCTCTCTAATCTAGACAGCATTCTGGTAAATCTCTTCTACACCATCTCTAATCTAAACTGCATCCTGGAAAATCTCCTCTGCAACCTCTCGAATCCAGGCAGCATCCTAGTAAATCTCCTCTGCACCCTCTCTAATCCAAGCAGCATCCAGGTAAATCTCCTCTGCACCATCTCTAATCCAAGCAGCATTCTGGTAAATCTCCTCTGCACCCTCTCTAATCCAGGCAGCATCCTCGTAAATCTCCTCTGCACCCTCTCTAATCCAGGCAGCATCCTGGTAAACCTCCTTTGCACCCTCTCTAATCCAGGCAGAATCCTCGTAAATCTCCTCTGCACCCTCTCTAATCCAGGCAGCATCCTGGTAAACCTCCTCTGCACACTCTCTAATCCAGGTAGCATCCTGGTAAATCTCCTCTGCACCCTCTCTAATCCAGGCAGAATCCTCGTGAATCTCCTCTGCACCCTCTCTAATCCAGGCAGCATCCTAGTAAATCTCCTCTGCACCCTCTCTAATCCGGCCAGCATCCTCGAAATCTCCTCTGCACCCTCTCTAATCCAGGCAGCATCCTCGTAAATCTCCTCTGCACCCTCTCTAATCCAGGCAGCATCCTGGTAAATCTCCTCTGCACCCTCTCTAATCCAGGCAGCATCCTGGTAAATCTCCTCAGCACCCTCTCTAATCCAGGCAGCATCCTGGTAAATCTCCTCTGCTCCCTCTCTAATCCAGGCAGCATCCTCGTAAATCTCCTCTGCACCCACTCTAATTCAGGCAGCATCCTGCTAAACCTCCTCTGCACCCTCTCTAATCCAGACAGCATCCTGGTAAATCTCCTCTGCACCCTCTCTAATCCAGGCAGCATCCTGGTAAATCTCCTCTGTGCCCTCTCTAATCCAGGCAGCATCCTGGTAAATCTCCTCTGCATCCTCTCTAATCCAGGCAGCATCCTCGTAATTCTCCTCTGCACCCTCTCTAATCCAGGCAGCATCCTCGTAAATCTCCTCTGCATCCTCTCTGATTCAGGCAGCATCCTGGTAAACCTCCTCTGCACCCTCTCTAATCCAAACAGCATCCTGGTAAATCTCCTCTGCACCCTCTCTAATCCAGGCAGCATCCTGGTAAATCTCCTCTGCACCCTCTCTAATCCAGGCAGCATCCTGGTAAATCTCCTCTGCACCCTCTCTAATCCGGACAGCATCCTGGTAAATCTCCTCTGCACACTCTCTAATCCAGGCAGCATCCTGGTAAATCTCCTCTGCACCCTCTCTAATCCAGGCAGCATCCTGGTAAATCTCCTCTGCACCCTCTCTAATCCAGGCAGCAACCTCGTAAATCTCCTCTGCACCCTAGCTAATCCAGGCAGCATCCTGGTAAATCTCCTCTGCACCCTCTCTAATCCAGGCAGCATCCTCGTAAATCTCCTCTGCACCCTCTCTAATCCAGGCAGCATCCTGGTAAACCTCCTCTGCACCCTCTCTAATCCAGACAGCAACCTGGTAAATCTCCTCTGCACCCTCTCTAATCCAGGCAGCATCCTGGTAAATCTCCTCTGCACCCTCCCTAATCCAGGCAGCATCCTGGTAAATCTCCTCTGCACCCTCTCTAATCCAGGCAGCATCCTCGTAAATCTCCTCTGCACCCTCTCTAATCCAGGCAGCATCCTGGTAAATCTCCTCTGCACCCTCTCTAATCCAGGCAGCATCCTGGTAAACCTCCTCTGCACCCTCTCTAATCCAGGCAGCATCCTGGTAAATCTCCTCTGCACCCTCTCTAATCCAGGCAGCATCCTGGTGATTCTCCTCTGCACCATCTCTAATCCAGGCAGCATCCTGGTAAATCTCCTCTGCACCCTCTCTAATCCAGGCAGCATCCTGGTAAACCTCCTCTGCACCCTCTCTAATCCAGGGAGCATCCTGGTAAATCTCCTCTGCACCCTCTCTAATCCAGGCAGCATCCTGTTAAATCTCCTCTGCACCCTCTCTAATCCAGGCAGCATCCTGGTAAATCTCCTCTGCACCCTCACTAATCCAGGCAGCATCCTGGTAAATCTCCTCTGCACCCTCTCTAATCCAGGCAGCATCATTGTAAATCTCTTCTGCACCCTCTCTAATCTACACAGCATCCTGGTAAATCTCTTCTACACCATCTCAAATCTAGAATGCATCCTGGTAAATCTCCTCTGCACCCTCTCTAATCCCGACAGCATCCAGGTAAATCTCCTCTGCGCCCTCTCTAATCCAGACAGCATCCTGGTAAATCTCATCTGGACCCTCTCTAATCCGGGCAGCATCCTGGTAAATCTCCTCGGCACCCTCTCGAATCCAGACTGCGTCCTGATAAATCTCCTCTGCACCCTCTCTAATCCAGGCAGCGTCCTGGTAAATCTACTCTGCACCCTCTCTAATCCAGACCGCATCCTGGTAAATCTCCTCTGCACCCTCTCTAATCCACGCAGCATCCTGGTAAATCTCATCTGGACCCTCTCTAATCCAGGCAGCATCCTGGTAAATTTCCTCTGCACCCTCTCTAATCCAGGCAGCATCCTGGTAAATCTCCTCTGCACCCTCTCTAATCCAGGCAGCATCCTGGTAAATCTCCTCTGCACCCTAGCTAATCCAGGCAGCATCCTCGTAAATCTACTCTGCACCCTCTCTAATCCAGGCAGCATCCTGGTAAATCTCCTCTGCAGCCTCTCTAATCCAGGCAGCATCCTCGTAATTCTCCTCTGCACCCTCTCTAATCCAGGCAGCATCCTCGTAAATCTCCTCTGCATTCTCTCTGATTCAGGCAGCATCCTGGTAAACCTCCTCTGCACCCTCTCTAATCCAAACAGCATCCTGGTAAATCTCCTCTGCACCCTCTCTAATCCAGGCAGCATCCTGGTAAATCTCCTCTGCACCCTCTCTAATCCAGGCAGCATCCTGGTAAATCTCCTCTGCATCCTCTCTAATCCAGGCAGCAACCTCGTAAATCTCCTCTGCACCCTAGCTAATCCAGGCAGCATCCTGGTAAATCTCCTCTGCACCCTCTCTAATCCAGGCAGCATCCTCGTAAATCTCCTCTGCACCCTCTCTAATCCAGGCAGCATCCTGGTAAACCTCCTCTGCACCCTCTCTAATCCAGACAGCAACCTGGTAAATCTCCTCTGCACCCTCTCTAATCCAGGCAGCATCCTGGTAAATCTCCTCTGCACCCTCTCTAATCCAGGCAGCATCCTGGTAAATCTCCTGTGCACCCTCTCTAATCCAGGCAGCATCCTCGTAAATCTCCTCTGCACCCTCTCTAATCCAGGCAGCATCCTCGTAAATCTCCTCTGCACCCTCTCTAATCCAGGCAGCATCCTGGTAAACCTCCTCTGCACCCTCTCTAATCCAGGCAGCATCCTGGTAAATCTCCTCTGCACCCTCTCTAATCCAGGCAGCATCCTGGTGATTCTCCTCTGCACCATCTCTAATCCAGGCAGCATCCTGGTAAATCTCCTCTGCACCCTCTCTAATCCAGGCAGCATCCTGGTAAACCTCCTCTGCACCCTCTCTAATCCAGGGAGCATCCTGTTAAATCTCCTCTGCACCCTCTCTAATCCAGGCAGCATCCTGTTAAATCTCCTCTGCACCCTCTCTAATCCAGGCAGCATCCTGGTAAATCTCCTCTGCACCCTCACTAATCCAGGCAGCATCCTGGTAAATCTCCTCTGCACCCTCTCTAATCCAGGCAGCATCATTGTAAATCTCTTCTGCACCCTCTCTAATCTACACAGCATCCTGGTAAATCTCTTCTACACCATCTCAAATCTAGAATGCATCCTGGTAAATCTCCTCTGCACCCTCTCTAATCCCGACAGCATCCAGGTAAATCTCCTCTGCGCCCTCTCTAATCCAGACAGCATCCTGGTAAATCTCATCTGGACCCTCTCTAATCCGGGCAGCATCCTGGTAAATCTCCTCGGCACCCTCTCGAATCCAGACTGCGTCCTGATAAATCTCCTCTGCACCCTCTCTAATCCAGGCAGCGTCCTGGTAAATCTACTCTGCACCCTCTCTAATCCAGACCGCATCCTGGTAAATCTCCTCTGCACCCTCTCTAATCCAGGCAGCATCCTGGTAAATCTCATCTGGACCCTCTCTAATCCAGGCAGCATCCTGGTAAATTTCCTCTGCACCCTCTCTAATCCAGGCAGCATCCTGGTAAATCTCTTCTGCACCCTCTCTAATCCAGGCAGCATCCTGGTAAATCTCCTCTGCACCCTAGCTAATCCAGGCAGCATCCTCGTAAATCTCCTCTGCACCCTCTCTAATCCAGGCAGCATCCTGGTAAATCTCCTCTGCAGCCTCTCTAATCCAGGCAGCATCCTGGTAAACCTCCTCTGCACCCTCTCTAATCCAGGCAGCATTCTGGTAAATCTCCTCTGCACCCTCTCTAATCAGGCAGCATCCTGGTGAATCTCCTCTGCACCATCTCTAATGCAGGCAGCATCCTGGTAAATCTCCTCTGCACCCTCTCTAATCCAGGCAGCATCCTGGTAAACCTCCTCTGCACCCTATCTAATACAGGGAGCATCCTGGTAAATCTCCTCTGCACCCTCTCTAATCCAGGCAGCATCCTGGTAAATCTCCTCTGCACCCTCTCTAATCCAGGCAGCATCATTGTAAATCTCTTCTGCACCCTCTCTAATCTACACAGCATCCTGGTAAATCTCTTCTACACCATCTCAAATCTAGAATGCATCCTGGTAAATCTCCTCTGCACCCTCTCTAATCCCGACAGCATCCAGGTAAATCTCCTCTGCGCCCTCTCTAATCCAGACAGCATCCTGGTAAATCTCATCTGGACCCTCTCTAATCCGGGCAGCATCCTGGTAAATCTCCTCGGCACCCTCTCGAATCCAGACTGCGTCCTGATAAATCTCCTCTGCACCCTCTCTAATCCAGGCAGCATCCTGGTAAATCTCCTCTGCACCCTCTCTAATCCAGGCAGCATCCTGGTAAATCTCCTGTGCACCCTCTCTAATCCAGGCAGCATCCTCGTAAATCTCCTCTGCACCCTCTCTAATCCAGGCAGCATCCTCGTAAATCTCCTCTGCACCCTCTCTAATCCAGGCAGCATCCTGGTAAACCTCCTCTGCACCCTCTCTAATCCAGAGAGCATCCTGGTAAATCTCCTCTGCACCCTCTCTAATCCAGGCAGCATCCTGGTGATTCTCCTCTGCACCATCTCTAATCCAGGCAGCATCCTGGTAAATCTCCTCTGCACCCTCTCTAATCCAGGCAGCATCCTGGTAAACCTCCTCTGCACCCTCTCTAATCCAGGGAGCATCCTGTTAAATCTCCTCTGCACCCTCTCTAATCCAGGCAGCATCCTGTTAAATCTCCTCTGCACCCTCTCTAATCCAGGCAGCATCCTGGTAAATCTCCTCTGCACCCTCACTAATCCAGGCAGCATCCTGGTAAATCTCCTCTGCACCCTCTCTAATCCAGGCAGCATCATTGTAAATCTCTTCTGCACCCTCTCTAATCTACACAGCATCCTGGTAAATCTCTTCTACACCATCTCAAATCTAGAATGCATCCTGGTAAATCTCCTCTGCACCCTCTCTAATCCCGACAGCATCCAGGTAAATCTCCTCTGCGCCCTCTCTAATCCAGACAGCATCCTGGTAAATCTCATCTGGACCCTCTCTAATCCGGGCAGCATCCTGGTAAATCTCCTCGGCACCCTCTCGAATCCAGACTGCGTCCTGATAAATCTCCTCTGCACCCTCTCTAATCCAGGCAGCGTCCTGGTAAATCTACTCTGCACCCTCTCTAATCCAGACCGCATCCTGGTAAATCTCCTCTGCACCCTCTCTAATCCAGGCAGCATCCTGGTAAATCTCATCTGGACCCTCTCTAATCCAGGCAGCATCCTGGTAAATTTCCTCTGCACCCTCTCTAATCCAGGCAGCATCCTGGTAAATCTCTTCTGCACCCTCTCTAATCCAGGCAGCATCCTGGTAAATCTCCTCTGCACCCTAGCTAATCCAGGCAGCATCCTCGTAAATCTCCTCTGCACCCTCTCTAATCCAGGCAGCATCCTGGTAAATCTCCTCTGCAGCCTCTCTAATCCAGGCAGCATCCTGGTAAACCTCCTCTGCACCCTCTCTAATCCAGGCAGCATTCTGGTAAATCTCCTCTGCACCCTCTCTAATCAGGCAGCATCCTGGTGAATCTCCTCTGCACCATCTCTAATGCAGGCAGCATCCTGGTAAATCTCCTCTGCACCCTCTCTAATCCAGGCAGCATCCTGGTAAACCTCCTCTGCACCCTATCTAATACAGGGAGCATCCTGGTAAATCTCCTCTGCACCCTCTCTAATCCAGGCAGCATCCTGGTAAATCTCGTCTACACCCTCTCTAATCCAGGCAGCATCCTGGTAAATCTCCTCTGCACCCTCACTAATCCAGGCAGCATCCTGGTAAATCTCCTCTGCACCCTCTCTAATCCAGGCAGCATCATTGTAAATCTCATCTGCACCCTCTCTAATCTAGACAGCATTCTGGTAAATCTCTTCTACACCATCTCTAATCTAAACTGCATCCTGGTAAATCTCCTCTGCACCCTCTCTAATCCCAACAGCATCCAGGTAAATCTCCTCTGCACCCTCTCTAATCCAGGCAGCATCCTGGTAAATCTCCTCGGCACCCTCTCTAATCCTGGCAGCATCCTGGTAAATCTCCTGTGCTCCCTCTCTAATCCAGGCAGCATCCTTGTAAATCGCCTCTGCACCCTCACTAATCCAGGCAGCATTCTGGTAAATCTCCTCTGCACCCTCTCTAATCCAGGCAGCATCATTGTAAATCTCTTCTGCACCCTCCCTAATCTAGACAGCATCCTGGTAAATCTCTTCTACACCATCTCTAATCTAAACTGCATCATGGTAAATCGCCTCTGCACCCTCTCTAATCCCGACAGCATCCTCGTAAATCTCCTCTGCACCCACTCTAATTCAGGCAGCATCCTGGTAAACCTCCTCTGCACCCTCTCTAATCCAGACAGCATCCTGGTAAATCTCCTCTGCACCCTCTCTAATCCAGGCAGCATCCTGGTAAATCTCCTCTGTACCCTCTCTAATCCAGGCAGCATACTGGTAAATCTCCTCTGCATCCTCTCTAATCCAGGCAGCATTCGTAAATCTCTGCATCCTCTCTAATCCAGGCAGCATCCTCGTAAATCTCCTCTGCCCCGTCCCTAATCCAGGCAGCATCCTGGTAAATCTCCTCTGCACCCTCTCTAATCCAAACAGCATCCTGGTAAATCTCCTCTGCACCCTCTCTAATCCAGGCAGCATCCTGGTAAATCTCCTCTGCACCCTTTCTAATCCAGGCAGCATCCTGGTAAATCTCCTCTGCACACTCTCTAATACAGACAGCAACCTGGTAAATCTCCTCTGCACCCTCTCTAATCCAGGCAGCATCCTGGTAAATCTCCTCTGCACCCTCTCTAATCCAGGGAGCATCCTGGTAAATCTCCTCTGCACCCTCTCTAATCCAGGCAGCATCCTCGTAAATCTCCTCTGCACCCTCTCTAATCCAGGCAGCATCCTCATAAATCTCCTCTGCACCCTCTCTAATCCAGGCAGCATCCTGGTAAACCTCCTCTGCACCCTCTCTAATCCAGGCAGCATCCTGGTAAATCTCCTCTGCACCCTCTCTAATCCAGGCAGCATCCTGGTGAATGCCCTCTGCACCATCTCTAATCCAGGCAGCATCCTGGTAAATCTCCTCTGCACCCTCTCTAATCCAGGCAGCATCCTGGTAAACCTCCTCTGCACCCTATCTAATCCAGGGAGCATCCTGGTAAATCTCCTCTGCACCCTCTCTAATCCAAACAGCATCCTGGTAAATCTCCTCTGCACCCTCTCTAATCCAGGCAGAATCCTCGTGAATCTCCTCTGCACCCTCTCTAATCCAGGCAGCATCCTAGTAAATCTCCTCTGCACCCTCTCTAATCCAGCCAGCATCCTCGAAATCTCCTCTGCACCCACTCTAATTCAGGCAGCATCCTGCTAAACCTCCTCTGCACCCTCTCTAATCCAGACAGCATTCTGGTAAATCTCCTCTGCACCCTCTCTAATCCAGGCAGCATCCTGGTAAATCTCCTCTGTACCCTCTCTAATCCAGGCAGCATCCTGGTAAATCTCCTCTGCATCCTCTCTAATCCAGGCAGCATCCTCGTAATTCTCCTCTGCACCCTCTCTAATCCAGGCAGCATCCTCGTAAATCTCCTCTGCATCCTCTCTGATTCAGGCAGCATCCTGGTAAACCTCCTCTGCACCCTCTCTAATCCAAACAGCATCCTGGTAAATCTCCTCTGCACCCTCTCTAATCCAGGCAGCATCCTGGTAAATCTCCTCTGCACCCTCTCTAATCCAGGCAGCATCCTGGTAAATCTCCTCTGCACCCTCTCTAATCCAGACAGCATCCTGGTAAATCTCCTCTGCACACTCTCTAATCCAGGCAGCATCCTGGTAAATCTCCTCTGCACCCTCTCTAATCCAGGCAGCATCCTGGTAAATCTCCTCTGCACCCTCTCTAATCCAGGCAGCAACCTCGTAAATCTCCTCTGCACCCTAGCTAATCCAGGCAGCATCCTGGTAAATCTCCTCTGCACCCTCTCTAATCCAGGCAGCATCCTCGTAAATCTCCTCTGCACCCTCTCTAATCCAGGCAGCATCCTGGTAAACCTCCTCTGCACCCTCTCTAATTCAGACAGCAACCTGGTAAATCTCCTCTGCACCCTCTCTAATCCAGGCAGCATCCTGGTAAATCTCCTCTGCACCCTCTCTAATCCAGGCAGCATCCTGGTAAATCTCCTCTGCACCCTCTCTAATCCAGGCAGCATCCTCGTAAATCTCCTCTGCACCCTCTCTAATCCAGGCAGCATCCTCGTAAATCTCCTCTGCACCCTCTCTAATCCAGGCAGCATCCTGGTAAACCTCCTCTGCACCCTCTCTAATCCAGGCAGCATCCTGGTAAATCTCCTCTGCACCCTCTCTAATCCAGGCAGCATCCTGGTGATTCTCCTCTGCACCATCTCTAATCCAGGCAGCATCCTGGTAAATCTCCTCTGCACCCTCTCTAATCCAGGCAGCATCCTGGTAAACCTCCTCTGCACCCTCTCTAATCCAGGGAGCATCCTGGTAAATCTCCTCTGCACCCTCTCTAATCCAGGCAGCATCCTGTTAAATCTCCTCTGCACCCTCTCTAATCCAGGCAGCATCCTGGTAAATCTCCTCTGCACCCTCACTAATCCAGGCAGCATCCTGGTAAATCTCCTCTGCACCCTCTCTAATCCAGGCAGCATCATTGTAAATCTCTTCTGCACCCTCTCTAATCTACACAGCATCCTGGTAAATCTCCTCTGCACACTCTCTAATCCAGGCAGCATCCTGGTAAATCTCCTCTGCACCCTCTCTAATCCAGGCAGCATCCTGGTAAATCTCCTCTGCACCCTCTCTAATCCAGGCAGCAACCTCGTAAATCTCCTCTGCACCCTCTCTAATCCAGGCAGCATCCTGGTAAATCTCCTCTGTACCCTCTCTAATCCAGGCAGCATCCTGGTAAATCTCCACTGCATCCTCTCTAATCCAGGCAGCATCCTCGTAATTCTCCTCTGCACCCTCTCTAATCCAGGCAGCATCCTCGTAAATCTCCTCTGCATCCTCTCTGATTCAGGCAGCATCCTGGTAAACCTCCTCTGCACCCTCTCTAATCCAAACAGCATCCTGGTAAATCTCCTCTGCACCCTCTCTAATCCAGGCAGCATCCTGGTAAATCTCCTCTGCCCCCTCTCTAATCCAGGCAGCATCCTGGTAAATCTCCTCTGCACCCTCTCTAATCCAGACAGCATCCTGGTAAATCTCCTCTGCACACTCTCTAATCCAGGCAGCATCCTGGTAAATCTCCTCTGCACCCTCTCTAATCCAGGCAGCATCCTGGTAAATCTCCTCTGCACCCTCTCTAATCCAGGCAGCAACCTCGTAAATCTCCTCTGCACCCTAGCTAATCCAGGCAGCATCCTGGTAAATCTCCTCTGCACCCTCTCTAATCCAGGCAGCATCCTCGTAAATCTCCTCTGCACCCTCTCTAATCCAGGCAGCATCCTGGTAAACCTCCTCTGCACCCTCTCTAATCCAGACAGCAACCTGGTAAATCTCCTCTGCACCCTCTCTAATCCAGGCAGCATCCTGGTAAATCTCCTCTGCACCCTCTCTAATCCAGGCAGCATCCTGGTAAATCTCCTCTGCACCCTCTCTAATCCAGGCAGCATCCTCGTAAATCTCCTCTGCACCCTCTCTAATCCAGGCAGCATCCTCGTAAATCTCCTCTGCACCCTCTCTAATCCAGGCAGCATCCTGGTAAACCTCCTCTGCACCCTCTCTAATCCAGGCAGCATCCTGGTAAATCTCCTCTGCACCCTCTCTAATCCAGGCAGCATCCTGGTGATTCTCCTCTGCACCATCTCTAATCCAGGCAGCATCCTGGTAAATCTCCTCTGCACCCTCTCTAATCCAGGCAGCATCCTGGTAAACCTCCTCTGCACCCTCTCTAATCCAGGGAGCATCCTGGTAAATCTCCTCTGCACCCTCTCTAATCCAGGCAGCATCCTGTTAAATCTCCTCTGCACCCTCTCTAATCCAGGCAGCATCCTGGTAAATCTCCTCTGCACCCTCACTAATCCAGGCAGCATCCTGGTAAATCTCCTCTGCACCCTCTCTAATCCAGGCAGCATCATTGTAAATCTCTTCTGCACCCTCTCTAATCTACACAGCATCCTGGTAAATCTCCTCTGCACACTCTCTAATCCAGGCAGCATCCTGGTAAATCTCCTCTGCACCCTCTCTAATCCAGGCAGCATCCTGGTAAATCTCCTCTGCACCCTCTCTAATCCAGGCAGCAACCTCGTAAATCTCCTCTGCACCCTAGCTAATCCAGGCAGCATCCTGGTAAATCTCCTCTGCACCCTCTCTAATCCAGGCAGCATCCTGGTAAATCTCCTCTGCACCCTCTCTAATCCAGGCAGCATCCTGGTGATTCTCCTCTGCACCATCTCTAGTCCAGGCAGCATCCTGGTAAATCTCCTCTGCACCCTCTCTAATCCAGGCAGCATCCTGGTAAACCTCCTCTGCACCCTCTCTAATCCAGGGAGCATCCTGGTAAATCTCCTCTGCACCCTCTCTAATCCAGGCAGCATCCTGTTAAATCTCCTCTGCACCCTCTCTAATCCAGGCAGCATCCTGGTAAATCTCCTCTGCACCCTCACTAATCCAGGCAGCATCCTGGTAAATCTCCTCTGCACCCTCTCTAATCCAGGCAGCATCATTGTAAATCTCTTCTGCACCCTCTCTAATCTACACAGCATCCTGGTAAATCTCCTCTGCACACTCTCTAATCCAGGCAGCATCCTGGTAAATCTCCTCTGCACCCTCTCTAATCCAGGCAGCATCCTGGTAAATCTCCTCTGCACCCTCTCTAATCCAGGCAGCAACCTCGTAAATCTCCTCTGCACCCTAGCTAATCCAGGCAGCATCCTGGTAAATCTCCTCTGCACCCTCTCTAATCCAGGCAGCATCCTCGTAAATCTCCTCTGCACCCTCTCTAATCCAGGCAGCATCCTGGCAAACCTCCTCTGCACCCTCTCTAATCCAGACAGCAACCTGGTAAATCTCCTCTGCACCCTCTCTAATCCAGGCAGCATCCTGGTAAATCTCCTCTGCACCCTCTCTAATCCAGGCAGCATCCTGGTAAATCTCCTCTGCACCCTCTCTAATCCAGACAGCATCCTCGTAAATCTCCTCTGCACCCTCTCTAATCCAGGCAGCATCCTCGTAAATCTCCTCTGCACCCTCTCTAATCCAGGCAGCATCCTGGTAAACCTCCTCTGCACCCTCTCTAATCCAGGCAGCATCCTGGTAAATCTCCTCTGCACCCTCTCTAATCCAGGCAGCATCCTGGTGATTCTCCTCTGCACCATCTCTAATCCAGGCAGCATCCTGGTAAATCTCCTCTGCACCCTCTCTAATCCAGGCAGCATCCTGGTAAACCTCCTCTGCACCCTCTCTAATCCAGGGAGCATCCTGGTAAATCTCCTCTGCACCCTCTCTAATCCAGGCAGCATCCTGTTAAATCTCCTCTGCACCCTCTCTAATCCAGGCAGCATCCTGGTAAATCTCCTCTGCACCCTCACTAATCCAGGCAGCATCCTGGTAAATCTCCTCTGCACCCTCTCTAATCCAGGCAGCATCATTGTAAATCTCTTCTGCACCCTCTCTAATCTACACAGCATCCTGGTAAATCTCTTCTACACCATCTCAAATCTAGAATGCATCCTGGTAAATCTCCTCTGCACCCTCTCTAATCCCGACAGCATCCAGGTAAATCTCCTCTGCGCCCTCTCTAATCCAGACAGCATCCTGGTAAATCTCATCTGGACCCTCTCTAATCCGGGCAGCATCCTGGTAAATCTCCTCGGCACCCTCTCGAATCCAGACTGCGTCCTGATAAATCTCCTCTGCACCCTCTCTAATCCAGGCAGCGTCCTGGTAAATCTACTCTGCACCCTCTCTAATCCAGACCGCATCCTGGTAAATCTCCTCTGCACCCTCTCTAATCCAGGCAGCATCCTGGTAAATCTCATCTGGACCCTCTCTAATCCAGGCAGCATCCTGGTAAATTTCCTCTGCACCCTCTCTAATCCAGGCAGCATCCTGGTAAATCTCCTCTGCACCCTCTCTAATCCAGGCAGCATCCTGGTAAATCTCCTCTGCACCCTAGCTAATCCAGGCAGCATACTCGTAAATCTCCTCTGCACCCTCTCTAATCCAGGCAGCATCCTGGTAAATCTCCTCTGCAGCCTCTCTAATCCAGGCAGCATCCTGGTAAACCTCCTCTGCACCCTCTCTAATCAGGCAGCATCCTGGTGAATCTCCTCTGCACCATCTCTAATGCAGGCAGCATCCTGGTAAATCTCCTCTGCACCCTCTCTAATCCAGGCAGCATCCTGGTAAACCTCCTCTGCACCCTATCTAATCCAGGGAGCATCCTGGTAAATCTCCTCTGCACCCTCTCTAATCCAGGCAGCATCCTGGTAAATCTCCTCTGCACCCTCTCTAATCCAGGCAGCATCCTGGTAAATCTCCTCTGCACCCTCACTAATCCAGGCAGCATCCTGGTAAATCTCCTCTGCACCCTCTCTAATCCAGGCAGCATCATTGTAAATCTCATCTGCACCCTCTCTAATCTAGACAGCATTCTGGTAAATCTCTTCTACACCATCTCTAATCTAAACTGCATCCTGGTAAATCTCCTCTGCACCCTCTCTAATCCCAACAGCATCCAGGTAAATCTCCTCTGCACCCTCTCTAATCCAGGCAGCATCCTGGTAAATCTCCTCGGCACCCTCTCTAATCCTGGCAGCATCCTGGTAAATCTCCTGTGCTCCCTCTCTAATCCAGGCAGCATCCTTGTAAATCTCCTCTGCACCCTCACTAATCCAGGCAGCATTCTGGTAAATCTCCTCTGCACCCTCTCTAATCCAGGCAGCATCATTGTAAATCTCTTCTGCACCCTCCCTAATCTAGACAGCATCCTGGTAAATCTCTTCTACACCATCTCTAATCTAAACTGCATCATGGTAAATCGCCTCTGCACCCTCTCTAATCCCGACAGCATCCTCGTAAATCTCCTCTGCACCCACTCTAATTCAGGCAGCATCCTGGTAAACCTCCTCTGCACCCTCTCTAATCCAGACAGCATCCTGGTAAATCTCCTCTGCACCCTCTCTAATCCAGGCAGCATCCTGGTAAATCTCCTCTGTACCCTCTCTAATCCAGGCAGCATACTGGTAAATCTCCTCTGCATCCTCTCTAATCCAGGCAGCATTCGTAAATCTCTGCATCCTCTCTAATCCAGGCAGCATCCTCGTAAATCTCCTCTGCCCCGTCCCTAATCCAGGCAGCATCCTGGTAAATCTCCTCTGCACCCTCTCTAATCCAAACAGCATCCTGGTAAATCTCCTCTGCACCCTCTCTAATCCAGGCAGCATCCTGGTAAATCTCCTCTGCACCCTTTCTAATCCAGGCAGCATCCTGGTAAATCTCCTCTGCACACTCTCTAATACAGACAGCAACCTGGTAAATCTCCTCTGCACCCTCTCTAATCCAGGCAGCATCCTGGTAAATCTCCTCTGCACCCTCTCTAATCCAGGGAGCATCCTGGTAAATCTCCTCTGCACCCTCTCTAATCCAGGCAGCATCCTCGTAAATCTCCTCTGCACCCTCTCTAATCCAGGCAGCATCCTCATAAATCTCCTCTGCACCCTCTCTAATCCAGGCAGCATCCTGGTAAACCTCCTCTGCACCCTCTCTAATCCAGGCAGCATCCTGGTAAATCTCCTCTGCACCCTCTCTAATCCAGGCAGCATCCTGGTGAATGCCCTCTGCACCATCTCTAATCCAGGCAGCATCCTGGTAAATCTCCTCTGCACCCTCTCTAATCCAGGCAGCATCCTGGTAAACCTCCTCTGCACCCTATCTAATCCAGGGAGCATCCTGGTAAATCTCCTCTGCACCCTCTCTAATCCAAACAGCATCCTGGTAAATCTCCTCTGCACCCTCTCTAATCCAGGCAGAATCCTCGTGAATCTCCTCTGCACCCTCTCTAATCCAGGCAGCATCCTAGTAAATCTCCTCTGCACCCTCTCTAATCCAGCCAGCATCCTCGAAATCTCCTCTGCACCCACTCTAATTCAGGCAGCATCCTGCTAAACCTCCTCTGCACCCTCTCTAATCCAGACAGCATTCTGGTAAATCTCCTCTGCACCCTCTCTAATCCAGGCAGCATCCTGGTAAATCTCCTCTGTACCCTCTCTAATCCAGGCAGCATCCTGGTAAATCTCCTCTGCATCCTCTCTAATCCAGGCAGCATCCTCGCAATTCTCCTCTGCACCCTCTCTAATCCAGGCAGCATCCTCGTAAATCTCCTCTGCATCCTCTCTGATTCAGGCAGCATCCTGGTAAACCTCCTCTGCACCCTCTCTAATCCAAACAGCATCCTGGTAAATCTCCTCTGCACCTCTCTAATCCAGGCAGCATCCTGGTAAATCTCCTCTGCACCCTCTCTAATCCAGGCAGCATCCTGGTAAATCTCCTCTGCACCCTCTCTAATCCAGACAGCATCCTGGTAAATCTCCTCTGCACACTCTCTAATCCAGGCAGCATCCTGGTAAATCTCCTCTGCACCCTCTCTAATCCAGGCAGCATCCTGGTAAATCTCCTCTGCACCCTCTCTAATCCAGGCAGCAACCTCGTAAATCTCCTCTGCACCCTAGCTAATCCAGGCAGCATCCTGGTAAATCTCCTCTGCACCCTCTCTAATCCAGGCAGCATCCTCGTAAATCTCCTCTGCACCCTCTCTAATCCAGGCAGCATCCTGGTAAACCTCCTCTGCACCCTCTCTAATCCAGACAGCAACCTGGTAAATCTCCTCTGCACCCTCTCTAATCCAGGCAGCATCCTGGTAAATCTCCTCTGCACCCTCTCTAATCCAGGCAGCATCCTGGTAAATCTCCTCTGCACCCTCTCTAATCCAGGCAGCATCCTCGTAAATCTCCTCTGCACCCTCTCTAATCCAGGCAGCATCCTCGTAAATCTCCTCTGCACCCTCTCTAATCCAGGCAGCATCCTGGTAAACCTCCTCTGCACCCTCTCTAATCCAGGCAGCATCCTGGTAAATCTCCTCTGCACCCTCTCTAATCCAGGCAGCATCCTGGTGATTCTCCTCTGCACCATCTCTAATCCAGGCAGCATCCTGGTAAATCTCCTCTGCACCCTCTCTAATCCAGGCAGCATCCTGGTAAACCTCCTCTGCACCCTCTCTAATCCAGGGAGCATCCTGGTAAATCTCCTCTGCACCCTCTCTAATCCAGGCAGCATCCTGTTAAATCTCCTCTGCACCCTCTCTAATCCAGGCAGCATCCTGGTAAATCTCCTCTGCACCCTCACTAATCCAGGCAGCATCCTGGTAAATCTCCTCTGCACCCTCTCTAATCCAGGCAGCATCATTGTAAATCTCTTCTGCACCCTCTCTAATCTACACAGCATCCTGGTAAATCTCCTCTGCACACTCTCTAATCCAGGCAGCATCCTGGTAAATCTCCTCTGCACCCTCTCTAATCCAGGCAGCATCCTGGTAAATCTCCTCTGCACCCTCTCTAATCCAGGCAGCAACCTCGTAAATCTCCTCTGCACCCTCTCTAATCCAGGCAGCATCCTGGTAAATCTCCTCTGTACCCTCTCTAATCCAGGCAGCATCCTGGTAAATCTCCTCTGCATCCTCTCTAATCCAGGCAGCATCCTCGTAATTCTCCTCTGCACCCTCTCTAATCCAGGCAGCATCCTCGTAAATCTCCTCTGCATCCTCTCTGATTCAGGCAGCATCCTGGTAAACCTCCTCTGCACCCTCTCTAATCCAAACAGCATCCTGGTAAATCTCCTCTGCACCCTCTCTAATCCAGGCAGCATCCTGGTAAATCTCCTCTGCACCCTCTCTAATCCAGGCAGCATCCTGGTAAATCTCCTCTGCACCCTCTCTAATCCAGACAGCATCCTGGTAAATCTCCTCTGCACACTCTCTAATCCAGGCAGCATCCTGGTAAATCTCCTCTGCACCCTCTCTAATCCAGGCAGCATCCTGGTAAATCTCCTCTGCACCCTCTCTAATCCAGGCAGCAACCTCGTAAATCTCCTCTGCACCCTAGCTAATCCAGGCAGCATCCTGGTAAATCTCCTCTGCACCCTCTCTAATCCAGGCAGCATCCTCGTAAATCTCCTCTGCACCCTCTCTAATCCAGGCAGCATCCTGGTAAACCTCCTCTGCACCCTCTCTAATCCAGACAGCAACCTGGTAAATCTCCTCTGCACCCTCTCTAATCCAGGCAGCATCCTGGTAAATCTCCTCTGCACCCTCTCTAATCCAGGCAGCATCCTGGTAAATCTCCTCTGCACCCTCTCTAATCCAGGCAGCATCCTCGTAAATCTCCTCTGCACCCTCTCTAATCCAGGCAGCATCCTCGTAAATCTCCTCTGCACCCTCTCTAATCCAGGCAGCATCCTGGTAAACCTCCTCTGCACCCTCTCTAATCCAGGCAGCATCCTGGTAAATCTCCTCTGCACCCTCTCTAATCCAGGCAGCATCCTGGTGATTCTCCTCTGCACCATCTCTAATCCAGGCAGCATCCTGGTAAATCTCCTCTGCACCCTCTCTAATCCAGGCAGCATCCTGGTAAACCTCCTCTGCACCCTCTCTAATCCAGGGAGCATCCTGGTAAATCTCCTCTGCACCCTCTCTAATCCAGGCAGCATCCTGTTAAATCTCCTCTGCACCCTCTCTAATCCAGGCAGCATCCTGGTAAATCTCCTCTGCACCCTCACTAATCCAGGCAGCATCCTGGTAAATCTCCTCTGCACCCTCTCTAATCCAGGCAGCATCATTGTAAATCTCTTCTGCACCCTCTCTAATCTACACAGCATCCTGGTAAATCTCCTCTGCACACTCTCTAATCCAGGCAGCATCCTGGTAAATCTCCTCTGCACCCTCTCTAATCCAGGCAGCATCCTGGTAAATCTCCTCTGCACCCTCTCTAATCCAGGCAGCAACCTCGTAAATCTCCTCTGCACCCTAGCTAATCCAGGCAGCATCCTGGTAAATCTCCTCTGCACCCTCTCTAATCCAGGCAGCATCCTGGTAAATCTCCTCTGCACCCTCTCTAATCCAGGCAGCATCCTGGTGATTCTCCTCTGCACCATCTCTAGTCCAGGCAGCATCCTGGTAAATCTCCTCTGCACCCTCTCTAATCCAGGCAGCATCCTGGTAAACCTCCTCTGCACCCTCTCTAATCCAGGGAGCATCCTGGTAAATCTCCTCTGCACCCTCTCTAATCCAGGCAGCATCCTGTTAAATCTCCTCTGCACCCTCTCTAATCCAGGCAGCATCCTGGTAAATCTCCTCTGCACCCTCACTAATCCAGGCAGCATCCTGGTAAATCTCCTCTGCACCCTCTCTAATCCAGGCAGCATCATTGTAAATCTCTTCTGCACCCTCTCTAATCTACACAGCATCCTGGTAAATCTCCTCTGCACCCTCTCTAATCAAGGCAGCATCCTCGTAAATCTCCTCTGGACCCTCTCTAATCCAGGCAGCATCCTGGGAAATCTCTTCAGCACCCTCTCTAATCCAGACAGCATTCTGCTAAATCTCCTCTGCACCCTCTCTAATCCAGACAGCATTCCGGTAAATCTCCTCTGCACCCTCTCTAATCCAGGCAGCATCCTGGTAAATCTCCTCTGCAGCCTCTCTAATCCAGGCAGCATCCTGGTAAACCTCCTCTGCACCCTCTCTAATCAGGCAGCATCCTGGTGAATCTCCTCTGCACCATCTCTAATGCAGGCAGCATCCTGGTAAATCTCCTCTGCACCCTCTCTAATCCAGGCAGCATCCTGGTAAACCTCCTCTGCACCCTATCTAATCCAGGGAGCATCCTGGTAAATCTCCTCTGCACCCTCTCTAATCCAGGCAGCATCCTGGTAAATCTCCTCTGCACCCTCTCTAATCCAGGCAGCATCCTGGTAAATCTCCTCTGCACCCTCACTAATCCAGGCAGCATCCTGGTAAATCTCCTCTGCACCCTCTCTAATCCAGGCAGCATCATTGTAAATCTCATCTGCACCCTCTCTAATCTAGACAGCATTCTGGTAAATCTCTTCTACACCATCTCTAATCTAAACTGCATCCTGGTAAATCTCCTCTGCACCCTCTCTAATCCCAACAGCATCCAGGTAAATCTCCTCTGCACCCTCTCTAATCCAGGCAGCATCCTGGTAAATCTCCTCGGCACCCTCTCTAATCCTGGCAGCATCCTGGTAAATCTCCTGTGCTCCCTCTCTAATCCAGGCAGCATCCTTGTAAATCTCCTCTGCACCCTCACTAATCCAGGCAGCATTCTGGTAAATCTCCTCTGCACCCTCTCTAATCCAGGCAGCATCATTGTAAATCTCTTCTGCACCCTCCCTAATCTAGACAGCATCCTGGTAAATCTCTTCTACACCATCTCTAATCTAAACTGCATCATGGTAAATCGCCTCTGCACCCTCTCTAATCCCGACAGCATCCTCGTAAATCTCCTCTGCACCCACTCTAATTCAGGCAGCATCCTGGTAAACCTCCTCTGCACCCTCTCTAATCCAGACAGCATCCTGGTAAATCTCCTCTGCACCCTCTCTAATCCAGGCAGCATCCTGGTAAATCTCCTCTGTACCCTCTCTAATCCAGGCAGCATACTGGTAAATCTCCTCTGCATCCTCTCTAATCCAGGCAGCATTCGTAAATCTCTGCATCCTCTCTAATCCAGGCAGCATCCTCGTAAATCTCCTCTGCCCCGTCCCTAATCCAGGCAGCATCCTGGTAAATCTCCTCTGCACCCTCTCTAATCCAAACAGCATCCTGGTAAATCTCCTCTGCACCCTCTCTAATCCAGGCAGCATCCTGGTAAATCTCCTCTGCACCCTTTCTAATCCAGGCAGCATCCTGGTAAATCTCCTCTGCACACTCTCTAATACAGACAGCAACCTGGTAAATCTCCTCTGCACCCTCTCTAATCCAGGCAGCATCCTGGTAAATCTCCTCTGCACCCTCTCTAATCCAGGGAGCATCCTGGTAAATCTCCTCTGCACCCTCTCTAATCCAGGCAGCATCCTCGTAAATCTCCTCTGCACCCTCTCTAATCCAGGCAGCATCCTCATAAATCTCCTCTGCACCCTCTCTAATCCAGGCAGCATCCTGGTAAACCTCCTCTGCACCCTCTCTAATCCAGGCAGCATCCTGGTAAATCTCCTCTGCACCCTCTCTAATCCAGGCAGCATCCTGGTGAATGCCCTCTGCACCATCTCTAATCCAGGCAGCATCCTGGTAAATCTCCTCTGCACCCTCTCTAATCCAGGCAGCATCCTGGTAAACCTCCTCTGCACCCTATCTAATCCAGGGAGCATCCTGGTAAATCTCCTCTGCACCCTCTCTAATCCAAACAGCATCCTGGTAAATCTCCTCTGCACCCTCTCTAATCCAGGCAGAATCCTCGTGAATCTCCTCTGCACCCTCTCTAATCCAGGCAGCATCCTAGTAAATCTCCTCTGCACCCTCTCTAATCCAGCCAGCATCCTCGAAATCTCCTCTGCACCCACTCTAATTCAGGCAGCATCCTGCTAAACCTCCTCTGCACCCTCTCTAATCCAGACAGCATTCTGGTAAATCTCCTCTGCACCCTCTCTAATCCAGGCAGCATCCTGGTAAATCTCCTCTGTACCCTCTCTAATCCAGGCAGCATCCTGGTAAATCTCCTCTGCATCCTCTCTAATCCAGGCAGCATCCTCGCAATTCTCCTCTGCACCCTCTCTAATCCAGGCAGCATCCTCGTAAATCTCCTCTGCATCCTCTCTGATTCAGGCAGCATCCTGGTAAACCTCCTCTGCACCCTCTCTAATCCAAACAGCATCCTGGTAAATCTCCTCTGCACCCTCTCTAATCCAGGCAGCATCCTGGTAAATCTCCTCTGCACCCTCTCTAATCCAGGCAGCATCCTGGTAAATCTCCTCTGCACCCTCTCTAATCCAGACAGCATCCTGGTAAATCTCCTCTGCACACTCTCTAATCCAGGCAGCATCCTGGTAAATCTCCTCTGCACCCTCTCTAATCCAGGCAGCATCCTGGTAAATCTCCTCTGCACCCTCTCTAATCCAGGCAGCAACCTCGTAAATCTCCTCTGCACCCTAGCTAATCCAGGCAGCATCCTGGTAAATCTCCTCTGCACCCTCTCTAATCCAGGCAGCATCCTCGTAAATCTCCTCTGCACCCTCTCTAATCCAGGCAGCATCCTGGTAAACCTCCTCTGCACCCTCTCTAATCCAGACAGCAACCTGGTAAATCTCCTCTGCACCCTCTCTAATCCAGGCAGCATCCTGGTAAATCTCCTCTGCACCCTCTCTAATCCAGGCAGCATCCTGGTAAATCTCCTCTGCACCCTCTCTAATCCAGGCAGCATCCTCGTAAATCTCCTCTGCACCCTCTCTAATCCAGGCAGCATCCTCGTAAATCTCCTCTGCACCCTCTCTAATCCAGGCAGCATCCTGGTAAACCTCCTCTGCACCCTCTCTAATCCAGGCAGCATCCTGGTAAATCTCCTCTGCACCCTCTCTAATCCAGGCAGCATCCTGGTGATTCTCCTCTGCACCATCTCTAATCCAGGCAGCATCCTGGTAAATCTCCTCTGCACCCTCTCTAATCCAGGCAGCATCCTGGTAAACCTCCTCTGCACCCTCTCTAATCCAGGGAGCATCCTGGTAAATCTCCTCTGCACCCTCTCTAATCCAGGCAGCATCCTGTTAAATCTCCTCTGCACCCTCTCTAATCCAGGCAGCATCCTGGTAAATCTCCTCTGCACCCTCACTAATCCAGGCAGCATCCTGGTAAATCTCCTCTGCACCCTCTCTAATCCAGGCAGCATCATTGTAAATCTCTTCTGCACCCTCTCTAATCTACACAGCATCCTGGTAAATCTCCTCTGCACACTCTCTAATCCAGGCAGCATCCTGGTAAATCTCCTCTGCACCCTCTCTAATCCAGGCAGCATCCTGGTAAATCTCCTCTGCACCCTCTCTAATCCAGGCAGCAACCTCGTAAATCTCCTCTGCACCCTCTCTAATCCAGGCAGCATCCTGGTAAATCTCCTCTGTACCCTCTCTAATCCAGGCAGCATCCTGGTAAATCTCCTCTGCATCCTCTCTAATCCAGGCAGCATCCTCGTAATTCTCCTCTGCACCCTCTCTAATCCAGGCAGCATCCTCGTAAATCTCCTCTGCATCCTCTCTGATTCAGGCAGCATCCTGGTAAACCTCCTCTGCACCCTCTCTAATCCAAACAGCATCCTGGTAAATCTCCTCTGCACCCTCTCTAATCCAGGCAGCATCCTGGTAAATCTCCTCTGCACCCTCTCTAATCCAGGCAGCATCCTGGTAAATCTCCTCTGCACCCTCTCTAATCCAGACAGCATCCTGGTAAATCTCCTCTGCACACTCTCTAATCCAGGCAGCATCCTAGTAAATCTCCTCTGCACCCTCTCTAATCCAGGCAGCATCCTGGTAAATCTCCTCTGCACCCTCTCTAATCCAGGCAGCAACCTCGTAAATCTCCTCTGCACCCTAGCTAATCCAGGCAGCATCCTGGTAAATCTCCTCTGCACCCTCTCTAATCCAGGCAGCATCCTCGTAAATCTCCTCTGCACCCTCTCTAATCCAGGCAGCATCCTGGTAAACCTCCTCTGCACCCTCTCTAATCCAGACAGCAACCTGGTAAATCTCCTCTGCACCCTCTCTAATCCAGGCAGCATCCTGGTAAATCTCCTCTGCACCCTCTCTAATCCAGGCAGCATCCTGGTAAATCTCCTCTGCACCCTCTCTAATCCAGGCAGCATCCTCGTAAATCTCCTCTGCACCCTCTCTAATCCAGGCAGCATCCTCGTAAATCTCCTCTGCACCCTCTCTAATCCAGGCAGCATCCTGGTAAACCTCCTCTGCACCCTCTCTAATCCAGGCAGCATCCTGGTAAATCTCCTCTGCACCCTCTCTAATCCAGGCAGCATCCTGGTGATTCTCCTCTGCACCATCTCTAATCCAGGCAGCATCCTGGTAAATCTCCTCTGCACCCTCTCTAATCCAGGCAGCATCCTGGTAAACCTCCTCTGCACCCTCTCTAATCCAGGGAGCATCCTGGTAAATCTCCTCTGCACCCTCTCTAATCCAGGCAGCATCCTGTTAAATCTCCTCTGCACCCTCTCTAATCCAGGCAGCATCCTGGTAAATCTCCTCTGCACCCTCACTAATCCAGGCAGCATCCTGGTAAATCTCCTCTGCACCCTCTCTAATCCAGGCAGCATCATTGTAAATCTCTTCTGCACCCTCTCTAATCTACACAGCATCCTGGTAAATCTCCTCTGCACACTCTCTAATCCAGGCAGCATCCTGGTAAATCTCCTCTGCACCCTCTCTAATCCAGGCAGCATCCTGGTAAATCTCCTCTGCACCCTCTCTAATCCAGGCAGCAACCTCGTAAATCTCCTCTGCACCCTAGCTAATCCAGGCAGCATCCTGGTAAATCTCCTCTGCACCCTCTCTAATCCAGGCAGCATCCTGGTAAATCTCCTCTGCACCCTCTCTAATCCAGGCAGCATCCTGGTGATTCTCCTCTGCACCATCTCTAGTCCAGGCAGCATCCTGGTAAATCTCCTCTGCACCCTCTCTAATCCAGGCAGCATCCTGGTAAACCTCCTCTGCACCCTCTCTAATCCAGGGAGCATCCTGGTAAATCTCCTCTGCACCCTCTCTAATCCAGGCAGCATCCTGTTAAATCTCCTCTGCACCCTCTCTAATCCAGGCAGCATCCTGGTAAATCTCCTCTGCACCCTCACTAATCCAGGCAGCATCCTGGTAAATCTCCTCTGCACCCTCTCTAATCCAGGCAGCATCATTGTAAATCTCTTCTGCACCCTCTCTAATCTACACAGCATCCTGGTAAATCTCCTCTGCACACTCTCTAATCCAGGCAGCATCCTGGTAAATCTCCTCTGCACCCTCTCTAATCCAGGCAGCATCCTGGTAAATCTCCTCTGCACCCTCTCTAATCCAGGCAGCAACCTCGTAAATCTCCTCTGCACCCTAGCTAATCCAGGCAGCATCCTGGTAAATCTCCTCTGCACCCTCTCTAATCCAGGCAGCATCCTCGTAAATCTCCTCTGCACCCTCTCTAATCCAGGCAGCATCCTGGCAAACCTCCTCTGCACCCTCTCTAATCCAGACAGCATCCTGGTAAATCTCCTCTGCACCCTCTCTAATCCAGGCAGCATCCTGGTAAATCTCCTCTGCACCCTCTCTAATCCAGGCAGCATCCTGGTAAATCTCCTCTGCACCCTCTCTAATCCAGACAGCATCCTCGTAAATCTCCTCTGCACCCTCTCTAATCCAGGCAGCATCCTCGTAAATCTCCTCTGCACCCTCTCTAATCCAGGCAGCATCCTGGTAAATCTCCTCTGCACCCTCTCTAATCCAGGCAGCATCCTGGTAAACCTCCTCTGCACCCTCTCTAATCCAGGGAGCATCCTGGTAAATCTCCTCTGCACCCTCTCTAATCCAGGCAGCATCCTGTTAAATCTCCTCTGCACCCTCTCTAATCCAGGCAGCATCCTGGTAAATCTCCTCTGCACCCTCACTAATCCAGGCAGCATCCTGGTAAATCTCCTCTGCACCCTCTCTAATCCAGGCAGCATCATTGTAAATCTCTTCTGCACCCTCTCTAATCTACACAGCATCCTGGTAAATCTCTTCTACACCATCTCAAATCTAGAATGCATCCTGGTAAATCTCCTCTGCACCCTCTCTAATCCCGACAGCATCCAGGTAAATCTCCTCTGCGCCCTCTCTAATCCAGTCAGCATCCTGGTAAATCTCATCTGGACCCTCTCTAATCCGGGCAGCATCCTGGTAAATCTCCTCGGCACCCTCTCGAATCCAGACTGCGTCCTGATAAATCTCCTCTGCACCCTCTCTAATCCAGGCAGCGTCCTGGTAAATCTACTCTGCACCCTCTCTAATCCAGACCGCATCCTGGTAAATCTCCTCTGCACCCTCTCTAATCCAGGCAGCATCCTGGTAAATCTCATCTGGACCCTCTCTAATCCAGGCAGCATCCTGGTAAATTTCCTCTGCACCCTCTCTAATCCAGGCAGCATCCTGGTAAATCTCCTCTGCACCCTCTCTAATCCAGGCAGCATCCTGGTAAATCTCCTCTGCACCCTAGCTAATCCAGGCAGCATACTCGTAAATCTCCTCTGCACCCTCTCTAATCCAGGCAGCATCCTGGTAAATCTCCTCTGCAGCCTCTCTAATCCAGTCAGCATCCTGGTAAACCTCCTCTGCACCCTCTCTAATCAGGCAGCATCCTGGTGAATCTCCTCTGCACCATCTCTAATGCAGGCAGCATCCTGGTAAATCTCCTCTGCACCCTCTCTAATCCAGGCAGCATCCTGGTAAACCTCCTCTGCACCCTATCTAATCCAGGGAGCATCCTGGTAAATCTCCTCTGCACCCTCTCTAATCCAGGCAGCATCCTGGTAAATCTCCTCTGCACCCTCTCTAATCCAGGCAGCATCATTGTAAATCTCATCTGCACCCTCTCTAATCTAGACAGCATTCTGGTAAATCTCTTCTACACCATCTCTAATCTAAACTGCATCCTGGTAAATCTCCTCTGCACCCTCTCTAATCCCAACAGCATCCAGGTAAATCTCCTCTGCACCCTCTCTAATCCAGGCAGCATCCTGGTAAATCTCCTCGGCACCCTCTCTAATCCTGGCAGCATCCTGGTAAATCTCCTGTGCTCCCTCTCTAATCCAGGCAGCATCCTTGTAAATCTCCTCTGCACCCTCACTAATCCAGGCAGCATTCTGGTAAATCTCCTCTGCACCCTCTCTAATCCAGGCAGCATCATTGTAAATCTCTTCTGCACCCTCCCTAATCTAGACAGCATCCTGGTAAATCTCTTCTACACCATCTCTAATCTAAACTGCATCATGGTAAATCGCCTCTGCACCCTCTCTAATCCCGACAGCATCCTCGTAAATCTCCTCTGCACCCACTCTAATTCAGGCAGCATCCTGGTAAACCTCCTCTGCACCCTCTCTAATCCAGACAGCATCCTGGTAAATCTCCTCTGCACCCTCTCTAATCCAGGCAGCATCCTGGTAAATCTCCTCTGTACCCTCTCTAATCCAGGCAGCATACTGGTAAATCTCCTCTGCATCCTCTCTAATCCAGGCAGCATTCGTAAATCTCTGCATCCTCTCTAATCCAGGCAGCATCCTCGTAAATCTCCTCTGCCCCGTCCCTAATCCAGGCAGCATCCTGGTAAATCTCCTCTGCACCCTCTCTAATCCAAACAGCATCCTGGTAAATCTCCTCTGCACCCTCTCTAATCCAGGCAGCATCCTGGTAAATCTCCTCTGCACCCTTTCTAATCCAGGCAGCATCCTGGTAAATCTCCTCTGCACACTCTCTAATACAGACAGCAACCTGGTAAATCTCCTCTGCACCCTCTCTAATCCAGGCAGCATCCTGGTAAATCTCCTCTGCACCCTCTCTAATCCAGGGAGCATCCTGGTAAATCTCCTCTGCACCCTCTCTAATCCAGGCAGCATCCTCGTAAATCTCCTCTGCACCCTCTCTAATCCAGGCAGCATCCTCATAAATCTCCTCTGCACCCTCTCTAATCCAGGCAGCATCCTGGTAAACCTCCTCTGCACCCTCTCTAATCCAGGCAGCATCCTGGTAAATCTCCTCTGCACCCTCTCTAATCCAGGCAGCATCCTGGTGAATGTCCTCTGCACCATCTCTAATCCAGGCAGCATCCTGGTAAATCTCCTCTGCACCCTCTCTAATCCAGGCAGCATCCTGGTAAACCTCCTCTGCACCCTATCTAATCCAGGGAGCATCCTGGTAAATCTCCTCTGCACCCTCTCTAATCCAGGCAGCATCCTGGTAAATCTCCTCTGCACCCTCACTAATCCAGGCAGCATCCTGGTAAATCTCCTCTGCACCCTCTCTAATCCAGGCAGCATCATTGTAAATCTCATCTGCACCCTCTCTAATCTAGACAGCAATCTGGTAAATCTCTTCTACACCATCTCTAATCTAAACTGCATCCTGGTAAATCTCCTCTGCACCCTCTCTAATCCCGACAGCATCCAGGTAAATCTCCTCTGCACCCTCTCTAATCCAGGCAGCATCCTGGTAAATCTCCTGTGCTCCCTCTCTAATCCAGGCAGCATCCTTGTAAATCTCCTCTGCACCCTCACTAATCCAGGCAGCATCCTGGTAAATCTCCTCTGCACCCTCTCTAATCCAGGCAGCATCATTGTAAATCTCTTCTGCACCCTCCCTAATCTAGACAGCATCCTGGTAAATCTTTTCTACACCATCTCTAATCTAAACTGCATCATGGTAATTCTCCTCTGCACCCTCTCTAATCCCGACGGCATCCTCGTAAATCTCCTCTGCACCCACTCTCATTCAGGCAGCATCCTGGTAAACCTCCTCTGCACACTCTCTAATCCAGAGAGCATCCTGGTAAATCTCCTCTGCACCCTCTCTAATCCAGGCAGCATCCTGGTAAATCTCCTCTGTACCCTCTCTAATCCAGGCAGCATCCTGGTAAATCTCCTCTGCATCCTCTCTAATCCAGGCAGCATTCGTAAATCTCTGCATCCTCTCTAATCCAGGCAGCATCCTCGTAAATATCCTCTGCCCCCTCCCTAATCCAGGCAGCATCCTGGTAAATCTCCTCTGCACCCTCTCTAATCCAAACAGCGTCCTGGTGAATCTCCTCTGCACCATCTCTAATCCAGGCAGCATCCTGGTAAATCTCCTCTGCACCCTCTCTAATCCAGGCAGCATCCTGGTAAACCTCCTCTGCACCCTATCTAATCCAGGGAGCATCCTGTTAAATCTCCTCTGCACCCTCTCTAATCCAGGCAGCATCCTGGTAAATCTCCTCTGCACCCTCACTAATCCAGGCAGCATCCTGGTAAATCTCCTCTGCACCCTCTCTAATCCAGGCAGCATCATTGTAAATCTCATCTGCACCCTCTCTAATCTAGACCCCATTCTGGTAAATCTCTTCTACACCATCTCTAATCTAAACTGCATCCTGGTAAATCTCCTCTGCACCCTCTCTCATCCCAACAGCATCCAGGTAAATCTCCTCTGCACCCTCTCTAATCCAGGCAGCATCCTGGTAAATCTCCTCGGCACCCTCTCTAATCCAGGCAGCATCATTGTAAATCTCTTCTGCTCCCTCCCTAATCTAGACAGCATCCTGGTAAATCTCTTCTACACCATCTCTAATCTAAACTGCATCATGGTAAATCTCCTCTGCACCCTCTCTAATCCCGACAGCATCCTCGTAAATCTCCTCTGCACCCACTCTAATTCAGGCAGCATCCTGGTAAACCTCCTCTGCACCCTCTCTAATCCAGACAGCATCCTGGTAAATCTCCTCTGTACCCTCTCTAATCCAGGCAGCATCCTGGTAAATCTCCTCTGCATCCTCTCTAATCCAGGCAGCATTCGTAAATCTCTGCATCCTCTCTAATCCAGGCAGCATCCTCGTAAATCTCCTCTGCCCCCTCCCTAATCCAGGCAGCATCCTGGTAAATCTCCTCTGCACCCTCTCTAATCCAAACAGCATCCTGGTAAATCTCCTCTGCACCCTCTCTAATCCAGGCAGCATCCTGGTAAATCTCCTCTGCACCCTTTCTAATCCAGGCAGCATCCTGGTAAATCTCCTCTGCACACTCTCTAATACAGACAGCAACCTGGTAAATCTCCTCTGCACCCTCTCTAATCCAGGCAGCATCCTGGTAAATCTCCTCTGCACCCTCTCTAATCCAGGGAGCATCCTGGTAAATCTCCTCTGCACCCTCTCTAATCCAGGCAGCATCCTTGTAAATCTCCTCTGCACCCTCTCTAATCCAGGCAGCATCCTCATAAATCTCCTCTGCAACCTCTCTAATCCAGGCAGCATCCTGGTAAACCTCCTCTGCACCCTCTCTAATCCAGGCAGCATCCTGGTAAATCTCCTGTGCACCCTCTCTAATCCAGGCAGCATCCTGGTGAATCTCCTCTGCACCATCTCTAATCCAGGCAGCATCCTGGTAAATCTCCTCTGCACCCTCTCTAATCCAGGCAGCATCCTGGTAAACCTCCTCTGCACCCTATCTAATCCAGGGAGCATCCTGGTAAATCTCCTCTGCACCCTCTCTAATCCAGGCAGCATCCTGGTAAATCTCCTCTGCACCCTCACTAATCCAGGCAGCATCCTGGTAAATCTCCTCTGCAGCCTCTCTAATCCAGGCAGCATCATTGTAAATCTCATCTGCACCCTCTCTAATCTAGACAGCATTCTGGTAAATCTCTTCTACACCATCTCTAATCTAAACTGCATCCTGGTAAATCTCCTCTGCACCCTCTCTAATCCCGACAGCATCCAGGTAAATCTCCTCTGCACCCTCTCTAATCCAGGCAGCATCCTGGTAAATCTCCTCGGCACCCTCTCTAATCCTGGCAGCATCCTGGTAAATCTCCTGTGCTCCCTCTCTAATCCAGGCAGCATTCTGGTAAATCTCCTCTGCACCCTCTCTAATCCAGGCAGCATCCTGGTAAATCTCCTCTGCACCCTCTCTAATCCAGGCAGCATCATTGTAAATCTCTTCTGCACCCTCCCTAATCCAGGCAGCATCCTGGTAAATCTCCTCTGCACCCTCACTAATCCAGGCAGCATCCTGGTAAATCTCCTCTGCACCCTCTCTAATCCAGGCAGCATCATTGTAAATCTCTTCTGCACCCTCCCTAATCTAGACAGCATCCTGGTAAATCTCTTCTACACCATCTCTAATCTAAACTGCATCATGGTAAATCTCCTCTGCACCCTCTCTAATCCCGACAGCATCCTCGTAAATCTCCTCTGCACCCACTCTCATTCAGGCAGCATCCTGGTAAACCTCCTCTGCACCCTCTCTAATCCAGACAGCATCCTGGTAAATCTCCTCTGCACCCTCTCTAATCCAGGCAGCATCCTGGTAAATCTCCTCTGTACCCTCTCTAATCCAGGCAGCATCCTGGTAAATCTCCTCTGCATCCTCTCTAATCCAGGCAGCATTCGTAAATCTCTGCATCCTCACTAATCCAGGCAGCATCCTCGTAAATCTCCTCTGCCCCCTCCCTAATCCAGGCAGCATCCTGGTAAATCTCTGCACCCTCTCTAATCCAAACAGCGTCCTGGTAAATCTCCTCTGCACCCTCTCTAATCCAGGCAGCATCCTGGTAAAACTCCTCTGCACACTCTCCAATCCAGGCAGCATCCTGGAAAATCTCTTCTGCACCCTCTCTAATCTAGACAGCAGCCTGGTAAATCTCTTCTACACCATCTCTAATCTAGACTGCATCCTTGTAAATCTCCTCTGCACCCTCTCTAATCCCGACAGCATCCTGGTAAATCTACTCTGCACCCTCTCTAATCCAGACAGCATCCTGGTAAATCTCATCTGGACCCTCTCTAATCAGGGCAGCATCCTCGTAAATCTCCTCTGCACCCTCTCTAATCCAGGCAGCATCCTGGTAAATCTCCTCTGCACCCTCTCTAATTCAGGCGGCATCCTCGTAAATCTCCTCTGCACCCTCTCTAATCCAGACAGCATCCTGGTAAATCTCCTCTGCACCCTCTCTAATCCTGGCAGCATCCTGGTAAATCTCCTCTGCACCCTCTCTAATCCAGGCAGCATCCTCGTAAATCTCCTCTGCACCCTCTCTAATCCAGGCAGCATCGTGGTAAATCTCCTCTGCACCCTCTCTAATCCAGGCAGCATCCTGGTAAATCTCCTCTGCACCCTCTCTAATCCAGGCAGCATCCTGGTAAACCTCCTCTGCTCCCTATCTAATCCAGGAGGCATTCTGGTAAATCTGCTCTGCACCCTCTCTAATCCAGGCAGCATCCTGGTAAATCTCCTCTGCACCCTCTCTAATCCAGGCAGCATCCTGGTAAATCTCCTCTGCACCCTCACTAATCCAGGCAGCATCCTGGTAAATCTCTTCTACACCATCTCTAATCGAGACTGCATCCTGGTAAATCTCCTCTGCACCCTCTCTAATCCCGACAGCATCCAGGTAAATCTCCTCTGCACCCTCTCTAATCCAGACAGCATCCTGGTAAATCTCAACTGGACACTCTCTAATTCGGGCAGCATCCTGGTAAATCTCCTCGGCACCCTCTCGAATCCAGACTGCGTCCTGATAAATCTCCTCTGCACCCTCTCTAATCCAGGCAGTGTCCTGGTAAATCTACAATGCACCCTCTCTAATCCAGACCGCATCCTGGTAAATCTCCTCTGCACCCACTCTAATCCAGGCAGCATCCGGTATATCTCATCTGGACCCTCTCTAATCCAGGCAGCATCCTAGTAAATCTCCTCTGCACCCTCTCTAATCCAGGCATCATCCTCGTAAATCTCCTCTGCACTCTCTCTAATCCAGGCAGCATCCTGGTAAATCTCCTCTGCACCCTCTCTAATCCAGGCAGCATCCTGGTAAATCTCCTCTGCACCCTCTCTAAACCAGGCAGCATCCTGGTAAATCTCCTCAGCACCCTCTCTAACCAGGCAGCATACTGGTAAATCTCCTCTGCACCCTCTCTAATCCAGGCAGTATCCTGGTAAATCTCCTCTGGACCCTCTCTAATCCAGGCAGCGTCCTGGTAAATCTCCTCTGCACCCTCTCTAATCCAGGCAGCATCCTGGTAAATCTCCTCTGCACCCTCTCTAATCCAGGCAGCGTCCTGGTAAATCTCCTCTGTACCCTCTCTAATCCAGGCAGCATCCTGGTAAATCTCCTCTGCACCCTCTCTAATCAAGGCAGCATCCTCGTAAATCTCCTCTGGACCCTCTCTAATCCAGGCAGCATCCTGGGAAATCTCTTCAGCACCCTCTCTAATCCAGACAGCATTCTGCTAAATCTCCTCTGCACCCTCTCTAATCCAGACAGCATTCCGGTAAATCTCCTCTGCACCCTCTCTAATCCAGGCAGCATCCTGGTAAATCTCCTCTGCACCCTCTCTAATCCAGGCAGCATCCTGGTAAATCTCCTCTGCACCCTCTCTAATTCAGGCAGCATCCTGGTAAACCTCCGCTGCACCCTCTCTAATCCATACAGCATCCTGGTAAATCTCCTCTGCACCCTCTGTAATCCAGGCAGCATCCTGGTAAATCTCATCTGGACCCTCCCTAATCCAGGCAGCATCCTGGTAAATCTCCTCTGCACCCTCTCTAATCCAGGCAGCATCCTCGTAAATCTCCTCTGCACCCTCTCTAATCCAGGCAGCATCCTGGTAAATCTCCTCTGCACCCTCTCTAATCCAGGCAGCATCCTGGTAAATCTCCTCTGCACCCTCTCTAATCCAGGCAGCGTCCTGGTAAATCTCCTCTGCACCCTCTCTAATCCAGGCAGCATCCTGGTAAAACTCCTCTGCACCCTCTCCAATCCAGGCAGCATCCTGGTAAATCTCCTCTGCACCCTCTCTAATCCAGACAGCATCGTGGTAAATCTCATCTGGACCCTCTCTAATCAGGGCAGCATCCTCGTAAGTCTCCTCTGCACCCTCTCTAATCCAGGCAGCATCCTGGTAAATCTCCTCTGCACCCTCTCTAATTCAGGCGGCATCCTGGTAAACCTCCTCTGCACCCTCTCTAATCCAGACAGCATCCTGGTAAATCTCCACTGCACCCTCTCTAATCCAAGCAGCATCCTGGTAAATCTCCTCTGCACCCCCTCTAATCCAGGCAGCATTCGTAAATCTCTGCACCCTCTCTAATCCAGGCAGCATCCTCGTAAATCTCCTCTGCACCCTCTCTAATTCAGGCAGCATCCTGGTAAACCTCCTCTGCACCCTCTCTAATCCAGACAGCATCCTGGTAAATCTCCTCTGCACCCTCTCTAATCCAGACAGCATCCTGGTAAATCTCCTCTGCACCCTCTCTAACCCAGGCAGCATCCTCGTAAATCTCCTCTGCACACACTCTAATCCAGGCAGCATCCTCGTAAATCTCCTTTGCACCCTCTCTAATCCAAGCAGCATCCTGGTAAGCCACCTCTGCACCCTCTCTAATACAGGCAGCATCCTGGTAAATCTCCTCTGCATCCTCTCTAATCCAGGCAGCATCCTGGTAAATCTCCTCTGCACCCTCTCTAATCCAGGCAGCATCCTGGTAAATCTCCTCTGCACCCTCTCTAATCCACGCAGCATCCTGGTAAATCTCCTCTGCACCCTCTCTAATCCAGGCAGCATCCTGGTAAATCTCCTCTGCACCCTCTCTAATCCAGGCAGCATCCTCGTAAATCTCCTCTGCACTCTCTCTAATCCAGGCAGCATCCTGGTAAATCTCCTCTGCACCCTCTCTAATCCAGGCAGCATCCTGGTAAATCTCCTCTGCACCCTCTCTAATCCAGGCAGCATCCTGGTAAATCTCCTCTGCACCCTCTCTAATCCAGGCAGCATCCTCGTAAATCTCCTCTGCACCCTCTATAATCTAGACAGCATCCTGGTAAATCTCTTCTACACCATCTCTAATCTAGACTGCATCCTGGTAAATCTCCTCCGCACCCTCTCTAATCCCGACAGCATCCAGGTAAATCTCCTCTGCACCCTCTCTAATCCAGGCAGCATCCTCGTAAATCTCCTCTGCACCCTCTCTAATCCAGGCAGCGTCCTGGTAAATCTCCTCCGCACCCTCTCTAATCCAGGCAGCATCCTGGTAAATCCTCTCTGCACCCTCTCTAATCCAAGCAGCGTCCTGGGAAATCTCCTCTGCATTCTCTCTAATCCAGGCAGCATCCTTGTAAATCTCCACTGCACCCTCTCCAATCCAGGCAGCATCCTGGAAAATCTCTTCTGCACCCTCTCAAATCTAGACAGCATCCTGGTAAATCTCCTCTGCACCCTCTCTAATCCAGGCAGCATCCTGGTAAATCTCCTCTGCACCCTCTCTAATCCAGGCAGCATCCTGGTAAACCTCCTCTGCACCCTCTCTAATCCAGGGAGCAACATTGTAAATCTCTTCTGCACCCTCTCTAATCTAGACAGCATCCTGGTAAATCTCTTCTACACCATCTCTAATCTAGACTGCATCCTGGTAAATCTCCTCTGCACCCTCTCTAATCCCGACAGCATCCAGGTAAATCTCCTCTGCACCCTCTATAATCCAGACAGCATTTTTGTAAATCTCAACTGGACCCTCTCTAATCCGGGCAGCATCCTGGTAAATCACCTCGGCACACTCTCAAATCCAGACTGCGTCCTGATAAATCTCCTCTGCACCCTCTCTAATCCAGGCAGTGTCCTGGTAAATCTACACTGCACCCTCTCTAATCCAGACCGCATCCTGGTAAATCTCCTCTGCACCCACTCTAATCCAGGCAGCATCCTGGTATATCTCATCTGGACCCTCTCTAATCCAGGCAGCATCCTTGTAAATCTCCACTGCACCCTCTCCAATCCAGGCAGCATCCTGGAAAATCTCTTCTGCACCCTCTCAAATCTAGACAGCATCCTGGTAAATCTCCACTGCACCCTCTCTAATCCAGGCAGCATCCTGGTAAATCTCCTCTGCACCCTCTCTAATCCAGGCAGCATCCTGGTAAATCTCCTCTGCACCCTCTCTAATCCAGGCAGCATCCTGGTAAATCTCCTCTGCACCCTCTCCAATCCAGGCAGCATCCTGGTAAATCTCCTCTGCACCCTCTCTAATCCAGGCAGCATCATTGTAAATCTCTTCTGCACCCTCTCTAATCTAGACAGCATCCTGGTAAATCTCTTCTACACCATCTCTAATCTAGACTGCATCCTGGTAAATCTCCTCTGCACCCTCTCTAATCCCGACAGCATCCAGGTAAATCTCCTCTGCACCCTCTCTAATCCAGACAGCATCCTGGTAAATCTCAACTGGACCCTCTCTAATCCGGGCAGCATCCTGGTAAATCTCCTCGGCACCCTCTCGAATCCAGACTGCGTCCTGATAAATCTCCTCTGCACCCTCTCTAATCCAGGCAGTGTCCTGGTAAATCTACACTGCACCCTCTCAAATCCAGACCGCATCCTGGTAAATCTCCTCTGCACCCACTCTAATCCAGGCAGCATCCTGGTATATCTCATCTGGACCCTCTCTAATCCAGGCAGCATCCTGGTAAATCTCCTCTGCACCCTCTCTTATCCAGGCAGCATCCTGGTAAATCTCCTCTGCACCCTCTCTAATCCAGGCAGCGTCCTGGTAAATCTCCTCCGCACCCTCTCTAATCCAGGCAGCATCCTGGTAAATCCTCTCTGCACCCTCTCTGATCCAAGCAGCGTCCTGGTAAATCTCCTCTGCATTCTCTCTAATCCAGGCAGCATCCTTGTAAATCTCCACTGCACCCTCTCCAATCCAGGCAGCATCCTGGAAAATCTCTTCTGCACCCTCTCTAATCTAGACAGCATCCTGGTAAATCTCCTCTGCACCCTCTCTAATAGCGACAGCATCCTGGTAAATCTCCTCTGCACCCTCTCTAATCCAGACAGCATCCTAGTAAATCTCATCTGGACCCTCTCTAATCCGGGCAGCATCATGGTAAATCTCCTCTGCACCCTCTCGAATCCAGACTGCGACCTGATAAATCTCCTTTGCACCCTCTCTAATCCAGGCAGCGCCCTGGTAAATCAACTCTGCACCCTCTCTAATCCCGACCGCATCCTGCTAAATCTCCTCTGTACCCTCTCTAATCCAGGCAGCATCCTGGTAAATCTCCTCTGCACCCTCTCTAATCCAGGCAGCATCCTGGTAAATCTCCTCTGCACCCTCTCTAATCCAGGCAGCATCCTGGTAAATCTCCTCTGCACCCTCTCTAATCCAGGCAGCATCCTCGTAAATCTACTCTGCACCATCTCTAATCCAGACCGCATCCTGGTAAATCTCCTCTGCACCCTCTGTAATCCAGGCAGCATCCTGGTAAATCTCCTCTGCACCCTCTCTAATCCAGGCAGCATCCTGGTAAATCTCCTCAGCACCCTCTCTAATCCAGGCAGCGTCCTGGTAAATCTCCTCTGCACCCTCCCTAATCCAGGCAGCATGCTGGTAAATCTCCTCTGCACCCTCTCTAATCCAGGCAGCATGCTGGTAAATCTCCTCTGCACCCTCTCTAATCCAGACAGCATTCCGGTAAATCTCCTCTGCACCCTCTCTAATCCAGGCAGCATCCTGGTAAATCTCCTCTGCACCCTCTCTAATCCAGGCAGCATCCTGGTAAATCTCCTCTGCAACCTCTCTAATTCAGGCAGCATCCTGGTAAACCTCCTCTGCACCCTCTCTAATCCAGGCAGCATCCTGGTAAATCTCCTCTGCACCCTCTCTAATCCAGGCAGCATTCGTATATCTCTGCACCCTCTCTAATCCAGGCAGCATCCTCGTAAATCTGCTCTGCACCCTCTCTAATTCAGGCAGCATCCTGGTAAACCTCCTCTGCACCCTCTCTAATCCAGACAGCATCCTGGTAAATCTCCTCTGCACCCTCTGTAATCCAGCCAGCATCCTCGTAAATCTCCTCTGCACCCTCTCTAATCCAGGCAGCATCCTGGTAAACATCGTCTGCACCCGCTCTAATCCAGGCAGCATCCTGGTAAATCTCCTCTGCACCCTCTCTAATCCAGGCAGCATCCTCGTAAATCTCCTCTGCACACACTCTAATCCAGGCAGCATCCTCGTAAATCTCCTCTGCTCCCTCTCTAATCCAAGCAGCATCCTGGTAAGCCTCCTCTGTACCCTCTCTAATCCAGGCAGCATCCTGGTAAATCTCCTCTGCACCCTCTCTAATCCAGGCAGCATCCCGGTAAATCTCCTCTGCACCCTCTCTAATCCAGGCAGCATCCTGGTAAATCTCCTCTGCACCCTCACTAATCCAGGCAGCATCCTGGTAAATCTCCTTTGCACCCTCTCCAATCCAGGCAGCATCCTGGTAAACCTCCTCTGCACCCTCTCTAATCCAGGAGGCATCCTGGTAAATCTGCTCTGCACCCTCTCTAATCCAGACAGCATCCTGGTAAATCTCAACTGGACCCTCTCTAATCCGGGCAGCATCCTGGTAAATCTCCTCGGCACCCTCTCGAATCCAGACTGCGTCCTGATAAATCTCCTCTGCACCCTCTCTAATTCAGGCAGTGTCCTGGTAAATCTACACTGCACCCTCTCTAATCCAGACCGCATCCTGGTAAATCTCCTCTGCACCCACTCTAATCCAGTCAGCATCCTGGTATATCTCATCTGGACCCTCTCTAATCCAGGCAGCATCCTGGTAAATCTCCTCTGCACCCACTCTAATCCAGGCAGCATCCTGGTATATCTCATCTGGACCCTCTCTAATCCAGGCAGCATCCTGGTAAATCTCCTCTGCACACTCTCTAATCCACGCAGCATCCTCGTAAATCTCCTCTGCACTCTCTCTAATCCAGGCAGCATACTGGTAAATCTCCTCTGCACCCTCTCTAATCCAGGCAGCATCCTGGTAAATCTCCTCTGCACCCTCTCTAATCCAGGCAGCGTCCTGGTTAATCTCCTCCGCACCCTCTCTAATCCAGGCAGCATCCTGGTAAATCTCCTCTGCACCCTCTCTAATCCAGGCAGCGTCCTGGTAAATCTCCTCCGCACCCTCTCTAATCCAGGCAGCATCCTTGTAAATCTCCACTGCACCATCTCTAATCCAGGCAGCATCCTGGTAAATCCTCTCTGCACCCTCTCTAATCCAAGCAGGGTCCTGGTAAATCTCCTCTGCATTCTCTCCAATCCAGGCAGCATCCTGGAAAATCTCTTCTGCACCCTCTCAAATCTAGACAGCATCCTGGTAAATCTCCTCTGCACCCTCTCTAATCCAGGCAGCATCCTGGTAAATCTCCTCTGCACCCTCTCTAATCCAGGCAGCATCCTGGTAAATCTCCTCTGCACCCTCTCCAATCCAGGCAGCATCCTGGTAAATCTCCTCTGCACCCTCTCTAATCCAGGGAGCATCCTGGTAAATCTCCTCTGCACCCTCTCTAATCCAGGCAGCATCATTGTAAATCTCTTCTGCACCCTCTCTAATCTAGACAGCATCCTGGTAAATCTCCTCTGCACCCTCTCTAATCCCGACAGCATCCAGGTAAATCTCCTCTGCACCCTCTCTAATCCAGACAGCATCCTGGTAAATCTCAACTGGACCCTCTCTAATCCGGGCAGCATCCTGATAAATCTCCTTGGCACCCTCTCGAATCCAGACTGCGTCCTGATAAATCTCCTCTGCACCCTCTGTAATCCAGGCAGTGTCCTGCTAAATCTACACTGCACCCTCTCTAATCCAGACGGCATCCTGGTAAATCTCCTCTGCACCCACTCTAATCCAGGCAGCATCCTGGTATATCTCATCTGGACCCTCTCTAATCCAGGCAGCATCCTGGTAAATCTCCTCTGCACCCTCTCTAATCCAGGCAGCATCCTCGTAAATCTCCTCTGCACTCTCTCTAATCCAGGAGGCATCCTGGTAAATCTCCACTGCACCCTCTCTAATCCAGGCAGCATCCTGGTAAATCTCCTCTGCACCCTCTCTAATCCAGGCAGCGTCCTGGTAAATCTCATCCGCACCCTCTCTAATCCAGGCAGCATCCTGGTAAATCTCCTCTGCACCCTCTCTAATCCAGGCAGCATCCTGGTAAATCTCCTCTGCACCCTCTCTAATCCAGGCAGCATCCTGGTAAATCTCCTCTGCACCCTCTCTAATCCAAGCAGCATCCTCGTAAATGTACTCTGCACCATCTCTAATCCAGACCGCATCCTGGTAAATCTCCTCTGCACCCTCTGTAATCCAGGCAGCTTCCTGGTAAATCTCCTCTGCACCCTCTCTAATCCAGGCAGCATCCTGGTAAATCTCCTCAGCACCCTCTCTAATCCAGGCAGCATACTGGTAAATCTCCTCTGCAGCCTCTCTAATCCAGGCAGTATCCTGGTAAATCTCCTCTGCACCCTCTCTAATCCAGGCAGAGTCCTGGTAAATCTCCTCTGCACCCTCTCTAATCCAGGCAGCATTGTGGTTAATCTCCTCTGCACCCTCTCTAATCCAGGCAGCGTCCTGGTAAATCTCCTCTGCACCCTCCCTAATCCAGGCAGCATGCTGGTAAATCTCCTCTGCACCCTCTCTAATCCAGACAGCATTCCGGTAAATCTCCTCTGCACCCTCTCTAATCCAGGCAGCATCCTGGTAAATCTCCTCTACACCCTCTCTAATCCAGGCAGCGTCCTGGTAAATCAACTCTGCACCCTCTCTAATCCAGACCGCATCATGCTAAATCTCCTCTGTACCCGCTCTAATCCAGGCAGCATCCTGGTAAATTTCCTCTGCACCCTCTCTAATCCAGGCAGCATCCTGGTAAATCTCCTCTGCACACTCTCTAATCCAGGCAGCATCCTGGTAAATCTCCTCTGCACCCTCTCTAATCCAGGCAGCATCCTCGTAAATCTACTCTGCACCATCTCTAATCCAGACCGCATCCTGGTAAATCTCCTCTGCACCCTCTGTAATCCAGGCAGCATCCTGGTAAATCTCCTCTGCACCCTCTCTAATCCAGGCAGCATCCTGGTAAATCTCCTCTGCACCCTCTCTAATCCAGGCAGTATCCTGGTAAATCTCCTCTGCACCCTCTCTAATCCAGGCAGCGTCCTGGTCAATCTCCTCTGCACCCTCTCTAATCCAGGCAGCATCCTGGTAAATCTCCTCTGCACACTCTCTAATCCAGGCAGCGTCCTGGTAAATCTCCTCTGCACCCTCTCTAATCCAGGCAGCATCCTGGTAAATCTCCTCTGCACCCTCTCTAATCCAGGCAGCATCCTGGTAAATCTCCTCTGGACCCTCTCTAATCCAGGCAGCATCCTGGTAAATCTCTTCAGCACCCTCTCTAATCCAGACAGCATTCTGGTAAATCTCCTCTGCACCCTCTCTAATCCAGACATCATTCCGGTAAATCTCCTCTGCACCCTCTCTAATTCAGGCAGCATCCTGGTAAACATCCTCTGCACCCTCTCTAATCCAGACAGCATCCTGGTAAATCTCCTCTGCACCCTCTCTAATCCAAGCAGCATCCTGGTAAATCTCATCTGTACCCTCTCTAATCCAGGCAGCATCCTGGTAAATCTCCTCTGCACCCTCTCTAATCCAGGCAGCATTCGTAAATCTCTGCACCCTCTCTAATCCAGGCAGCTTCCTCGTAAATCTCCTCTGCACCCTCTCTAATTCAGGCAGCATCCTGGTAAACCTCCTCTGCACCCTCTCTAATCCAGACAGCATCCTGGTAAATCTCCTCTGCACCCTCTCTAAACCAGGCAGCATCCTCGTAAATCTCCTCTGCACCCTCTCTAATCCAGGCAGCATCCTAGTAAACCTCCTCTGCACCCTCTCTAATCCAGGCAGCATCCTTAGTAAATCTCCTCTGCACCCTCCTTAACCCAGGCAGCATCCTCGTAAATCTCCTCTGCACCCACTCTAATCCAGGCAGCATCCTCGTAAATCTCATCTGCACCCTCTCTAATCCAAGCAGCATCCTGGTAAACCTCCTCTGCACCCTCTCTAATCCAGGCAGCATCCTGGTAAATCTCCTCTGCATCCTCTGTAATCCAGGCAGCATCCTGGTAAATCTCCTCTGCACCCTCTCTAATCCAGGCAGCATCCTGGTAAATCTCCTCTGCACCCTCTCTAATCCAGGCAGCATCCTGGTAAACCTCCTCTGCACCCTCTCTAATCCAGGCAGCATCCTTGTAAATCTCCTCTGCACCCTATCTAATCCAGGCAGCATCCTGTTAAATCTCCTCTGCACCCTCTCTAATCCAGGCAGCATCCTGGTAAATCTCCTCTGCACCCTCTCTAATCCAGGCAGCATCCTGGTAAATCTCCTCTGCACCCTCTCTAATCCAGGCAGCATCCTGGTAAATCTCCTCTGCACCCTCTCTAATCCAGGCAGCATCCTGGTAAATCTCCTCTGCACCCTCTCTAATCCAGGCAGCATCCTGGTAAACCTCCTCTGCACCCTCTCTAATCCAGGCAGCATCCTTGTAAATCTCCTCTGCACCCTATCTAATCCAGGCAGCATCCTGTTAAATCTCCTCTGCACCCTCTCTAATCCAGGCAGCATCCTGGTAAATCTCCTCTGCACCCTCTCTAATCCAGGCAGCATCCTGGTAAATCTCCTCTGCACCCTCTCTAATCCAGGCAGCATCCTGGTGAATCTCCTCTGCACCATCTCTAATCCAGGCTGCATCCTGGTGAATCTCCTCTGCACCATCTCTAATACAGGCAGCATCCTGGTAAATCTCCTCTGCACCCTCTCTAATCCAGGCCGCATCCTCGTAAATCTCCTCTGCACCCTCTCTGATCCAGGCAGCATCCTGGTAAATCTCCTCTGCACCCTCTCTAATCCAGGCAGCATCCTGGTAAATCTCCTCTGCACCCTCTCTAATTCAGACAGCATCCTGGTAAACCTCCTCTGCACCCTCTCTAATCCAGACAGCATCCTGGTAAATCTCCTCTGCACACTCTCTAATCCAGGCAGCATCCTTGTAAATCTCCTCTCCACCCTCTCTAATCCAGCAGCATCCTCGTAAATCTCCTCTGCACCCATTCTAATCCAAGCAACATCCTGGTAAATCTCCTCTGCACCCTCTCTAATCCAGGCAGCATCCTGGTAAACATCCTCTGCACCCTCTCTAATCCATGCAGCATCCTGGTAAATCTCCTCTGCATCCTCTCTAATCCAGGCAGCATCCTGGTAAACCTCCTCTGTACCCTCTCTAATCCAGGCAGCATCCTGGTTAATCTCCTCTGCACCCCCTCTAATCCAGGCCGCATCTTCGTAAATCTCCTCTGCACCCTCTCTAATTCAGGCAGCATCCTGGTAAACCTCCTCTGCACCCTCTCTAATCCAGGCAGCATCCTGGTAAATCTCCTCTGCACCCTCTCTAATCCAGGCAGCATCCTGGTAAATCTCCTCTGCACCCTCTCTAATTCAGACAGCATCCTGGTAAACCTCCTCTGCACCCTCTCTAAGCCAGACAGCATCCTGGTAAATCTCCTCTGCACCCTCTCTAATCCAGGCAGCATCCTTGTAAATCTCCTCTCCACCCTCTCTAATCCAGCAGCATCCTCGTAAATCTCCTCTGCACCCATTCTAATCCAAGCAGCATCCTGGTAAATCTCCTCTGTACCCTCTCTAATCCAGGTGCATCCTGGTAAATCTCCTCTGCACCCTCTCTAATCCAGGCAGCATCCTCGTAAATCTCCTCTGCACCCTCTCTAATCCAGGCAGCTTCCTCGTAAATCTCCTCTGCACCCTCTCTAATTCAGGCAGCATCCTGTTAAACCTCCTCTGCACCCTCTCTAATCCAGACAGCATCCTGGTAAATCTCCTCTGCACCCTCTCTAATCCAGGCAGCATCCTCGTAAATCTCCTCTGCACCCTCTCTAATCCAGGCAGCATCCTGGTAAACCTCCTCTACACCCTCTCTAATCCAGGCAGCATCCTTGTAAATCTCCTCTCCACCCTCTCTAATCCAGCAGCATCCTTGTAAATCTCCTCTGCACCCTCTCTAATCCAGGCAGCATCCTCGTAAATCTCCTCTGCACCCTCTCTAATCCAAGCAGCATCCTGGTAAACCACCTCTGCACCCTCTCTAATCCAGGCAGCATCCTGGTAAATCACCTCTGCATCCTCTCTAATCAAGGCAGCATCCTGGTTAATCTCCTCTGCACCCTCTCTAATCCAGGCAGCATCCTGGTAAATCTCCTCTGCACCCTCTCTAATCCAGGCAGCATCCTGGTAAATCTCCTCTGCACCCTCTCTAATCCAGGCAGCATCCTGGTAAATCTCCTCTGCACCCTCTCTAATCCAGGCAGCATCCTGGTAAACCTCCTCTGCACCCTCTCTAATCCAGGCAGCATCCTGGTAAATCTCCTGTGCACCCTCTCCAATCCAGGCAGCATCCTGGTAAATCTCCTCTGCACCCTCTCTAATCCAGGCAGCATCCTGGTAAATCTCCTCTGCATCCTCTCTAATCCAGGCAGCATCCTAGTAAACCTCCTCTGCACCCTCTCTAATCCAGGCAGCATCCTGGTAAATCTCCTCTGCACCCTCCTTAACGCAGGCAGCATCCTCGTAAATCTCCTCTGCATCCACTCTAATCCAGGCAGCATCCTCGTAAATCTCCTCTACACCCTCTCTAATCCAAGCAGCATCCTGGTAAACCTCCTCTGCACCCTCTCTAATCCAGGCAGCATCCTGGTAAATCTCCTCTGCATCCTCTGTAATCCAGGCAGCATCCTGGTAAATCTCCTCTGCACCCTCTCTAATCCAGGCAGCATTCTGGTAAATCTCCTCTGCACCCTCTCTAATCCAGGCAGCATCCTGGTAAACCTCCTCTGCACCCTCTCTAATCCAGGCAGCATCCTTGTAAATCTCCTCTGCACCCTCTCTAATCCAGGCAGCATCCTGTTAAATCTCCTCTGTACCCTCTCTAATCCAGGCAGCATCCTGGTTAATCTCATCTGCACCCCCTCTAATCCAGGCCGCATCTTCGTAAATCTCCTCTGCACCCTCTCTAATTCAGGCAGCATCCTGGTAAACGTCCTCTGCACCCTCTCTAATCCAGGCAGCATCCTGGTAAATCTCCTCTGCACCCTCTCTAATCCAGGCAGCATCCTGGTAAATCTCCTCTGCACCCTCTCTAATTCAGACAGCATCCTGGTAAACCTCCTCTGCACCCTCTCTAAGCAAGACAGCATCCTGGTAAATCTCCTCTGTACCCTCTCTAATCCAGGTGCATCCTGGTAAATCTCCTCTGCACACTCTCTAATCCAGGCAGCATCCTCGTAAATCTCCTCTGCACCCTCTCTAATCCAGGCAGCATCCTCGTAAATCTCCTCTGCACCCTCTCTAATTCAGGCAGCATCCTGTTAAACCTCCTCTGCACCCTCTCTAATCCAGACAGCATCCTGGTAAATCTCCTCTGCACCCTCTCTAATCCAGGCAGCATCCTCGTAAATCTCCTCTGCACCCTCTGCTAATCCAGGCAGCATCCTGGTAAACCTCCTCTGCACCCTCTCTAATCCAGGCAGCATCCTTGTAAATCTCCTCTCCACCCTCTCTAATCCAGCAGCATCCTTGTAAATCTCCTCTGCACCCTCTCTAATCCAGGCAGCATCCTCGTAAATCTCCTCTGCACCCTATCTAATCCAAGCAGCATCCTGGTAAACCACCTCTGCACCCTCTCTAATCCAGGCAGCATCCTGGTAAATCACCTCTGCATCCTCTCTAATCAAGGCAGCATCCTGGTAAATCTCCTCTGCACCCTCTCTAATCCAGGCAGCATCCTGGTAAATCTCCTCTGCACCCTCTCTAATCCAGGCAGCAACCTGGTAAATCTCCTCTGCACCCTCTCTAATCCAGGCAGCATCCTGGTAAATCTCCTCTGCACCCTCTCTAATCCAGGCAGCATCCTGGTAAACCTCCTCTGCACCCTCTCTAATCCAGGCAGCATCCTGGTAAATCTCCTGTGCACCCGCTCCAATCCAGGCAGCATCCTGGTAAATCTCCTCTGCACCCTCTCTAATCCAGGCAGCATCCTGGTAAATCTCCTCTGCATCCTCTCTAATCCAGGCAGCATCCTAGTAAACCTCCTCTGCACCCTCTCTAATCCAGGCAGCATCCTGGTAAATCTCCTCTGCACCCTCCTTAACGCAGGCAGCATCCTCGTAAATCTCCTCTGCATCCACTCTAATCCAGGCAGCATCCTCGTAAATCTCCTCTACACCCTCTCTAATCCAAGCAGCATCCTGGTAAACCTCCTCTGCACCCTCTCTAATCCAGGCAGCATCCTGGTAAATCTCCTCTGCATTCTCTGTAATCCAGGCAGCATCCTGGTAAATCTCCTCTGCACCCTCTCTAATCCAGGCAGCATCCTGGTAAATCTCCTCTGCACCCTCTCTAATCCAGGCAGCATCCTGGTAAACCTCCTCTGCACCCTCTCTAATCCAGGCAGCATCCTTGTAAATCTCCTCTGCACCCTCTCTAATCCAGGCAGCATCCTGTTAAATCTCCTCTGCACCCTCTCTAATCCAGGCAGCATCCTGGTAAATCTCCTCTGCACCCTCTCTAATCCAGGCAGCATCCTGGTGAATCTCCTCTGCACCATCTCTAATCCAGGCTGCATCCTGGTGAATCTCCTCTGCACCATCTCTAATACAGGCAGCATCCTGGTAAATCTCCTCTGCACCCTCTCTAATCCAGGCAGCATCCTGGTAAATCTCCTGTGCACCCTCTCCAATCCAGGCAGCATCCTGGTAAATCTCCTCTGCACCCTCTCTAATCCAGGCAGCATCCTGGTAAATCTCCTCTGCATCCTCTCTAATCCAGGCAGCATCCTAGTAAACCTCCTCTGCACCCTCTCTAATCCAGGCAGCATCCTGGTAAATCTCCTCTGCACCCTCCTTAACGCAGGCAGCATCCTCGTAAATCTCCTCTGCATCCACTCTAATCCAGGCAGCATCCTCGTAAATCTCCTCTACACCCTCTCTAATCCAAGCAGCATCCTGGTAAACCTCCTCTGCACCCTCTCTAATCCAGGCAGCATCCTGGTAAATCTCCTCTGCATCCTCTGTAATCCAGGCAGCATCCTGGTAAATCTCCTCTGCACCCTCTCTAATCCAGGCAGCATCCTGGTAAATCTCCTCTGCACCCTCTCTAATCCAGGCAGCATCCTGGTAAACCTCCTCTGCACCCTCTCTAATCCAGGCAGCATCCTTGTAAATCTCCTCTGCACCCTCTCTAATCCAGGCAGCATCCTGTTAAATCTCCTCTGTACCCTCTCTAATCCAGGCAGCATCCTGGTTAATCTCCTCTGCACCCCCTCTAATCCAGGCCGCATCTTCGTAAATCTCCTCTGCACCCTCTCTAATTCAGGCAGCATCCTGGTAAACGTCCTCTGCACCCTCTCTAATCCAGGCAGCATCCTGGTAAATCTCCTCTGCACCCTCTCTAATCCAGGCAGCATCCTGGTAAATCTCCTCTGCACCCTCTCTAATTCAGACAGCATCCTGGTAAACCTCCTCTGCACCCTCTCTAAGCCAGACAGCATCCTGGTAAATCTCCTCTGCACCCTCTCTAATCCAGGCAGCATCCTTGTAAATCTCCTCTCCACCCTCTCTAATCCAGCAGCATCCTCGTAAATCTCCTCTGCACCCATTCTAATCCAAGCAGCATCCTGGTAAATCTCCTCTGTACCCTCTCTAATCCAGGTGCATCCTGGTAAATCTCCTCTGCACACTCTCTAATCCAGGCAGCATCCTCGTAAATCTCCTCTGCACCCTCTCTAATCCAGGCAGCATCCTCGTAAATCTCCTCTGCACCCTCTCTAATTCAGGCAGCATCCTGTTAAACCTCCTCTGCACCCTCTCTAATCCAGACAGCATCCTGGTAAATCTCCTCTGCACCCTCTCTAATCCAGGCAGCATCCTCGTAAATCTCCTCTGCACCCTCTCTAATCCAGGCAGCATCCTTGTAAACCCTCCTCTGCACCCTCTCTAATCCAGGCAGCATCCTTGTAAATCTCCTCTCCACCCTCTCTAATCCAGCAGCATCCTTGTAAATCTCCTCTGCACCCTCTCTAATCCAGGCAGCATCCTCGTAAATCTCCTCTGCACCCTCTCTAATCCAAGCAGCATCCTGGTAAACCACCTCTGCACCCTCTCTAATCCAGGCAGCATCCTGGTAAATCACCTCTGCATCCTCTCTAATCAAGGCAGCATCCTGGTAAATCTCCTCTGCACCCTCTCTAATCCAGGCAGCATCCTGGTAAATCTCCTCTGCACCCTCTCTAATCCAGGCAGCAACCTGGTAAATCTCCTCTGCACCCTCTCTAATCCAGGCAGCATCCTGGTAAATCTCCTCTGCACCCTCTCTAATCCAGGCAGCATCCTGGTAAACCTCCTCTGCACCCTCTCTAATCCAGGCAGCATCCTGGTAAATCTCCTGTGCACCCTCTCCAATCCAGGCAGCATCCTGGTAAATCTCCTCTGCACCCTCTCTAATCCAGGCAGCATCCTGGTAAACCTCCTCTGCACCCTCTCTAATCCAGGCAGCATCCTTGTAAATCTCCTCTGCACCCTCTCTAATCCAGGCAGCATCCTGTTAAATCTCCTCTGTACCCTCTCTAATCCAGGCAGCATCCTGGTTAATCTCCTCTGCACCCCCTCTAATCCAGGCCGCATCTTCGTAAATCTCCTCTGCACCCTCTCTAATTCAGGCAGCATCCCGGTAAACGTCCTCTGCACCCTCTCTAATCCAGGCAGCATCCTGGTAAATCTCCTCTGCACCCTCTCTAATCCAGGCAGCATCCTGGTAAATCTCCTCTGCACCCTCTCTAATTCAGACAGCATCCTGGTAAACCTCCTCTGCACCCTCTCTAAGCCAGACAGCATCCTGGTAAATCTCCTCTGCACCCTCTCTAATCCAGGCAGCATCCTTGTAAATCTCCTCTCCACCCTCTCTAATCCAGCAGCATCCTCGTAAATCTCCTCTGCACCCATTCTAATCCAAGCAGCATCCTGGTAAATCTCCTCTGTACCCTCTCTAATCCAGGTGCATCCTGGTAAATCTCCTCTGCACACTCTCTAATCCAGGCAGCATCCTCGTAAATCTCCTCTGCACCCTCTCTAATCCAGGCAGCATCCTCGTAAATCTCCTCTGCACCCTCTCTAATTCAGGCAGCATCCTGTTAAACCTCCTCTGCACCCTCTCTAATCCAGACAGCATCCTGGTAAATCTCCTCTGCACCCTCTCTAATCCAGGCAGCATCCTCGTAAATCTCCTCTGCACCCTCTCTAATCCAGGCAGCATCCTGGTAAACCTCCTCTGCACCCTCTCTAATCCAGGCAGCATCCTTGTAAATCTCCTCTCCACCCTCTCTAATCCAGCAGCATCCTTGTAAATCTCCTCTGCACCCTCTCTAATCCAGGCAGCATCCTCGTAAATCTCCTCTGCACCCTCTCTAATCCAAGCAGCATCCTGGTAAACCACCTCTGCACCCTCTCTAATCCAGGCAGCATCCTGGTAAATCACCTCTGCATCCTCTCTAATCAAGGCAGCATCCTGGTAAATCTCCTCTGCACCCTCTCTAATCCAGGCAGCATCCTGGTAAATCTCCTCTGCACCCTCTCTAATCCAGGCAGCAACCTGGTAAATCTCCTCTGCACCCTCTCTAATCCAGGCAGCATCCTGGTAAATCTCCTCTGCACCCTCTCTAATCCAGGCAGCATCCTGGTAAACCTCCTCTGCACCCTCTCTAATCCAGGCAGCATCCTGGTAAATCTCCTGTGCACCCTCTCCAATCCAGGCAGCATCCTGGTAAATCTCCTCTGCACCCTCTCTAATCCAGGCAGCATCCTGGTAAATCTCCTCTGCATCCTCTCTAATCCAGGCAGCATCCTAGTAAACCTCCTCTGCACCCTCTCTAATCCAGGCAGCATCCTGGTAAATCTCCTCTGCACCCTCCTTAACGCAGGCAGCATCCTCGTAAATCTCCTCTGCATCCACTCTAATCCAGGCAGCATCCTCGTAAATCTCCTCTACACCCTCTCTAATCCAAGCAGCATCCTGGTAAACCTCCTCTGCACCCTCTCTAATCCAGGCAGCATCCTGGTAAATCTCCTCTGCATTCTCTGTAATCCAGGCAGCATCCTGGTAAATCTCCTCTGCACCCTCTCTAATCCAGGCAGCATCCTGGTAAATCTCCTCTGCACCCTCTCTAATCCAGGCAGCATCCTGGTAAACCTCCTCTGCACCCTCTCTAATCCAGGCAGCATCCTTGTAAATCTCCTCTGCACCCTCTCTAATCCAGGCAGCATCCTGTTAAATCTCCTCTGCACCCTCTCTAATCCAGGCAGCATCCTGGTAAATCTCCTCTGCACCCTCTCTAATCCAGGCAGCATCCTGGTGAATCTCCTCTGCACCATCTCTAATCCAGGCTGCATCCTGGTGAATCTCCTCTGCACCATCTCTAATACAGGCAGCATCCTGGTAAATCTCCTCTGCACCCTCTCTAATCCAGGCAGCATCCTGGTAAATCTGCTCTGCACCCTCTCTAATCCAGGCAGCATCCTGGTAAATCTCCTCTGCACCCTCTCTAATTCAGACAGCATCCTGGTAAACCTCCTCTGCACCCTCTCTAATCCAGACAGCATCCTGGTAAATCTCCTCTGCACCCATTCTAATCCAAGCAGCATCCTGGTAAATCTCCTCTGTACCCTCTCTAATCCAGGCAGCATCCTGGTAAATCTCCTCTGCACCCTCTCTAATCCAGGCAGCATCCTGGTAAATCTCCTCTGCACCCTCTCTAATCCAGGCAGCATCCTGGTAAATCTCCTCTGCACCCTCTCTAATCCAGGCAGCATCCTGGTGAATCTCCTTTGCACCATCTCTAATCCAGGCTGCATCCTGGTGAATCTCCTCTGCACCATCTCTAATACAGGCAGCATCCTGGTAAATCTCCTCTGCACCCTCTCTAATCCAGGCAGCATCCTCGTAAATCTCCTCTGCACCCTCTCTAATCCAGGCAGCATCCTGGTAAATCTCCTCTGCACCCTCTCTAATTCAGACAGCATCCTGGTAAACCTCCTCTGCACCCTCTCTAATCCAGACAGCATCCTGGTAAATCTCCTCTGCACCCATTCTAATCCAAGCAGCATCCTGGTAAATCTCCTCTGTACCCTCTCTAATCCAGGCAGCATCCTGGTAAATCTCCTCTGCACCCTCTCTAATCCAGGCAGCATCCTGGTAAATCTCCTCTGCACCCTCTCTAATCCAGGAAGCATCCTGGTAAATCTCCTCTGCACCCTCTCTAATCCAGGCAGCATCCTGGTAAACCTCCTCTGTACCCTCTCTAATCCAGACAGCATCCTGGTAAATCTCCTCTGCACCCTCTCTAATCCAGGCAGCATCCTGGTAAATCTCCTCTGCACTCTCTCTAATCCAGGCAGCATCCTGGTAAATCTACTCTGCACCCTCTCTAATCCAGGCAGCATCCTCGTAAATCTCCTCTGCACCCTGTCTAATCCAGGCAGCATCCTGGTAAACCTCCTCTGCACCCTCTCTAATCCAGGCAGCATCCTTGTATATCTCCTCTGCACCCTCTCTAATCCAGGCAGCATCCTCGTAAATCTCCTCTGCACCCTCTCTAATCCAGGCAGCATCCTCGTAAATCTCCTCTGCACCCTCTCTAATTCAGGCAGCATCCTGGTAAACCTCCTCTGCACCCTCTCTGATCCAGGCAGCATCCTGGTAAATCTCCTCTGCACCCTCTCTAATCCAGGCAGCATCCTGGTAAATCAACTCTGCACCCTCTCTAATTCAGACAGCATCCTGGTAAACCTCCTCTGCACCCTCTCTAATCCAGACAGCATCCTGGTAAATCTCCTCTGCACACTCTCTAATCCAGGCAGCATCCTTGTAAATCTCCTCTCCACCCTCTCTAATCCAGCAGCATCCTCGTAAATCTCCTCTGCACCCATTCTAATCCAAGCAGCATCCTGGTAAATCTCCTCTGCACCCTCTCTAATCCAGGCAGCATCCTGGTAAACCTCCTCTGCACCCTCTCTAATCCATGCAGCATCCTGGTAAATCTCCTCTGCATCCTCTCTAATCCAGGCAGCATCCTGGTAAACCTCCTCTGTACCCTCTCTAATCCAGGCAGCATCCTGGTTAATCTCCTCTGCACCCTCTCTAATCCAGGCCGCATCTTCGTAAATCTCCTCTGCACCCTCTCTAATTCAGGCAGCATCCTGGTAAACCTCCTCTGCACCCTCTCTAATCCAGGCAGCATCCTGCTAAATCTCCTCTGCACCCTCTCTAATCCAGGCAGCATCCTGGTAAATCTCCTCTGCACCCTCTCTGATCCAGGCAGCATCCTTGTAAATCTCCTCTCCACCCTCTCTAATCCAGCAGCATCCTCGTAAATCTCCTCTGCACCCATTCTAATCCAAGCAGCATCCTGGTAAATCTCCTCTGTACCCTCTCTAATCCAGGTGCATCCTGGTAAATCTCCTCTGCACCCTCTCTAATCCAGGCAGCATCCTCGTAAATCTCCTCTGCACCCTCTCTAATCCAGGCAGCATCCTCGTAAATCTCCTCTGCACCTCTCTAATTCAGGCAGCATCCTGATAAAACTCCTCTGCACCCTCTCTAATCCAGGCAGCATCCTGGTAAATCTCCTCTGCACCCTCTCTAATCCAGGCAGCATCCTCGTAAATCTCCTCTGCACCCTCTCTAATCCAGGCAGCATCCTGGTAAACCTCCTCTGCACCCTCTCTAATCCAGGCAGCATCCTTGTAAATCTCCTCTCCACCCTCTCTAATCCAGCAGCATCCTCGTAAATCTCCTCTGCACCCTCTCTAATCCAGGCAGCATCCTCGTAAATCTCCTCTGCACCCTCTCTAATCCAAGCAGCATCCTGGTAAACCACCTCTGCACCCTCTCTAATCCAGGCAGCATCCTGGTAAATCTCCTCTGCATCCTCTCTAATCAAGGCAGCATCCTGGTAAATCTCCTCTGCACCCTCTCTAATCCAGGCAGCATCCTGGTAAATCTCCTCTGCACCCTCTCTAATCCAGGCAGCATCCTGGTAAATCTCCTCTGCACCCTCTCTAATCCAGGCAGCATCCTAGTAAATCTCCTCTGCACCCTCTCTAATCCAGGCAGCATCCTGGTAAACCTCCTCTGCACCCTCTCTAATCCAGGCAGCATCCTGGTAAATCTCCTCTGCACCCTCTCCAATCCAGGCAGCATCCTGGTAAATCTCCTCTGCACCCTCTCTAATCCAGGCAGCATCCTGGTAAATCTCCTCTGCACCCTCTCTAATCCAGGCAGCATCCTGATGAATCTCCTCTGCACCATCTCTAATCCAGGCAGCATCCTGGTAAATCTCCTCTGCACCCTCTCTAATCCAGGCAGCATCCTGGTAAACCTCCTCTGCACCCTCTCTAATCCAGGCAGCATCCTGGTAAATCTCCTCTGCATCCTCTCTAATCCATGCAGCATCCTGGTAAACCTCCTCTGCACCCTCTCTAATCCAGACAACATCCTGGTAAATCTCCTCTGCACCCTCTCTAATCCAGGCAGCATCCTCGTAAATCTCCTCTGCACCCTCTCTAATTCAGGCAGCGTCCTGGTAAACCTCCTCTGCACCCTCTCTAATCCAGACAGCATCCTGGTAAATCTCCTCTGCACCCTCTCTAATCCAGGCAGCTTCCTTGTAAATCTCCTCTGCACCCTCTCTAAGTCAGGCAGCATCCTGTTAAACCTCCTCTGCACCCTCTCTAATCCAGACAGCATCCTGGTAAATCTCCTCTGCACCCTCTCTAATCCAAGCAGCATCCTGGTAAATCTCCTCTGTACCCTCTCTAATCCAGGCAGCATCCTGGTAAATCTCCTCTGCACCCTCTCTAATTCAGGCAGCATCCTGGTAAACCTCCTCTGCACCCTCTCTAATCCAGGCAGCATCCTGGTAAATCTCCTCTGCACCCTCTCTAATCCAGGCAGCATCCTGGTAAATCTCCTCTGCACCCTCTCTAATCAAGGCAGCATCCTGGTAAACCTCCTCTGCACCCTCTCTAATCCAGGCAGCATCCTGGTAATGCTCCTCTGCACCCTCTCTAATCCAGGCAGCATCCTGGTAAACCTCCTCCGCACCCTCTCTAATCCAGGCAGCATCCTGGTAAACCTCCTCTGCACCCTCTCTAATCCAGGCAGCATCCTGGTAAATCTCCTGTGCACCCTCTCCAATCCAGGCAGCATCCTGGTAAATCTCCTCTGCACCCTCTCTAATCCAGGCAGCATCCTGGTAAATCTCCTCTGCATCCTCTCTAATCCAGGCAGCATCCTAGTAAACCTCCTCTGCACCCTCTCTAATCCAGGCAGCATCCTGGTAAATCTCCTCTGCACCCTCCTTAACGCAGGCAGCATCCTCGTAAATCTCCTCTGCATCCACTCTAATCCAGGCAGCATCCTCGTAAATCTCCTCTACACCCTCTCTAATCCAAGCAGCATCCTGGTAAACCTCCTCTGCACCCTCTCTAATCCAGGCAGCATCCTGGTAAATCTCCTCTGCATTCTCTGTAATCCAGGCAGCATCCTGGTAAATCTCCTCTGCACCCTCTCTAATCCAGGCAGCATCCTGGTAAATCTCCTCTGCACCCTCTCTAATCCAGGCAGCATCCTGGTAAACCTCCTCTGCACCCTCTCTAATCCAGGCAGCATCCTTGTAAATCTCCTCTGCACCCTCTCTAATCCAGGCAGCATCCTGTTAAATCTCCTCTGCACCCTCTCTAATCCAGGCAGCATCCTGGTAAATCTCCTCTGCACCCTCTCTAATCCAGGCAGCATCCTGGTGAATCTCCTCTGCACCATCTCTAATCCAGGCTGCATCCTGGTGAATCTCCTCTGCACCATCTCTAATACAGGCAGCATCCTGGTAAATCTCCTCTGCACCCTCTCTAATCCAGGCAGCATCCTGGTAAATCTGCTCTGCACCCTCTCTAATCCAGGCAGCATCCTGGTAAATCTCCTCTGCACCCTCTCTAATTCAGACAGCATCC